>NC_052357.1:63333097-63704985 GCF_009727055.1 Benincasa hispida | reverse complement strand
AATCAAAGATTAAGCTATCAATGATAGAAAATATTAGTGGCTATCACTGATAGACTTTCATTTGCTATTTATATTTATTATTTGTTATAATAATCAAACTTGATGATTGGCTTGTTGGTGTTAAGTCACTTATGAATTGAGTATTTTCAAATCCTGCGTATGGAACTTAGCCTCATAATTCTTGTGAAAAAAAAAGAAGAAGAAGAAGAAATTCAAATAAAGGAAAGAAAAATTTTAAAAATAAAAGAAAGAAAAGAAGTAAAAACCGAAAAAAAAGGAAAGAAAATTAAGTAGAAAAAAAGAAGCAAAATTTGAAAAAATGAAAGAAAAACTAAAAGAAAAAGAAAAAGAAAGGGAAGAAGCAAAAAAATCAGAGAAAAAAAAGAAAATAAAATAACAAAAAAATATAATGGAAGAAGCAAAAATCGGAGAAATGGAAGAAAATAAAAATTAAAAGAAAATAAACAAGAGCTGAAGAAAGAAAACAAAAATTAAAAAAATGAATAAGCAAAAACCGAGGAAAGAAAAGAAAATTAAAAAAAAGTAAAAAAGAAGGAAAAAGAAGGAAATGAAAGAAAATAAAAAATAAAGGAAAGAAGCAAAAATCAGATAAAGTAAAGAATAAATTTTTTTTTAAAAAAAGCAAGAACTAAAAAAGAAAATGAAAATAGGGAGAGAAGAAGCAAAAATCAAAGAAGATAAATAAAATAAAAAGACTAAAAAAATGTGTAGATAAGACAAGGGAGGGCAAAATTGGAAATTAAAAAAAATCAAAGATTAACTAGTCAACTCATCCATATTTACAAATATTTTAAAGATATAATATATTTTTAGATTTTTTCTCTTATTCTACTATGATCCAAGAAATTATACAAGAGTGAGGATAGAGAATGAGGTAAAACAGGAGAGAAAAGTGAGACAAAAGAAACACCAAAATTTGCTGTAGAAAAAGATCATCAAGTAAAGAAAATCATGCATGTCATATTTATTATCCAACTAATGTTCTTTTCAATTTTTTTTTTCTCGTGTTCTTAGTGGATCATTGACGACATGGAAAAAGAAGCGCATCACTCAATACATGACGTTCATATTCAATAAACATGAATATGTAATCCACTTGTTTGAAAGAGCTCAACACGATGATTACAAAGTTGCTTTACAAGGTGATCTTGAAGATTCAAGGACGAATCTTCTTGAAGAAGGGGAGAATGATACGAAGCTGACCATCATAGGAGAACATGAAGTTTTACAAGAAAAAAATGAAGCTCAACAAGCTCAATCCAACTCAATCGAAGCTCATGCTGAAAATTCATGGGAGAGCTTTTCAAGTCAATCCAATCATGAGGCAATCATTATGATTGAAAAACAAATGATAAGAAGTTGACCATCATAGGAGAACATGAAGTTTCTTTTTCTTTATCTTTTTATTTTTTTAAAATGTTAAGGAATCTTTGAGAATCAGATCTAAGAACCATGTTGAAAAACAAGACCCAAAGAACTCAACCCTAACAGATCCCATAACCAATTTGATCTCAACCCCTAAGATAGGCAAATTATTTACATGATCTAGTGAACAAAAAATTGGACAAAGTTAGAAACTCCCATCAATCCTTGATCTTCAAAGCACTTCACAAGCAAGACAGATCAACTCTCACATGAATGCTCCAAATATTCATGCATTCTATCACAAGAACACACAACAAACAAAGCTTAAAAGCTTTCAAGGTTTTAAAACCTAAAATTCTACATTTCGAAGTCTTCTTCTATCTCCTGATTGTGAAAAGTACAACATTATTTATACTGAATGAAAAGACACTATTAAAGGATGCAACCTTTCATCTATCAAGTAAATGCATGAACATCTATCAACCTTTCATCTTCCAAGGCAAATATGTTTAGCTTTCTTGGGGTTGCTTACTAAATAGTTAATCAGGAATATTCTTATTACTATTGTGGGGGTTCACCTTGTTTAATGGGGGGAGTTCTAAAACGTGATTAAGGTAGTTCTCTTTATCATTTGGTATCAGAGCTTTGACTTTAAACAGATTATATCCTTACCTGTTTTCTTTTCCATGTCATCTTTCTTTCTTTAATTTCATCTATTTTCATATTTCTTGTGACTCTTCATCTTCTCATTTTCCTTGCTTCATACGTTATTTGTGCTTGCTGTAAAAAGGAGGGGGGGGTGTCTAAGGTGAAAAAAAAAATAGCAAAAAAAAGTGACCTTTCATCTTCTTTTATTTTCTCGATATTATACTTGCTGGAAAAATTAGAAAAATAAATTGTCTTTTGCATCTTTCCATAATTTTTTCTAAAAGAAAAAACTTTGAGATTTTGTGTTTTTCGCATTCTAGGCTATATTGGAATTTCTTGCATGATTTTCATAAGAACACTATAAAATTTGCTAAAGTTCGAGATACTAGAAGTCTTATGGTATGTTTCACAAAAGAATAAATCATCGTGCGTTCGACATTAGAAATGATAACTTTTGGAAGAATATTTGAGGAAGTTTGACTGAGTTACGTAATTCGATGGATTACATATCTCGATTGAATGAAAAGTTAAAGTTACAAAAGCTAGCAAGAAGGAATCATGTCATGCGAGCTATTAAAAATCAAGAAGATAGCCCATTACCAAAAATTGATCAACCATTTCAAGATGAGAGAAATGCACCACACAAGAAAGGAAGGTTCCAATGATGGGGTTATTGAGATGAATGATTCTAATCATCAAAGTTTGGGAGAGGAATCAAAAGGTAAAGTTGTTATAGAAAGTGAGGAAATATTTGAAGTATGTGTAGGGAATGAGATCATAACAAATTCTCTAAAGAAAAGTGAAGACATTGTGAAGTCTAAGAAATTAGACAAGAGTGAGGAAAAAAAAATAGGGTAAAACAAGAGAGAAAAGTAAGACAAAAGAAACACTAAAGAGTTGCTGCGGAAAAAAAATCATCAAGTAAAGAAAATCATGCATGTCGGATTTATTTTCCAACTAATGTTCTTTCCAAAAAATTTTTCTCATGTTCTTAATGGCTCATTGACAAGATGGCGAAATAAGCGCATAACCCAATACATGAAGTTCATATTCAATAAATATGAATATGTTACAATCCACTTGTTTGAACGAGCTTGACACGATGATTACAAAGTTGCTTTACAAGGTGATCCTAAAGATTCGAGAATGAAGATTCTTGAAGAAGGGAAGAATGATAAGAAGCTGACCATCATAAAAGAACATGGAGTTTTTTTACAAAAGAAAAATGAAGCTCAACAAACCCAATTCAACTCAATCAAAGTTCATCTGAAAACCTATGAGAGAGCTTTCCAAGTTAATCTAATCATGAGGCAATCATTATGCCCCAAAAACCAATGATGAGCTAGAGCTAAAAGGCTTCTAGAAAGATTAAATGCTTGCTTTAAAGATAAGTTTTCAGACAATGGTGAAGAGTTGCAACTATTAAAGCTCCAAGAGTCATTTGGTCATCCGAAAGCCATCATGAATAAAAAAATTCAGATTTATTTACAGTATTAACGTCTCATGTATTTAATTAATGTTATGAATTTACATTTATTGGAGTGGTTGAAAGGGTATTAGATGAATGTAGTCATTATAGGTGAAAGATTGCACCATTTTATGGTATCTATTCAATTAGTTTAAATAGGTTTGTAATCTCCACATTTGAAAACAACACTTTGAATTTGAATGAAATTTCCTTAGAGTTTTTTTCTCTCAAGCTTTATGCTTTTTCTTTGTATTCTTGTGTTTAGAATGCATGTTTTAGGACTTTCAATCTAGTTTGATCAATTAGATTGTGGAAAGTTTGAAATCTTGAAGTTAGGAACAAGTTATCATTTCTTCTTGATCATCGATCAATTTTTCAAGCCAAATATGTTTAGCTTTCTTGGGGTTGCTTACTAAATAGTTAATTAGGGTTATTTTTACTACTGTTGTAGGAGTTCATCTTGTTTGGGGGCGTTCTCAAATGTGATTGAGGTAGTTTCCTTTATCATTTGGTTGAGTTTTTAAAACCTTGAAATTAATTGGTAATGATTAGCCCAAGCATTATCAGACCATCACTAGCTAAAGTGGAGATTGAATCACCTGCATTTTTAGAACAAATTCATAGTGATATATGTGAACATATTAACCCTCTGAGTGGGTCATTTAGATATCTTACAGTACTAATAGATGCATCAAGTAGATGGTCATATGTGTGCTTATTATCAAGTCAAAACTTTCCATTTGTTAGATTACTTGCTCAAATAATTAAGTTAAGAGCACAATTTAGTGATAATAGAATTAAAATTATTCGTCTTGATAATGCTGGTAAATTTATATCCCAAGATTTTGATCATTATTGTATGTCAATTGGAACAAATGTTGGACATCCTATAGCTCATGCTTATACACAAAATAGTTTAACAAAATCATTTATACAACGTCTACTATTAATTGCTAGACCATTGCTTACGAGAGCTAAACTTCCTACATCTTTATGTGGTCATGCTATTTTGCATGTTGCAACACTTATACGTATCAGGCTAGTGACTTATCATAAGTACTCATCATTACAATTAGCTTACGAGCCATGTGCCAAATATTTTTCATTTGAGAATTTTTGGATGTGCAGTATATGTTCCAATTGTTCTACCACAACGTACTAAGATGGGTCCTTAAAAGAGGTTAAGAATGTATGTTTCATATGATTCCCCACAATTACTAACTATCTTAAACTCCGTTATGGGTGATGTCTTTACTGAATTATTTGTTGATTGTCATTTCAATGAGACAAAATTTTCAACATTAGAGGGAAAGAATTAAGAAGCTGGAAAAAGAAATTACATGGAATGCATCGTTATTGTTTCATTTAGATCTTTATACAAATCAATGTGAACTTAAAGTTCAGAAAAGAAAAAAAATCATTTGTAAAGCACACCCATCAAACATTCAAATGGAATTTCGTTTACTAGATGTGAAGAAATATATATTTCGACCTTGAGATGATAATGAAGAACTTCTTGGTCCTAAAGTACCATATCTTAGTACAATTGGTGCACTTATGTATCTTGCTAATAAATTAATAATACAACACCAGATATTGTATTTTCTGTAAATTTATTGGCTAGATACAGTTCTTCTCTAAACGAAAAGACATTAGAATGAAGTTAAGTATATACTCCGTGATCTCCGATGAACAATTGATATGAGATTGTTTTATTCAAATAAATTGAATTTTAATCTAGTTGGTTATGCAGATTTTGGATATTTATCTGATCCACACAAAGTTAGGTCTCAAACAGATTGTCTATTTACATATGGAGGAATTGATATATCATGGCGATTAGTGAAACTGGCCATAACAACTATTTTCTCAAATTATGTTGAAATTCTTGCAATTCACAAGGCTAGTCAAGAATGTATGTGACTAAGATCGATGACTCAACGCATTCATGAAACATGTGCCTTGTCTTCTAATAAAAATCTTCCAACAATATTGTATTAGGATAACACAACATGTATAACCCAAATCAAATGAGGATATATTAAAGGAGATAAAACAAAACATATTTTACCAAAACTTTTTTATATTCATGATTTTAAAGAAAATAATGACATCATCATACAACAAATTTGTTTGAAGGATAACCTAACAAACTTATTTATAAAGGGAACCTACCACAACCTTTGAAAAATTGGTGCACAATACTGGAATGCAGCAACTAAAAGATCTCAAATGATGTTTTCATGAGGGGAATAAAATATATTATATTCTTTTAGACGTGTTAGATTATATGAAATATGTATTCTTTTCCGTTTACTAGGACTTTTTTTCCCACTGAGTTTTTTTTTTTTTAGTAAGATTTTAACAAGGCATATTTCATATATATAATGGACATCTAAGGGGAGTATTACAAATATTATGAATTAAGTGATATAGATGGCCATGCTTAATGTCCAAAGGCAATGTGTCATACTCCTATTACCCCCATGTATTGTCTATGTGTCTCAAGATTACACACTATTAATATCCATGTAATTCCACCTTCTATTTGTTGATTTGTCTATAAATAGTGACATTTAGTGGATCTTGAAGAAATGCACATCGGTGAGAAAATCCATTTCATATTCCCATTTTCCACATTTTTCTATTTACATAAATTCTAATATTTTGTCATTTTATTTAATATTATTATTAGATTATATTTTCTCCATATTCGTATTTTCGTTATGTTCCGTTGTGCTTCTCAATTTTACCGCAAATAATAAGTTTATAATGTTATATTTGTTTATTTATTTTGTTATGAATTGATTACTAATATTTTAGAAAATGAAGTTAACTTCTGAAAATTAAAGAAATAAATTATAATAATTTTTAACAACTTCATTCTTGTTAGAATTGAACGAATAATTTAAGTGTTTATTCAAAATAAATTAAAATTATATTAAAATGGATGAAAACAATTTTTTTTAAAAAAAATAATAAACTATGAGTCTATTTGGATTGACTAGAAAAAGTAATATATATATATATATTTCAAAAACTTCATTCTTATTTCAACTATTTTATAAAATTGGGTTAAAATAACATTGAAAGTGTTTAAAAAGCTATTTTAGGTGGTTGTCAAACATTCTAGGTCTGAAATTGACATTTTCTGTTTTCGATTGAATTTTCAACGAGATTTTCTTTGATTTTAATTTTAACATCCAAATTTAAGATGTGGGTTGCAATACATTCAAATATAAAGCGAAGACTGCACTAGTTGCTCAATACATTCTAAATTAAATGGAAGATTTCATTAAATGTCTAACTTTAAGGTATAATTTGATAAAATTAAAAGTTTAAAATAAAAAATTAGGCAAAATAATGTCAATACTCTCAAACTTTCAAAAATATCCGAATATATTTTCTTCCACCTTTAGAAATTTCGGAACTAAAAATTTGTTAGGATGTTAAATGGAAATAGAAATTCTTCATGTGTAGTGGGTCCGAACCCAAATTTGGGAAGATAATTTTTTTTTTTTTAATCTAAATTCCAAATCTTGAATTGGATTGACAAAATACAATTTCCCGCTTATTTTGATGACTTTTTGTGTCTAAATTCTCAACTTTTTTTTTTTTTTTTTTGACAAAATGCTGATTTTTTTTATAAGGGATAATCAAACTTCTAATCTCAAAATCTATAGTAAAAGTTGTCTTTAAATTATATTTATTTTGTCAAAATTGAAATACAAACATTTGATCGATTGAACTCCATGCATCTTAACACTGCGTGTGAACTTAGTATCATATTGGAAAAGAGTTTTCTTTTTGTTAAAACATTATTTCTAAAATTCTAAAATTAATCCTTACAATTAGTTAACCTTGTTTTTCTTTAATCAAACTAGAGAAAATTATTATTATTATTATCATTCAAGAAAATGAACCCATATGATATGTTTCTAAAATTTACTCTGAAAAAAATACTTGAGACTTAGTTTTATTAGAAAAGTTAGCTATAAAGTAGAAGCTAATTTAAAGATTGATCAAAAGTCTTTTAATATAATCCCAATTTAAAGATTTATCAAAAGTTTTTTCTTCATGTAATCCTACCATGAAAAAGACCATCATTAATAAAACTAATGAGTAGGATTTTGTTCATAAGTTAACATGTTTGAAAATGGCTTGTACATAGTAAAAATTCATAGAAGAATTATTTCACTAAGTCTAAAATTTCAAATGTGAGACAAACATATGTACAAAACTATAGGTTCGCACAAACCTAAACTATTAGTCAAATAATTAGTTAGTTATAATTGTAATTATACAAAGAACAAATAAAGAGATCTTCAACTATGTTATCCATACTGAAGTGAATTGAGTTTATTAGTAATTGACATGACCTTCCATACTAGAGATCGAAGGTCCAATTCTCCATCCCGCAATTGTTATACTAAAAAAATTGAAGACCATTTGTTATTCATTTAGGCTCTTCTAAGCTAAGGTTTTTGATTACCAAAATTTAAGGTTAAAAGGGAGCAACCCCATGCTACAACAACTGAAGAGTTACCTCCAAATGAGCTTGGAGGATTCATAAATAAAGTATTTTCAGCTAAGGGAGTATTATAATGTACAGGTCATGACCATAGAAACATAAACTTACAGAGAGAGATATCTGGAAGTACCAGTACCATAGAGTAGCAGAGGAAGTGAGGTTCCAAGTCATTGAGTTTCAAGATTTGTGCTGTTCTTTTAGCTCCATCACAGTTGGGGGAGGTTAGAAGGAGAATGGCAGATCAACTGAAATCAGAATCATCCTCCTGTAGATTATCCTCTTGGCAATAATAGGATCATTCTTGTTCTTCAAAATAGTGATAGAACCGATTTCGTAGACGTTAATGTCGCTACGCATTTGAACTGGAATAAGAACACATATCAATGAAAAAATCAAAATGTTTAGAACTTAGTAGTACAACCTATAGAACGGATCTTGTTTGGATAAAGTACTGAGAAAACTGAAGTCTTTGAAATCCAAAAATATTCTCTCTGTGAATATTACTTCTAAAACTCGTTTTTAATTAGCTTATTCTCACAGATGAATTGATCTTAGAACAAGAAAACATTGTGTAAAGAAAATAATTTTAAGTGGGTTAGATTTATAACTTTACTCCCAAACTTAGAATTACTGCATCTGTAGTTGGTTCTCTATTATAAAATGTTTCAATTATGCTTCTAAATTTAGGATCATATCTATAATTGCATTAAATGTATATACTAATGTTCATTTCATGAGCGAGCTAAACTAAAGCCTAATTCAAATTTCAAATTATGTCATTGAAACTTCTAAAAGCAGAGAATCTAAATAGCTATGAAAATAATGTTCGATTTAGACATGTCCAGGATTGATAATGAAATTGCTAAAATCATTTTCGTCAAGTTCAAAATCACTTCAAAAACATATCTTTAATCGTTCAAAATTAATTTCATGTTAGATTTTAATACTTTTAAACACAATTTTCATATAAATAAAATTAATTTAAATTAGTGAAATGTATGTTTTGGAGTAATTCTGAAAATGACAAAAGTGATTTTTAACCTATCAACCCCACGATTCAAAACAAGTTGATTAAGGTTTTGAAGATCGTTTATCAAAATAGTTTCCAAAGCATCAGCATGATCCAACAGTTTCAAGAAAAACAATAAGAGACTTTTCTTATTTATGGTTCTTACCTTCGGTTGTCTATACTTATGACGTATGGCATTTAGGGAAGAAGCACTGGTGTTAAGTTGCAAGTCTTGGAGGGCAAGCACAGCAGTTTTCAGCTGAGAAACGTTGTAACTGGTATAGTGCTCTAGAGTTGGATTCTGTAAGAATTGCACAACAAAATCTGAGACAAAAATTTTCTTAATAAATTAGAGAGAGGAAAGGCATGTTTGATTCTTGAGTCACTAAAATCACTTTGAAATATGCTTTTATTCATTCAAAACTAATTTTGATGAAGTGAAAATCGTATTTTTAAGTGTAAGATTAAACACTAAATTAATTTTGAGTGATTAGATAATTAAATGTGTGTCTCAAAGCGATTTTGAATATGAAGAGAGACAAAAAAGGGAGTAGATATCCTAAGAGTGAAGCACAGACCCACGGATGATTCGATTGGTCAAGTGTCCATCTTGCAAGAAATACGGCGGATGCAGCGATCAGAGAAGGGAGGAACTTTAGGAAGCTGTATTCAACAAGAGTCAACTCAGCTAAATAATTGGCCAAAAACTCAAGTTCAATGCAAGGAACCTGATATAATTAAATGGCCACCATTAGCTCTCGATGTTCATATATTTTCTGTCCATAAAATATAAAGAAATGATAACGAGATATAGTGTAGAGTACCTTGTAAGAAGCATGAGCTGATTGTATAAATCTCCTGTAAATTTGAAATATCCAAGTCACTTTAGAAGTCATTATGCCAACTTATACCTTATAACTTATATCGAAGAATGGTGACAATATAATACCTTAGAAATGTCTTTGTAGTGGGAACAGATAGCCGAAAGTGTAGTAAGTTCAAAACTTCACTCTCCATTTCTACTACCTGCCAACAAAACTTCAATCTGAGTATTCGGCAGTTTCGTGTCCAATGAAATTACACATAGGTCATTGGAAACAAATTAGACAAGGTGGTGAAACAGATTTACTTAGGCTGAAACATGAACATTGTTTTCTATCCAATCGAAACTAGGATGAAACATCATAGAATTCAACTCATTTGTTAAAAATTTAACGTTCATTTTTGTCTCTTCTAAAAGTATGAATAGCTCTCATATTCAATTTTTTTTATAGGAAACAAACAAGTATATTCTGAACAAAAAAGAGGAACACAGCCTAAGGACAAGGGGTTGAGAGGACCCCTCCCCAAAAGACTAATACAAGAGCACCTTCCAATTGTTAAAAATCATCAAAAGGCTGTAATTATAAAAGAATTTGGTGTAATCGTATTCAGGAGGTCGTATGCTGCACAAAAGCCCAAAAAAGAATCAGAATAAGCAAACTTATCTTAAAAAATTCTACTATTTCTTTCTTTACAAAGACACCACAAAACTCGTATTCAAATTGACTCTTCTAATTCCAAGAAACACTTTGTTTTCCGAATGAAAAACTTTCAAGCCCCAGAGATTTTTTTTTAACAAGAAACAAAACTTTGAAGGCTTTGAGTTTTTCTGCAACTACATTCATGTGTTTGTAGTACTACTCAATCACCATCTTTTACTAAACCATTATTTTATACCGAGTGGTTCTCTTGTACTATAACAGTCATTCTTTCGCTTGTTTGACGAGCAAATGTATCTCAAAGATTCTTCCCTTATATTTTTCCCCTTAACATCATGAGTCAATGCAGTGAAACAAACGACAACTCTAAGGCACTGACAATGGTGTGATGGGCAAGGAGATTTAGCAAGCTGTTGATGATGCATCAGAACAAGACCAACACGTATAAAGAAACCAAGAAGCTAAATGTGTACCTCTTCTTTTGTGTAAGTATTATCTGTAATGAAGCAGAAATCTTCCACTCGTGGTGCACATATCTCCTCATATTTTCTTCAAGTGAAAGGAAACCATGTTTAGAATATAATACGTGTACTACGTAAATGACTTGATATTGTCTGGTAATATGAAATGCAATCGTCATCATTAGGAAATACGAAGAGTGGTTTGATATGATATGAACAGCTTAATCCCATTACAATAATATCATGAAATTTAGTGCTTTAATTTTTTTCAGAACTAAAATTGAGGTTCAATTTGATGAAAGTTAGAACTTGAAATTAAAATTTACCTTAGAACGCACACACAACATGCATCCACTTGACACACGCTGACTAGAATTCTACATTTATCTGGGAAAATATACTAAATCCATACTATTTATGCTATGTTTATAAATAATGGTTTCTACAACAAAGCATCTACGTTTGTTACTTTCTTGACTCCCTCCTACACAAAAAGTGGATGCTTTGAACTATTCCATTAGTATGAGAATTATGGTCAAAACTTACGATGCAATTAGCATGCTTGCAACACCAACAAGTTGTAGTCGCTTCTTTTCAATATAATTTTGAGAGAGAAACCGATCAATGACATTCACAGTGAGATAGAGTGTGTCTGAAACTAGATTATATTCTTCAGAAACCTGGAAAAAAAAATTAACCATCAACAAAATTGGCGTTGACAATAATATTTTTGCTTAACTAGAAGATAAGTCTTCAATTCATATAACCATGAAATATTAGACTTTACAACTGGACTTGATGTCATGATAAGTTTTCCAATTGCGAACAAAATGTCAAAAAGTACAACTTTTTATTATCCTGTGAAAAACGATTTTTGTCAACTTGGTGCCTTTAAGCAAGTATCTATTAACATATCAATTAGGTCAAAGTAAAGCTGTAACAGTGGTGAACGAACCTCTACAAGCCAATCAACCAGTATTCCTCGCATGTTTGCAGTGATATCTTGCTGCAACTGTTCCATATAGGTAGTTGAGGCCCTTTGATCAAGCTGAAAAGAGATGAAAAGAACTATTAGTGTTGCATTGCATATGAGCTAAAAGCGTCAGTCAGTCATTTTTGTGTAAACTGCAAACATCTTAAGTAGTTCATTCAAAGAACAAACTCAGCTGCTTCCTAATAATTTCAGAAGTTTCATGTCCCTTTCTAGTTTAGAAAATATACTCTCAAGTGAAAGAGACTATAGAAATTTAGGGCCTTTTCATGGTCGATGCCTAAGATGAATACAGCATCTGCATTAACTATGGCAATGTTTGGTAAATAGTGAACAACAAACCTCTGTCACACGTATCCTGTCATATATGTCTGGAGCGTATGTGCTGCATGATTGAAGACATTTGGAGTTTGAATCAATGTCTATAATACCTCTATCACTTAATGCTACTGATCGTTCAGGTGCCATATATTTTTCTGCAAAATTTTGCAATGGTAACACTGTCACTGCTTGCCAATTGAAGACCACAATGCTTGTATACTACGTTATTATGTGGGTCTTTTAAAATTTTTCAAATTACCACGGATATTATTTGGGGACTGATATTAATCGATAATTAACAGTTTACTCCATGAAGACCATATTTCCGATCAAATTTTTAAAATGTTCAATTTTCCTGCAAAACTAGAACATTCGTCCATGCTAATTACTTGTGATTCACAAACATGGGAGATGCAGTTTGACTTGGACAAAAAAAAATGAAAATTATCCTCCTTCCAGTGTAGGTCTCATTGTCAACAGATGACAAAATATCATTACAAAAAATGCTATGGCATGCATGCTACTTCAGTTCAGCATTTGTGATATTCCCCATTATGAGGACTATATAATATTTACAGGGTGCTTGCCTGAAAATACTACACATGGAAAGCATTCAGATATTGTCACTTGATGGTTCAGTTAATCAATAAAGATATATCTTCATACAAAAGTAATTTTAGAGTTGTATACCATTTGGCTGAGGGATAGATTCTTCTGAAGATACAGAGAGAACCATATCTGAAACTCCACATTCTCTGCTCGTAATTTGCACTGTTCTCTCTTTTTCGTCCAAAGTTTCTCTTAAAGAGACCTCTCGAGATTCTACCACCCTTATTTTAGATAAATCCTCAGCTAGTCTTGTGTTTGCATCTTCTTCCGCACCTAGAATTTCTACAGGAGCATTTAAAGGCACATTTGCCTTAGCTTTTGCAGAAACTCTCCTAGTTGGTTTGGCACCCTGTCAAACCGTGGTCATTAGCAGTTAAAGAATTGCCTATATCACCAGTGCCAGCACGAGTCACGTCAACATTTCACAAAGGAACGACACAAAAAAGAACCAAGGTTTTACCTGAATATTAGAAGCATTTCTGCAATTCTTATCATTGGTGGAAATGTTAGTCACATCCTTGAGCACTGCTCTTCTTTTATTAGGAAGACCATTGGAAGAAATTGAACAAATCTTAATATCATCAGATGCCATTCTTTTTGAGTTGGTCCGTAGAATTTGCTTCTGAACTCCAGAAGATTTTGAGGAGCATAGAATGCCTCCTGATTCACTTAGCTCTTTTGCCCGTGCTCTTGTGATTCTGCCGGAACACTCTTCAACTTGAAAAGTAACACTTTCCCTACTCATTTTTTACTCCCTAGAAGACCGGCGATTCATTACAGTAGATCAAAAATCATTTTCATTGAAGCTGCATAACCAACATAAGATAAACGGGTAAGAGCCGTCACTAAGCTGAAAACAATGAAAAGTTGAGGCACAGATGAAAATCCAGAAAAAATCAAAGCATGATAAGGGCTAATTCAAAACGCAAAATAACATGCAATGGATTGAAGACTTCATGGAAAAGCTATAGCATAAGACCTTCTGAAGAACATGGAAAAACTACAGTGACACAAGATCCATCATTTTTATTCTATGGCTAAGCTATACATTGCAAATAAAAGGGAACGAACGATCGCTTGGAGTTCCTATTACATTTTCAAACAAGCTTACAGATAGATAGTAACAAACCTTAAACATTAGACATCATCACGAGAGCCCGAGGTGCAAACCTAATACGTTTATTTTTATCCCGTAACCGTACAAATCTTCCTATTTCTCCTCTCCTTCCACCCACCCCCATCCAACACAATCCCTCTCCCCATCGCCGCCCATGAAACAGAGGAAGGAAGAAAACACGCTCGCTTCCAAAAACTTGATAAATCAAATCAAATTTCCGGCTCCAAAACGAAAAACATGTATTCAACAACACGAAATCATGCAGTAAACTAAAAAATCCGCATGATTTGAACGGGAAAGACAAAGGCCAAAGTATTAAGCATAAGCTAGATTTCTCAAATAAAACGGAAATCGGCGTAGAGAATCCACGTCATGCACCAAAACCAAGTAAATCGAAACGTACACAATAGCCATCATTCTTCATAGTTTTGAAACCGCTAAAACATCGAAACAAACGCTCAAACGCACAAAATAACTAGTCGCAAATGAGCGCAATAGATCAGATGATACGATTAGTAAAAAAAGAGATGTGAATGCAAAGCTTGAGCTTACGGCTCTAACGAGAGCTCCACGGCCTCCAATGGCGGTCTGCAGAGCTCTCAGCAGAAGTAGAGAGAAAGAGCGGGAGAAGCTGAGGTTTGGACAGAGAGAGAGAGAGAGTGTGTGTTTGAGAAATGAGAGAGAGATATAGAGAGAGTGAGAGCGTCAAAGGAGCGTGAGCGGGACGAAGGTACAGTTTGAACTTCCATTTAAAAAATATATTTAAAATAATAAATGCAATAAATTTGTATTATTTAAATATTGTATTTAAATCTCCCTCATCCAATTTTATTTTCCGTCTCCTTGACTTCCAAAATGGTGCCACTCTTTTTTCCTTTTTTTCTCTTTTTTTGAGGGTTAAAATAGGGTTTTAGACTAGGAAGTACGAATACTTTTAATTGTGAGAATCATTATTAGAAACTTAACATATGTTTAGATACTGATACGTTAATTATGAGAATAAATATTAGATACATAACATATGTCTACATATGTATCTGATACTTTTTTTTAATTTTTTTAATTTCAGATATGTGTATTCCCTTCCAAATATATGAGAGGTGGATATACTGGTTATTTTTAAAAAATAAATTTAAGTCCAACCACTTAAAAAGTCTAACTCACAACCCATTTTATTTAAAAATCCACGTAAATCTAGCAATCAATAACAAAACATATTAAAAATAATAAAACAATAAAAACATAAAAAGGAAAAAGGAAAACCCCAAAGATAACTAGATGTTCTTTCTTCTCTTCTATCTCACTAACTAAATCATGATTCACACCTCGTCCCCTTTCACCCTCAACTTCATTATTCAATCTTCATATTCTACTTCTTCTTTATTGTCTCTCTAATCGTTCAACCATCAGTCGACACTACTGGTTTTTTTCTTTCTTGAGTTGTTATTATATTCTTCAACCTACTTTAATCTAACTTACAATAAGTACTATAACAATTAATTTAGTGTGTTTGTGAGTGTATACATATATATAACGTATCTTCAATGTACTAGTATCTTAA
This sequence comes from Benincasa hispida, assembly GCF_009727055.1. Classification (NCBI taxonomy): domain Eukaryota; kingdom Viridiplantae; phylum Streptophyta; class Magnoliopsida; order Cucurbitales; family Cucurbitaceae; genus Benincasa; species Benincasa hispida. The sequence continues at coordinate 63,689,402 of NC_052357.1, read as the reverse complement.
CTTTTTTAGAAATTGGCATATTGTTGAATTGTATCGTATTTGTATCCATATCGTGTATGTGCTTCTTAGGTTTTGGATTTTTGGTCTTGATTTGATATTTTGTTTGATCTTAGTTCATATATTTCTATTAGTTTGTAAAAAATCGGTAATCATTTAGGCCTCGATTTCAATTGGATTATTATAGTTCACTTAGTGTTTAAGGTTCTAATTATAATAGTTGGTATTTTTTTTAGAAAAACTAGTGTTTCAAACTTATATGACATACAAATTGCTACAATATTACTATTTATAATTTATATTTGTTTACATTATTTAGTATTTCCTACTCGTTATCTTTTATTGTATGTTATAGTGTTTACTATTTCTGACTAAAATAATATGCATCTCAAATATAAACTATTATAATTTGTACATCAAACACGGATTATTATAATCTACAAACTCTTATGACTTATAATAACCATTTTTTTTAAACATATAGGACTCGTTTGATAATGTTCTCGTTTCTCGTTTCCTGTTTTCTGTTTTTTCATTTTTTAAGAAAATGACTTGTTTGATAACCGTTCATGTACATTGTTTCTAAAATTTGAAAAATGTTTTTTTAAAATGGGGTCAAATTTAAGAAACTTAAAAAAAAAATAGTTTCTCCCTCTCTTCTTTTTATTTTATATAATACCGTTTCTTTTATTTATTAAAATGCATACTTAGTTTGTTGGTAGTCATGCATACCTAAATTACTCTTCCACTTTTTGGTTGCGTTTTCAACTCCTAAGATGGGCACTTTTATTTTGTTCTTTTTCCTTCTATATTCTTTTTCATCATTTTCATTTTATTTGTTAATTTTATTTACAAAAATAATTATGTTATATTTATATTTTATTTTAATTTTGAATTTAAAAATTATCCGATATTTAGATTTATATATTATTTAATTTTCAATATGTATATTGATTTTTTATGTTTCAAATTTCAACTCGATTTTATTTTTTATTTTTCAACTTTCCTTTATATTTATTTCCATCTTTTATATTATCTTTATTTTCTTTATTAATTTTTCTATTTTAAAAAACAACTCTGCTATATTTATATTTTATTTTAATTTTAAATTTTAAAATTCTCCAATATTTATATTTATATATTATTTTAATTTTCAATATGTATAATATTTTTTTATATATATTTCAATTTTTTAGTATTACTTTTGCAATGCATGTTTATATATTAATTTAATTCTAATATTTTTAGTATATTTAAAATCGAGTGGAATTTTATAATATAAAAATTTTACTATTAAAACATTCATTTAGCTAAACTTTAATATTTTACAACAACGACATTTACATAATAATATAATTAAGTTGGATTTGACTCAACACCATTTGAGACAAATAATTCAAGCTAGAGATGATAGTGTCAATCAAAATTGGGTAACATATGAAGGACAGGATACAACTTTGTTATTATATCTAGTGGTCATCGAGACTTACTTGTATTAGATGACACAAACTTTTAATAATATATTTTTTCGATGTTTTATGCGTGGCATATTTTATTTTTTATATTACATCGTACAAAAAGAAGAAGAAGAAGAAATAGTTATCAAACGAGTTTTTTGTTTTTTTTTTCCAAGAAACATGATTAATTATCAAACATATTTTTGTTTATTGTTCTAAAAAAAGGAAGAAACAATAAACAATAAACATGGAACGAAAAATAGGAAACGTTATCAAACGAGCCTATAATAACCAATTCAATGATCATTAAAAGTTAATCTTATTGAAATTGCTTTAATACTAATAATAATTTCCATGCAATAAAATATATATGTGATTAAGTTTCAAAAAATGATGGTGAAAATGTTAATATAATTGTGTTATTCCCTCTGTAATTCTTAAAAAAAAAAAAAGTTGTTTTTAAATATAGAAAAAAGAAACTAAAATATTTACAAAATATAGTAAAATTTTAGAACTATCATGGGTAGAAGTTTATCAGTGTTATCAATGTCTATCATTGATAGTTCTAAAATTTTGCTATATTTTATTAATATTTATAATAGTTTTAAAATTTGAAATAATTTTTCTTAAAAAAATGTATTAAAATAATCATTAGTTTTACCGAAATTGATAAAAGGTAATTTTAAACCAGTGAAAATGAGTAATGTTTATTAAAAATAGAACAATTAAATCTTAACTTTTGATAGTATATCCATTTAAATAGGTTGGAATTCAATTTATATAAAATATGATATTTTGACCTAAAGTTTATGTAAATTCAATCAGTTTTAACCTAAAGTTTGTATAAATTCAATCAGTCACTGTCTATATTATTGTCGTCTCGTCTTATTCCAATGACAATGGTCCAAATCGTGACATTCAAATTTTAAATATCTTTAGTGACAGAAAATAATAATTTATTGCCTAAAAAAAAAAAAGAAAAGAAAACAATAATTTTTAAAAAATGATATAAAATTGCTTACATTAAAATACAAGAACAATTTAGAAAAAGTGGTACCATGGATCTGCAATTAACTTGTGATTTCACATCACCATTTTTTAAAAGGGTTCAATAATTCGCCTTGAAATCGAATTGTCCCGTTGTAATTATACGGCGACTTAAATAAATTTAAAAAGTTTATGTATTTATTTATTATTAGTCATTGCATGTGAGATAATCGAACTTCTGACTTCAAGTTTATTATATAAACACTATGTCAGTTGATATATGTTCATTTTATGCATTAATTATTAGCATTTGATATTGGTAATTAGTGTTAAGGGAAATGATATATACAAGAATTGAATACACTTGCAACTTGGTTTCACCTCAACTAGATATACACATTGTTTACAATAATAATATTCTTTTTTTAGTATAACAAAAATCAAAACAACAAAGAACAAATCTTGTTAGAATAAAAAGTCGAATATGCCCATTGAAGGATGTCTTCAAGCCAAATCTCCGAATGATAGAGTCTTCGAGCATGGGTAACAAAGTTACAATGACGGTTAACCAAAAGGAATCTATGAATGGGAATCCACAGTGGTGAAGATCACGGATGGAATCAATGCACAACCAAATCTCATTTGCGTATCTATTTCTCTCAACCAAGAAATTCCATAAGATCTGTGAATCAGTTTCAGCCCAACGAGGAGACATACCAGCTCCAGTAGCTATAGAAAGACCTTCAAACATGGTAATGGCCTCAACAAGCTCAATTGACCCCCGTCAACAGAAAGTGTCTCTCAACAGCAAGAAAAATATTGCCCTTTGAGTCATGAATAATGGCTCCAATCTTCACCTCCCTATTAAAAACAACAACATCAGAATTCATCTTGTAGGAACCATGGGGAGGGCCAAACCAACGGCTGACTCCCATAATAGGCATAAGAGGACTAGGGACCTGAGGAAGGGCATTTTGACGATCGATAAATTCAACTAAATTCAGTGCCCAACAAATAGAATCATAATTGGAAGAGATGTGTTGATAAAAAAACAAGAAGGTTTTGCTTATGCCATATTGAATAAGCAATGAGTGAGAAAATCTTGGCCTCTAACAAGTTTAAAACATCAAAGGCCTTGCAAAAGAGAGAAAGGACATCAGAATAGTGCATATTAAAAATGAGATGACAAGGAAGCCAAAAAGACCAACATTGTTTACTTCCCTTACAATACCAGAGTGCATGAATACTTGACTCAGAGCAATGTGACAAAGTGGGTAAACTTCACACTCCACAATGGATGACTAGCCAATGCATTATAGGTTGGGAGAGAACTGAGGCAAGTACGCCACATAAATAACTTTGTCTTTTGGGGTATAGATAAAGTCCATAGAGATTTCCAAAACTTTTCCATATCACAACTGGAAGATGAAGAAGCATCCATAGACAAAGTCAAATGCCAACTTGTACCCACTTTTGATGGAATAAATTCCTTTGTTTTCATAGTGCCAAAAATTCCATCCGGCTGAAGGGGAGGACAAAGAGAAACACTCTTAATAATCTCAACATCCTCATAGAACAATTCAAAAAGAAGAGCCTAATTCCAATACCCCTCACAGATAAGACCATCCGCTAAAGTCACTGAAATGGGGCTCATTAATGAGATAAGCTTAAATGGGGATTCTGTAGGGTCCAAGGATTAAAATAAATGTCAATTGATCTGTCGTCGTCAATCCTCCAATGTCCACCTTTCAAAGCAAGTTCGCGACCCCATAAAATACTTCGCCAAGTATAGGACGGACGATAACTCAAACTTGCATGGAGAGAAGATTTATTAGGAAAATACTTAGCCTTAAAAATAAGGGCCACAAGGGAATCGCCTCTGTCAATGATGCACCACGTGTGTTAGCCAACAAAGTTTGGTAGAAAAGATGAATATCACAAAAACCCAGACCTCATTTCTCCTTAGGGGAAGTAAAGCGCCTCTAGCTAACCCAGTGATTTTTTTTGCTTTTTCCAGATCCATTCCATCAGAAGTTGGCAACAATTCGATTCAGCTCACAACAATAACCAAATGGCAGTTTAAAATAAGATAGGATATATGCTAGAATGGTTTGAGCCACCACCTTGATCAACGCTTCTTTTTCGACTTTTAAGAAAATACGACCTTTCTAACCCTACAGAGCTTTATACAATTTTTCTTTAATATATGACAAAGATACATGTTTGTTTATGGGAAAGGAAGAAGGGACTCCCATGTATTTATCATGATTGTAAACCAATTTTACTTTGAGATGATTGGTGATGGCAGTCTTTTTAGAAATAGGGGTGTGAGGGCCAAATGCAATAGCCGACTTGTCATAATTGATAACTTGACTAGAGGCCTTCTTGTACACGTCAAGAAGCCTTGCAATTTCCATGTTTCGGACATCGTTGCTTTAAAGAATATAAACTATCGTGTGCAAAAAAGAGATGAGAAATGGCAGGAACAAAGTGAGTAACACGCAAACCAGTTATCATCTTACGAGATACGACTTGACGGAGGAAACTAATTAAGCCTTCTACATAGACGAGAGAAAGATAATGGGATAAAGGGTCCCCTGTCCTAAGCCTCTAGAAGGCTTGAAATTTTTAGTAGGTTCACTATTAATAAGAATCTGAAAGGTCACAGAGCTCGAGCACAAATGAATCAATTTAACCCATTTCTCACTAAACCTCGTTTTCTTCATAAGACAACACAGAAAATGTCATTCAACCCTATTATAAGCCTTACTCATGTCAGGCTTTAAAGATGTAAAACCATGTTTAGCAGAACAAATCTTCATATGATGTAAGCATTCAAAAACAACAATAACATTAGCAATAATCAAACAACCGGGAATAAAATCACTTTGGTTCATAGATATAATTTGATCAAGAATTATTTTAAGCCTGTTAGCTAAAACTTTCGAGATAATTTTGTAGCATACACTACACAAGATTATAGGGGGAAAATCAATAATCAATTTAGCCTTAGTTCCTTTTGGGATTAGAATAACGGATGTTTGATTAAAATGCTTCAGAAGCATGTCATTATTGAGGCCATTCAGTTAGGTTGCAGTGACATCACTCCCCAAGACGTGCCATAATTTTTAGTAAAATAGAGCAAGGAGTGAAGGAACTTTTATTAAAGAGTACCTATGAGCGGAAGCAAGATTGTTCCAAATTCATTATGACAGAAATACCACATTCACAAACATACAACAAGTTATGCATCTACTAACAAATTACGACATGCTTTTAAAACTTAAATACAAAGGAATGAGAGACATACCTCTTGAAGAACTCTTATTCCCTTTATCTTTCGCTCTCGTCAATATCAGCAACTCTCGTTGTCGTTGTGCACGCCAAGTAAATCGTCCACCAAATCTCGTTATCGTTCACCACTAAACGGTCTTCTACATGAACATGCAGCAAGAAGGACACCATCAATTAGTAACCTCGGTATTCTCGGAGTGAGAATTTAGGAGGTGTGGGCTCTGTTGGATTTGGTAGAGGGGAGGAGGAAACTACGATTGTATTCAACGACCAAGCAAGTGGGAAATATTTTGTGTCTATCGTATAAACAAATGCTTGATCGTTTAGAAAAATGTGCACGATCGTTTAGGAAAACTCACTCTCGCGTGCGATCGTTTAGAAAATGCTATATAATCGTTCAGGTCGACTGCGCGTGTACACGATCGTTTAGGAAAACTTGAGCTATCATGTAGGCTCTTGTTTGCTATACGATGGGCAGTGTACAAATCTTAAGCGATTGTCCGATCTATTTGCAAAATAAAAACTATTTTCATTTTATCCTTCAGTTATGAAAACTGAATGTAACCTTTGACTTTCACATACGGTTATGGAGAAAAACCACTAATAATTATCTCATAATTGTTTAATTATAAATAAATATAATCATATTATATTTATAACCTATAGTTTTAATATCACATCATATGCAACATATAAACCATAGTCTTTTTCTCCTCCACTAGATATAAATCATATTTATATCCTTTTCCTCTAATTAATGTATCTCATATATCATGTCAACTATATCACATATAATTGACCAGTTTAATCATATCATATATAATCAAACTCTCTCTTGTCAATTTGAACACTTTAAACTGACCCAAAAATTGATTCTCAACTTGAATCCATTGAGCTACCAAGGGGACCTTATGGACCTATGGCTTGAAACTCCAACGGTACGTGAATAGCTGACTAAACTCTTTAGCCACGAGATCCACCGTCCGTTAATTGTCAGGCATTCTATTAAAGACCGACAGTTGCACTCTTCTCACCACAGATATATTTCTATGTCCATCGGATATAACCAATCAATAGTACGATAACCCTTCACAGATGCTCATAAGTATAGTTGGGCCAATTTATCGTTTTGCCCCTGTAGTTACATCTAACTCATTAAGTATCACTAATCCCTCTAATGAACAATACAACATAGCCCTACTATGTGTGGACACCTCTCGGGCTTTGAGAATGTGTGTGGCACCGCATCGTTCAAGCCCCGAAATCAGCCCTTAAAAGAGCAATCTATTTACTTACCCCTGCTTCGGGGAAGGAGTGAATTCCATCTTGTGTAGCTAAGTTCCCAGCTCCCATCCTCAAATTGGTAGGTTTGAGTCGACAATCTGACCATTCGCACCCATGCAAATCAAAGGACCACCATCAAAGACAAGAGTTTCCAACTCACTCAAGATTAAGGTCATGTTACCAATGGTCATCCTAGTAAATGAAGTCTTTGTCATGAACAGAGTTATATAACGAGACTATAACACTTCGTGGTCCAGTCTTATACAAATTCCTTTGTATAGGATGCCCCTGCTCGCATGTCTCCACATGAATGATCAGGATCAGACTATCTGTAGCAAGTCACAACACTTGTAACTCTTCTACAAAGTGGGTTACATTTGTCGTGTCACCAGGATAAGGTTTCCTTCCTATATTCATATACTACAGACCATTTTGGTTATCACTTAAGACATGATCCCCCTGTATGTCTCCACATACATGCTTAAGTTACAACGACAATCAAGGCTCTTAGTTTATTGGTTTGTGGTAAAGCAATTAAAACATCCCATGTTTCATAGACAACAGTGAAGAAAATATATATCTTATTACATCACAAGCGTTTGTTTAATACAGTGTTTACAAACTACAAGACCCAACGAGAGTTTAGGGCATCAACCCTAATAAGGAGACCATAGACCTAAGTGCTTTGGAAGGATGCATTTGCTTAAGAACTATCTTAATCTCCTCCTATAAGCCCTCAATTTATTTTCCCTCCAATTAGGTTAAAAGATCACTAAACAATCACTAAAGTTAAGAATAATTAGTTGGAAGACATGCTGGATTTTGGAAGGTAAGAATTTAGCTAAGTGTTCAAACTATGCTTTGAAGAAAGTAGTGGTACTTAGGAAAATTTCTAAGTGTTAGGACCATGCGGTTGAACATAGGAGAAGATTAGAAGGGAAGAATGGAATGCATAGTCCTTGGAGAAGTAGAAATTTGACAAAGTGTCAGTAGGAAAGGAGTAAGACTCAACATTGATAGCATAGTTGAACAAGTTAAACTCATCATCCTAAAGTTGGAAATGTAGTTGAAGTGTGTTGAACTCAAACCTTGTAGACTAAGGAAATACTTATCAAGGGAACTTATGTTACTTCTTGGAAGCATTGGACATAAGTTTTGGTCAAGGAAAAGACCACTTGGACACATGGTTAAACTACTCTGGACGCCTAGGGACTAGTTAAACACATATAGAGATGTCCAATTTTCCCACTGGGACGGGGATTCCCTGATTAGGCGGGAAATAGGGGAGGGAGTGGGGGAAAAATTTCTCCGTTAGCTAAACGGGGACGAGGACAAGGAATGCATTCCCCGTCCCCACCCCGATTAGCTTTTACATATTTATTTAGTATAGTTATCTAATGTTATGTTATTATTATTATTATATACATATTACATTTAAAATTCAAATTTGATTATTTATTGAAAAAGATAATGAATATATTTAAATTTAGATTATATATGTGAATATTTGATTTATATTTATTTCTTTCTATTGAAAAAAATTAATTAGCTTTTTTAGGCCAAAATTTGAGTAATTTATCTTTAAATTCGAATTGTCATATAAAACTAACCATAATAAACAATTTAGTGATAAAATTAAGTATTTAATTAAAATTTGCTCACATTAGTGATTTAAATTAATTAGCTTTTTACAAAAAAGAAAAAGAAAAAGGAAAAAAAGTAACAGGGAAAAATTCCCTGCGGCGAACCCGATCCCCACGAATCCCCCAGGGAAATCCCCACCCCGATCCCCGTGGAAAATTTCACGGGAATGGGGAATGAAATGGGGAGCGGGGACGGGTATGGGGAATGACATCCCCGACCCTACCCCGTCCCGTGGACATCTATAGATGCATAGGTCACTATATTGGGCCGCATGGTGGATGACTTTGGGAACATGAACTTAAGAGATTGGTCTTGGATAAATAAATGAAGGAAGGATACGTTAGGCATCTATTTGGATGCATAGTAGGAGATTTTTGGGCGCATGGCTGACTAGGATGAAGAATTTGGTTAAGTGTTAGACAATACATAAGTAGGTTAAACTCATCAAAGTGAGTAAATCCATAGAAGAAGGAAGTTTAGACACTTAAAAGGTTATTTTGAACACTATATTGGACACATCAAATACATAAACAAAGCATGAAACAAGTACTTTAAGAAGAGTTACACTAAGCAACCCTAGGAATACTTCTTGGACGCATGCTCTGAGAAAAATAAGAGCATTTGAATGCATACTAGGAGAGGACTGGAGCTTGGATGCATAATTTGAGGTGTGGCACTTGATATCAATACTAAACAAGAGGAAGGAATGTCATATTGGATGCAATACTTCAAGGAGTTAGCTTTGATACATCTTCGACGTAGGATATTTTGGAGGGGATGCTTGGACGCATACTTGAGAATAAGGAGGGAGAGTATGCTTGAAAACTTAGAAAAAATAATCAAGATGAGAAACCATGTTATGAGAAGGAGACAAAAACAAAATAAAGAAAGAAAAAGAAAAAGTTAGGCGCATGGTTGGTCCATGCGTCCAAACACAAGTAGGTTGGATATATGGTGAAGGTGAAGCCACGTAAGTAAGAGTTGGAAGTGAAGGTTTGTGAAAACCGCAGTGGAAGCGGATCGGGTCCCAATTTTTTTATTTTATAGAAATGTAAAAATTTAAAGACAAAAAAAAAAAAATGCATTTGACAAAAACAACATGCTTTAAACAGAAATTAAAGAAGAAATTAGGGTTAGGATAACACTTATCCTTGAAGTCACAATTCCTTCTACATTCTCTCTCCAACCGATCATGATCTCTCCTTGGACAATGAACACCAAAAACTCAAGACTCCAAGGGGCCAATTGGTTGGACGACATCAAAAGATTTCCAAGGTATTCTCAGTAGGGTTGAGAAAACACAAGAGTTGTGGGCTTTGTGGTTTTTTTTTTTTTTTTTTTTTTTTTTTAGAGGGAGAGAAGAGATTTTTGAGAGAAAAACAAAAACGCAGCATGAAGAAAAAGGAGAAGATAGAGAACTTCTCTGTATCAACAACGAAGAAGCAGTTCTGCATCGCACCCTTTTCCACGATTGAAGAGAGAAAATTAAGGGGGGAATTATTTTCGTAACTCTCTCCTTTAATTTTATTAAAAAATTAATTTAAATTTTTTTATTTAATTAGAATTTATTTTAAATATTGTTTACTTATTTTTATTATTTGCATAAATCGAGCAACAATAATCTTCGAGAGTTACATGNTTATATAATATATGTAATTATATAATAACTGGTTTACTATATAATATATTAAACTATATGTTATATCTAATATAACATATATAAACTATAGTTTATATTATATCAAATATATAAACCTGCAATATTTAATATGAATCATTCAAATTACATTTAAACTATAATATTTATATGAATCATATTCATATAATTAATAATTGGTTCATATTCAAATATTTATTTCCTCTCAACTAATACTTTATATTATAATATATCAAATACATTATATTAATTATATCAAATATAATTAATTCCTTAATTAATTTGAAAATTTCAAATTAAATCAAAATTAATTTGATTATCAATAATCCCAATCGAACTACCGAGTTGACCATATAGATATATAGATTGAAGCTCTAATGATATTTGAATAATTAATTACTCTTTAATTAAATTACCCAACTTCCATTAACGGTCAGTCACTCCACTAAAGATCGACAGCTACACTTTTCGTACTACAGATATATTTCTGTGTCCATTAGATATAACCAATCAATGGTGCATTGACTCTTCACAAATTGCTCGTAAGTACAACTAGGCCAAAAATTATCATTTTGCCCATATAGTTACATCTAACTTCTTAAGTACCACTGATCTCTCTAATGAACAATAAGTCATAGGCCAACTATGACCAAACCCCTCTCGGGCCAAGAGAGGGTGTGGCGCCACATTGTTCAAGCCCTGGAATCAACCCTTAAGGGAGCAATTTCTCTACTTCCTCTAACTATAAAAATGAGTGAATTCCTTCTTGTATAGCTGTATTCCTAACTCCCCAATAAGATGAATCCCCAAAATGGTAAGCATATTGAGTCGGCTAAACTGATCACTCTCACCCATGCAGATCAAATGATTGCCTTCATAGATAGGAGTTCACAACTCACTCAAGATTCAGGTTAAACCACCTATAGTCATCTTGGTGAAATGTAAGTATTTTTTATCAGCGGTATTATATAGTGAGACTAGTCATTTTGTGGTTTGATCTTATACAAACTCTTTGTATAGAACACCTCTGCTCTCATGTCTCCACATGAATGATCAGGATCAGATCATTTGTAGCACTTTATAACAATTATAACATCTACAAAGTGAATTGTATTTGTATTCTCACCAGGATAAGGTACCCAGCCTTATTCGTCTATTACAAACCGTTTAGGTTATCTCTTAAACATAATCCACCTGTATATCTCCATATACAGGTTTAAGGTACAAAAGATAACTTGGATCTTAGTTTATTGGTTTTGTGGGTTAATGCTACTAAATGTCAAATAAAATGTATCTGATTTTATTAGATAAATAAATCGTTTGTACATTACAATTACAAACTACGGAACCCACGAGATTTAGGGCATCAACTCCAACAGGAAGTAGGAGGTAGAGAACAGAGAAGAAAAGTTGGCTAAGTATGGGAGGAGATGGCCGACTCTGAGGTAAGGAAACTTTAGGAGTTACACTTAGAAATGTGAGTTGGTGCATGCATGGGAGGTGGCCAACTCTGAGGTAAAGACAACTTTAGGGGTTGACACTTAGACAAATTTGAAGGAGGAGGTGTCAAACAAAGAGATGAGGTGAAAAGTTTATAAATACCTATTGGGGTTGATGCCTTAAAGTCTCGTGTCCTGTAGTTTATAAACAATTTATACGAACACTTGTGATGTATAATATATGATATTTTACTTCACTTATTGAGTTTGCTCAGTTGTATGTTTTATCTGCTTTACCACAAACCAATAAACTAAAATCTCTAGTTGTCTTTATGTAACTTAAGAATGTATGTGGTGACATACAAGTGGATCATGTCTTGATATCTTGTCCAAACCTCCTCGAAACGAAACATATTGGATATTTTTCTGAAAACATAGAATAGGCCGATCAAAGAGGAAAATCTCTAAAGTTCGGTGATCAGACCTATAAAAGTTAAGATGATTAGTGAATATATAAGGATAGGGAGATACAACCTGATAGCCACCCACACAACGATCAAGACATTTCTTAATGGAAGCTTCTCTAGGTCTTCTATTCATCCAAGTGAATTTTTCACCGTTGAAGCTTAAGTCCTTTAGATTACAATCATTAAGGGCCGACCAGAATTGACTATTTAGAGCTATAGAATGTTCACAACTCCCTACTTTATCATCTGCATAAAGGATCTCATTAAAGTCACCAACCACAAGCCAAGGGAGGGAGGACATGCCACTCAATCTTCGTATCAGCGTCCAAGAGAGATGTTTATCAGACTTTTTAGGTTCGCCATAAAATCCAGTCAGACGAAAAACGTGAGATTGCTCAGTAACTTTGACATCATTATGAGACTTAAAGAGTGAAAAGAGATCAATGGTGATCTCATTAGACTAGAAAAGTGTCAGCCCGCCACTGAACTCAACACTGTCTATAAAAATACCATTGGGAAAATTCACGAAATGTTGAAGCGCTTTAATTTTAGATTGCACAGCTTTCGTCTCCATAAGAAAAATAATTTGGGGATGATGATGTTGCACTAATTCCATTAGTGCTTTAAACGCACGGGGATTCCCAGCCCCCAGGCATTCCAACTTAGAATTTTCATTATGCCCGGTAGGCCTGTTCCACAGGCTCTATCAATTGTATAATAGAGGATGAAATAAAATCATTGCACAATTTTTTGCTTGAGAGAATAATCTTATCCTTATATGAAAATTCATTCCTTTTTTTGCACAGCTGACCTACAATTCTTCACCGTGAGACTGAAATTGAGCAACATTAAGAGAGGTATGCTTCCATTGTTTTTTTTTTCTCACTATTTTAAATGGGCACCGACTATTGTCCCCTGTTCTATAAAATCAGGCCCAAAAGAAGAGTGGTTCTTGAAAAAACTCATCATGGGTAAGGACTTTCTCCACAGAAGAAATAGGCATCTTATTAAAAGAATCAGAATTAGGGTTTAATATAAGGACTTGGTCTAATGGGCACATTTACAATTGAGGCTCAATGTCATTATTGCTATCCATTAGGTCTACTAGGATTTCCTTTTGTAGATCTTTACATAAAACTTTTTTAGCCATTGGGGAAGTAGATGCAGAAATCTCCACAATAGCCGCTGGAGTGATTTTCTCTAGTTCTTCCCTATCTTCCGGATTTTCAAAATCTATATTAAAAGCATTGATTGTGGATTCCAAGTGCAGATTGTAACGTTTGGGGTTGATTGATTTATCGACCATTTAGTCACCATAATTCCGTTCCTGACGTTGCTTTGTTGTCGCGAAAGATTGAGCGCTCACCTTCACCAGTTTTAAGAAATCAATAGTCACCTGCGACTGAGTGGGGGAGCCGTACAGGGGCGAGGTTTGCTGTCGAAGAATCATCGTCAGAATTAGGTACAATCTCAACTCTTCCAGATCTGTAACCACCTTATTCTCTACGCATTCCAAAATACAAACGATATCATTCTCTACGAAAAAAGTATATGTAGGAAACTATTGGAACCATCACCCTCCGCTAGACACGATTTGACAACAGCGAACAACCAGAAACGACAGTGGTCAGAAAAATGAAACATGCAAAAAGGAAACTTGTTACATGTTGAGTGTGTAAGCAGTTCTACAAAATTTCCACGTCAATCAACCGGCTGGATGACGGAGGCGGCGTGCACGTGTGGGATGTCTATCGTACCTACAATTGCCTATGTCCTCACTCCCTACAAAATATGGGTAGCCCTTAGGGCCCAAACCCACAACTCAAGGTGAGAGTATAAAAGTGAGGTCTCACTCCCCAATCTTAGCAATGAGGGATTCTCAAAATGTCTATTTCCTTTAAAACTTAAAATTTCACCAACAATCCCCCATTTGAAAATTAAATAAAATATAGGAAAAACATTTTTCATCGAGCAATATCAATCTATACAACATTGTGCATAAGCAAAGGTGTCTTGCAACTTGAACCTTTACGTAGTGTAAATGATTCAGAATATACTAGAGTAACTCATGGTTTTGAACTCTATCTGTAACAACATCTCACACATAAGATCGCAATCAAGCTAACTTAACTTTTCTCATCTATGACAACACTATTTGCTTTCGCAACATTAAAGTGGACCATCATGTCCAGGACGTGTTCTTTAACAGAGGTTCCTTCCTTCATGTAGGAATCGTAGACGTATTGATGAGGACGGCTATCCAAACATCCCTTGTAACGACTCCAAGATCTCTCTAGCAATGGTCATGGTTTCATGTTTTTTAGTAAGCACATAAGATATGCTTGCTAAAGTGTAGGCTCTGGCTTTTTCATTAGTCCTGACCCACTTTTCATAGGCATCCAGAACACTTCGATTTACATTTGAACTGGGAAGAGGAGGACATTCCTTCGTTAAAACGAATCTCAGGTCATCAACAACTAGTATCGTATTTATGTTTGATTTCCAATTTGAATAACTCTCACCATTGAAGTCATCGAAAGCTAGGAGTTGAATTATCGAGTTTGACATGCTGAAACATAAACAAATTCTATCAGAAAAATGCATTTAAATCCAATTTTAGCAAAAGTAATAAAGTACCCAGATTTCTTTATGTATTTGCAACGATACTTGACTGAGTCAAAATAGATACTATCGAGAAGTAGTCAAATACTCATTCATCAAAGCAAGACATTCTTGACTAGATACTAACTCCATAATAAATCTTTATTCTATTAGTTATTTAGTTGCCGTTTTCGGTCAAAAACTTACGAACTTACTAACTCTTAGTAACTCTTGTAAGTGTGACCCTCCATTTTTAGATTTCATTGAACGATATGAAAAAGCTCTCGAATTGGAAGACAATGTTCAAGACTGAACTAAGAAACCCTATTTATTTATGATGTTTTAGTTGTTTCGAATCCTATGTTACAACCCTTCGAGGGGATAGCCGCGAAAATGACAGTAGGCACAACATAAGATTCTCATGGTTCAAATTAATGGAAGAGATTGTAGGATGTGTTGACACATTTCTTGCACCCACTTACTATGAACAATTTTCCCTATTCACCTTGTTATTGACCCACACAAATACTTTTCGAATGAAGTAGTCGAGTTAAAAGTAACACAAAGTCGAGCATGGATCTCACGGTGTGAACTCTTATGGACGTGAGAGCTAAAAATAACATATCATATATATTATTAATCTCCCACTGAAGTGTTCTAATTGTTTGGATATATTCTTTTACTTAGGAATATTCTGGCTAAAAAACAATCCTAAGCCTAGGTGGTTTATCTAAGTATAACGATTATATTTTGATTTTAATCTACGATGTCTAAGTGATAAAACCATTTTATTATCTCACACCGCTCACGAAAGTTCACAAAATTGGGTCAAAAACACTCAATAATTCAACTATAATCCCCAGGCAGCAGCTGTTCCGTAAACCGTCAACTTAAGTACCTCCAGCCTTAGACAGGATTATAGACCGATTTGAGTTTGTAACCAAAGTTTTACAAAACAAAATAACCTATTTTAACTATTAAAATAATTTGTTATTTGTTAATCCTAAATGAGCACGCTGCTTATCTTTGTTATAGATTTTAAATGCCTAACTCATTTTATAACTCTTTATAAAAATGTAGACATGCTATAACATACATCAAGCATTCCACTTTAATATAACAATTATGTTAAACTTATGAAACCGTAAGTTTTATAAAGACTTATAACTATTTATAACTCTTTATAACTATTAAAGTGGAATGCTATAACATACACCTATATCATGCATACTATATATTATAATTATTTATAACATACTTTTAATGCATGAAACATACTTTTCTATGGTGGGATTTCAAATCTATATAGCATACAATATGTAAATACAAGATTTAATTTAGTTACAACATACATCACATGTATAATTAATTAAACTAACAATGATCTGAACCAATTTTGGCATTTTAAGCAAGCAAATAAGCTAATTATTACAATAAAAAACAAAAAACGGCTTCAAAACACTTCTGGACCACTCGAATCGACCCGAACTGAACCTTCAAAGCTCAAAAAAGTGTTGAACTGGACCAAGAATGGTTGAACCAAACCTCCAACCTGCTAAACCGGTCGAACCGGACCAACCTCATGAACCAACTCCTCGCTCGCGCACATTCTGGGCTGGGATGAGCAGCGTTGTAATGCTCTATCCCAGTGTTGCAACACCTCGGGCTGAGAAAGAACAGTGTTACAACGCTGCCTGGCAGTAACATCATTTTTGAAAAACTGCAGCTGACCTGTCTTGCTTCTATCTTCAATTATAGCCTAATTACAACTCTATTGACTCTAACAAATTTAAAGACCCTTAAACACACATTAAGACCCATCAACCAAGAGTCAATTACAATAGTTACAACAAAATTGAAGAGTAATCTAATGCCAAAACTGGAAAGACACCATATCAGCAACCATTTCATGCATGTTAAGAAATTCACCCACCATACTCAAATTAATGTTAATTGAGTGCATGTTTTGATACCAATTATTAGAGTACATGTATAACATGAAAGCAAACAAAATCATTAGGCACTCGAATTCCATTAATTTGAGTAACAAGCATGCAAACTCAAAGTTTCCAACAGTAGGGTTTCAATATGAATACATTTGATGATTTCCACTTGGTCCTTGCAATCTCCACCAAATTGACCTTCAATTCTTGTAGTAGACCACCAATAGAATATTCTCTACTAAACCCCCTTGGATCGAGCAGTGGAACTCCAACTGAAAGAGGATTTGGATTGGATTGAATATTTGAACAGAAAGCTAATTTTTCTGTAGGAAATTTCATAAATTCATTTTGCATGCCTCAAATTCAAATAAGTTTTTAGGTATTTAATTAAATTAAACATGCAAAATTAATTAATGGATATCTTGACACTTCAAAATCCACTAATTAGGTGTTAACAAAGTGGAAAAAGTGGGATAATTTCACTTTGTAGTTTAAATTGATTTTTCAAATTTAATTTAATTTAATTTTGATTTTCTAAATTAAATTAAATTCAATTCAATTCAATTCTAAAACTGAATTATAAATTGAAAATGATTTGTTTTTTTAAATAATTAATGAAACAAATTAAATTAAATAATAATTTAATATCAAATATTAAATTAATGAAACACCTAATTCAAACGTGAATCCTTATTCATGTACTCAATATTTAAATATCTTGAATTCTCCAAATCCGTTTAATTTCAATAAATTTAAACATTAATTACATTGAATATAATTATCCAAACTCTAATTTGAATTTAAGTATTTCAAATTCACTCAATATTCTAACATAAGGTTTAATCTTTTTACGAACTAGTAGACGGACCTAATGGACCTACAGATCATGAGCTCCAACAATTTGAGATTAATTGGCTAAACACTTTAAACCGAATTAATCAATGTTTGTTAACTACCGAGACATACCACTAAAGCACAGTAGTTACACTTTCCTCACTGTAGATATATTTCTGTCCACTTGATTTAACCATAATCAGTAAGTTGATCCTTCACAAGTTGTTCGTATTTACAGCTAGGTCAAAGTTATCGTTTTACCCATGATACATCTTGCTCATTAAGTCTCCATTGATCCTCTTTTGAATAATTAGTTTATAATCCCACTAATAAACCAATTCCCTATCTGTCATGAGAGGGGCAGACCCCTTTGTTCAAGACCAGAAGTCAGTACTTAAAGGAACAATATATACGGGTAGGAGTGAACTCCGTCTTGTAAGACTATGTCTTCAGTTATTTATCCGGTCTTACCCCTAAAATGGGAGGTTTATTGAGCGGTGATGTCGAATCACTCTCACCTATGCAAATTAAAGGATAATCCCGAATAAACAGGAGTTCATAGTTAGCTTAGGATTAAGATCAAGTTATCTTAGGTCATCAATTTGAAATAGTCAATTTTAACAGCAGACGGTTGTTATAAAGAAAAGTGACTATTTCATGGTTCGATCTTATGCAGACGTCTTTTGCATAGGATGACTCCACTCACATGTCTCCACATGAACGATTTTGGGATCACATCGTTTGTATCAATACAAAATGGGTCGTATCTATAGTGTCCCTAGAATAAGGTGTCCAACCTCATCCATATATTTATAGATCATTTTGGCTATATATTTAAAACTTGATCCTCTTTTATGTCTCTACATAAAATTTAAATATTCATATTATAGCCATGAGTCTTTTATTGGATTTATAAATAAATGCAGTTTAATAATTGTTCGATAACACTTTTATTGAATGAAGTCTCCATAATACATTTATAGTGAATAGATTATGTTTAATGTTTACAAACTACGAGTTTTAGGACATTCCCAACAATTGATTATATTGTATTTGTTTTGTTTTAATAACCCTAAATCCAATAAACTAACATCTTAGGTTGTCTTATGAGTCTTGAACTGTATGTGGAAACATATAGGGATCAATGTTCAAGATATAGCCTAAAAGGTCTATAATACATGAATAAGGTTGGATACCTTATCCTGGTGACACTATGGATATGACTCACTTTGTATTTGATATAAATGCACTGCTCAACACATTCGTGTAGGTGAATGGGGTATCGACCGAACCGCAAAATAGTAACCACTAGATGAACACCGTTGACTAGTTAGGTTTTTATTTCGATAGGATGGCCTAAGCAACTTATTCTTAATCTTGAGTGTAGTATGAACTCCCGTTCACGAGAGATTGTCCTTTGATTTGTATGGGTGAGACTGGCCAGTTTGCCGACTCAATAAGCCTACCATTTTAGGAACAAGACCGAGTGGGGAGTTGGAAACATAATAATACAAGATGAATTTCATTCCTTCCCGACTTTAGGGTAATTAGATGAGTGTTCCTTTAAGTGGTGTCTCCGGGACGTGAACAAAGGGCCCTACCCTTTCACTGGCCTGAGAGAGGTTTCTATTTAATGGTTGGACCATAAACAGGTTGGTCATTAGAAAGCAATGGTACTTAAGGACACAGAGGTAACCCAGGGGTAAAATTGTAATTTGACCCAATTGGTGTTACGAACACTCGTGAAAGACTAACTTGTTATTATTGGTCTATATCTATGGACACAGAAATATATCTGAAGTGAGAATAGTACAGTTGTGGGTCTTTAGTGGAGTGTATCCATAGTTAATGAATATTGATTAATTTGGTTAATGAGTTTAGCCAATTAATCTCGTATCGTTAGAGCTTCTGATCTGTAGTCCATGAGGTCCCATTCCTAACTCGTAAAGGGAATTGAGGTAATCATGTCTTGAATTGAGTTTGAAATGTTCAAACTCACTTAAGGAAATAATATAATATATAATGATACATTATAACGTAAAGTTTATATTTTTTTTAAACTTTATAATATAAAGTTATTTTTGGATATGATTCAAAATTAATTTATAGGAGAATTAAATATTTGAATGAGTTCAACTATTAGTTTAATGTGAATTGGATTCATATTAAAACTATAGGTTAAAATTAATGTGTATTTGATGTACATTAAAACTATAGGTTATAAGAGCAATACAATTGAATATGATTCAAATGAAGGTTAAATTAAATATTTGATATTTAATAGAAGAATTAAATAATATTTAATTTAATTTAATTAATTGAATTAAAACTATAAATGGTGTGAGAGATGTTTTAAATTATTTAAATGAAATCATTAATTAAATAATATTTAATTAATTATTAATTATTAATTAATTAAAAAGATAACTCCCACGTAGATAGTTATCTGAAATGTGGGTGATCCCACGTCCATCTCTTTCTGTTGATCAAAAGCATTGTGTTTTTTTATCACAGATGAGACACAACACACAGAAGAGTTATGTGATTACTTTTTCTCTCAATTTTCCATTCTCCAATCTTAATTCTTTTATGGTTCCCACAAATCACACCTCAACTCTCAGAAAATAGGGATGTCACTCTTGTGCTAGTGTTGATTCCGATTAAAGGAAGATTTGGCCGTTTCATTTGAGTCGTCAATGTAAGTGAGATTTTCTATCACTTTACTCTATATTCTCTTATTGCATGCTTAACCTAGGGTAATTTTATACTAGACAATTTCTTTGTTGGTCTCTAAATATTTGTTTGGAATTTCCTAGTGTATAGGTCTTCAGAAATCTCAAATTAATAACTAGTTTGGTTCTATGATTTCTGTTGCGTCAAAGCTTTCATCCCTTAAATACTACTACTACTAATAATGATAACAATAATAATAATAAAATTAGTATAATTCTTAATTTTAAGCGTACATTATTATTAGGATATTTTTATTAGATAGTAAAATAAGGGGAAAAAAATCTAAAAATATATCACATCTTTAAAATATTTGCAAATATGGAAGTGTTGACTAGTCAACTTTTGATTTTTTTTTTTTTAATCTTCAATTTTGTCTTTCATTATCTTGTCTTATTGTACATCTTCTTCTTCCATTTCTTTTTTCTTCTTCTTTTTTTTTCTTTTTTTTCTTTTTTTCTTTTTTCTTTTTTAATTTTCTTTCTTTTCTTAAGTTTTTGCTTCTTTCATTTTAATTTTTTAATTTTTCTTATTTTCTTTCTTTTCTCCATTTTTTGCTTCTTTACTTTATTATTTTTATTCTTTTATTTTTTCCGATTTTTGCTTCCAATGTTTGCTTCTTCCATTTTTTAATTTTATTTTCTTTATCCGGTTTTTGCTTCTTTCCTTTCTTTTTTATTTTTTAAAAATTTATTTCCTTTTTCTGGTTTTTGCTTCTTTTCTTTTTTTTTTCTTTTCTGATTTTTCTTTCATTTTTCTAATTTTTGCTTCTTCTCTCTCTCTCTCTTTTTTTTTTAATTTTCTTTTTTTTTATCCAGTTTTTGCTTCTTCTTCTTCTTCATAAGAATTATGAGGCCAAGTTTTGTAACCAAGACTTTAAAGTACTCAATTCATAAGTGACTTAACACCAACAGACCAAACATCAAGTTTGATTATTATAATAAAACATTAAATATAAATAGCAAATGAAAAAGGATTTCAAAGAAACTATTTTTTTAGTCCACAAATTTGAACCATTTTTAGAAACATTTCTTAAAAGTTTGAAATAAGAAACAAGAATAGTTATTAAAAAATGAGAAATGTGAATGACATCAGACATGCCAATAATTTTTTTTTTCTTTTTATAGAACTTTAAAAATATGATGTCTATCGGAAATAAACTTGAAAAAATGGCATAGATGTCCTAAAATGACGGGCACAAATTGAAATATTTGTATATTTGTGTACCCTAGTATTGGTTTACAAAATCAAACGAATAAGAAGGGTTTCGTTTGGCTATTCACTGTTTTTACGGAAGTGCCCTTGAGAGGTATCAGAAAGAAAATGAACCGTACAAATGTCTGTAAAGGACAAGGAAAAGGACAAGAAGGTGGTCAGTAGCTATCATTGATAGAAGTTACCACTGATACCATGTTATCGGTGATAGAAGCTAACACTAATAGCACGTTATCGATGATACAAGCTACCATTAATAGCACGTTATCGGTGATATAAGCTACCACTGATAGCATGTTATTAGTGATAGAGAGCTATTATTGATAGCATGATATCAATGAGATCATTGATAGCATCTTATCAGTGATGTTATCAGCGAAGAAAGCTATCATTGATAACCACGATATGAGTGATATTAATGATATTGATGATATTGATGATAGAATTTAGGTGAAATCTATATATCGAGTTTATTCAAAAGTTCACACCTAATTATAAAAGTCTATCATTACCAGCTGTGAGTGTTAATATTTCAAGGTTGATTATAATTAATGAAAGTCTATTAATATAGCGTCTGATAGCTGCTATAAGTGATAGCCACGATAGAAAATTATTAGTGATAGCTACTGTGTTGATCTTTCAAAGTTGATAGTCATTTATGAAAGTCTATCATCGAGAGCCACTAATAGTTTTCCATCACTGGTATAGCTCAATCTTTCAAAGTTGTTGGTTTTCTTTCAATGTTGATAACTACTTATAAAAGTCTATCATTGATAGCCACCGATAGCATTAACTGTTAATATTTCAAGATTGATTCCAATTAATAAAAGTGTATCAATGATAGCCACTAATAATTGAAAGCAAATTAAAAGCTAATATTTCAATATTGTATTAATATCTCTCAAATTGAAAGCTATCATTGATAGCAACTATCAATAATAGCAATGATAGCACCTATTAGTGATAGCAGCTATCAGTAGAGATCAGTGATAGCTTTCAATTTGAAAAAATTGGAAAGAAGAGGGCAAAATGATGGTTAGGCGTGTGATTTTTAGTCTTTTACCATTTTTTATTCTATATATGCAATTATGTTATCCTTATAATACACAATATATTATTTTGGGTTTGAATTCCATTTATGCAACTAGTCCTTATTATTAATAATAAACTTGTAATAAAATATTACATACAAATACCTAAAAAAATAACTTTATTTTATGTCTCTGTGTGTATATTTTGGACATGATTGCCATGGTGTCTATCTAATATAAAATTCAAATTAATGATTGATAATGAATATATAAATTATTATTATTATTAGATATTTTATGATTTTTGTTTTTATACATATAGGTATTTTATTTTTTTTAATTTTTTTTAAAAATATGATCTCTTCTTTAAAAACACTTTATTTAAACAAACATAAAAAAAAAAAATTCTTTCTTTACCTTGGTAAACTAACAAAATTATTTAACTAACCATTTAAAAGTTTACTTTGGAATTTTAAAATTAACATGAAATTAAAAGAAACAAATAATCCTATAGATTGGTAATATTAAAAAAATCAATCAAAACTGTATTAGAAAAAAAAAAAGTATAAGTCCAACTATTAACGTATTAACATAAAACAAAATTCTAAAACACATATGGAGAAAATGACTAATACATGCATTTATAATTTATCTTTTAGATGACGTTTTTATCCATCATTTATGTTTTGGATCTAAACATTTAGATCTTTGGAATGACCCAAAAATATTAGTTATTGTAGCTTTTTAAATAACGTAATGATCCAAAAATATTAGAGATCGTAGTTCTTTTTATGAAAAAATCAATTGACAATCAACGACAAAACTAATTTTTTTAAAAAAATGTTTAATAGTAATAATGTAACATACATAAACTTTACAAACAAAAACAAAATCATTATTATTATAAAAATAATTTGAAAAACCTATAGCAAAAGTTGATACCTGTGATGGATAATATTTTGTTTGAAGAATCTTTTTTCTTTTTTGCATGCTTAAAACTACTTTGCATTCATACAAATCATTAAAAACTTCGAGAGAATAAATCGTGACATGAGAGAGAAAGGACTTAAGAAGAAGATACTCAAGTTTTGGTAGAAAATGAATAAAGATTAGATGTTTATCAAAAAAGACGTTACACTATTGAAATTCTATTAGTAAATATGATTAAATGTAAAGATTTTCAATATTCTAGCTTTTCATATTCCAACTTTTCAAGATACTCATACTGATTATTTTCCAATTCATAGGTTAATTATGCATCAAAATATTATATTTAATTGAAAATTTTGATAATATATAATCTACTTTTTATTTTGTTCTAGAAAAATTAAAAATTAAAGATAAGATATGAGTAATTATAAATCTTGAGAAGATAACAAATTCAAGGAAGATTACCATAGAAGTTATTTAATGTCTCGAGTGGGGTTAAAAATAGCAGTAGGTGAATTTTAATTAGTTTTTATTCATAAATGGTAGTTTTTTTTCCTAGGGATGCCCATTTACCCCGCAGTGACTCTGAACGCAGCGGAAAATCTCAGATTAGATGGAGAATGGGGGAGGGAGCGGGGATAATTTTTTTCCCATTGGCTAGACGAGGACGGAAACGGGGATTATATTCCCCGCCCCGTCCCGATGAATATATTATATAATTATATTTATTATTATTACAATAATTATAATTATAATAATAATTATTATTATTATTATTTTATCTATATACTTTTTACAAAAATTGTGGTATAAAAAATTCGTTGTTTTCTAATTTTCATTTAAACCTTTTCGTACGTTAATACATTTATAAATTGTTTTAACATTTAAAACTTTCTACTTCTAAGTCATAAATGTTGTACTTAAACGGAAAGCTTGGCTATGATATTGTAATATAATTTTAACTCTTAGAAATTATAAGATTAAATTATATTTTTACAAATATAATAGTATTATTTTTATAATGATTTTTTATACTATTTTCTTTGAATGAAAAATTTATTGGAAATAACTCATTTAATATATAATTTTATTTGGTTGAGAATAAATAAAATTGCTAAAAATGAATATATTAAAAAAATACGAAATTTTTCCTCACACAGAATTTTGCGAGGACAGGGAATAAAATAGGAGGACAGAAATGGGGACGAGAAAGTCTTCATCGTCCCCGTCCGCCCCGTGGACATCTCTAACTTTTGCCCACGTAATTGTAGTTATTGTTGTTTAGCCCGATTAGAGAAGGGACGTAATAGGAATAATAGAATTATCATTGGAATAAAATAGTAAAAAAAATGATCCTCTCTGTTAACCATTTCTGTTAACCATTTTTTTGAGATGGTAAGATATACAAGGATGATTTAAAAAGCGTCCTAAAAACATGAAGTATTAGTACATATCATCTACATATCTATATATTTATATATTATCTAAAAGGATTATGAGAAAAACATTTGATTTTCCTTTTATTCATTTTAATTGATAGTTATTAAGATGTCTTATGTAATTTCACACTTAAATCATTAAAATATCTCATTTTTATCTCTAATATCTTCTCCACATCAAATAAATGGAAATTTTTTTTTAATAAATCACCTTTTATTATCTAATTTTAATTCACGAAAAATATATTTTTTAAATCATATTGTATTTTTAGTAATCTCTACTTCACTATAAATAAAATGATTTTTAAATCTTATTTTATCCTCTAATATCTTATCCATGATTTTTTTTATAATCATATTTTTATCTCTAATATCTACTTCAATCAAATAAATGTAAAAATATTTTAAAACAAATAACATTTTATTCCCTAATCTTCTATTCATGATTTTTTTAATAAAAAAAATCACAATTTATCCCTAATAATCTTACTTCACATTAAATAAAGGAAAAAAAATAAAAAAATAAAATCAAATTATGATTTGAAATCTAAATTTTCTCTATAAACCGCCAATTTCAATCTCTCATTTTCAATCAGGTATCTTCTCTCTCTTTTTTAATTTCGTTAATAGCAACATCTTTCCCGACAATTTTTTCCTTCGATAACAAATTTAATTTCTCTGTTTCAAGTATCTCTTCTATTTTTTATGGAAAGATATCATTTCTTTTTTTTTGTTTAACGTCCAATTTCATACGAAAAAAGCAATACCTCAACTAAACTATAATCATATATGTCATTAATTCAAACTACACATAATGTTAATTTATATGAAAATTTGTTGACTACTTCTATATCTACTTAGTTGATGTCAACATAATTTTTCATTCAATTTAGTAGCATTGAGAACAACAAAATTGTCAAATTAATTATCTTAAATCTTAATTAATTAAGCGCAAAACCTTAACAATTCATAAGACATCAAGTATTCTCAACTCAATGTGACTATAAAAGCTATCAACGTACACCCAAAATCTTTCATCCACTAAAATGTTAAAACTTGTGATTAGATCGTTTTAACGAAAATAAGTGATATTTGTATGAACCAGATCGAATTTTTTTTCTCTAATTTGGCAGAAAAAAGAAAAGAAAAAGAAATTTTTATGTCGATTTAAAAGCACTTTTTGCATTTCTAGAAAATGAAGGTTGGATCCGCATTCACACTTGCCAAACTTGAAAAAAAAAAAGAAAAATAAATAAATAAAACCTTAATTCCTCACCACTTAGTTTGAACTAATTTTATAAATAAAATAAATAAATAAAAACCAATGAGACGATGGTCGTGAATGTGTTTATGACAATATTCAAAGTGGCAGATAATGTCGGAAATAAAATAAAATATTGTGATTGAAAATTTAAAAAAAAAAAATGGGAATCAATTCTTTGTCTTTGTGTCATAATTTTTCAATAAAAGGAGAGAAAAATATTAAATGAGTATTTACTAACAATAATGGTAACTATTCAACTTGAAGGGAAAAAAAAAAGAAGAAAAATTAATTTGCTCGTGATTGAATTCAATTCTCTGTTCTGTGAAAATCAAGTTGGATGGGACCAAAATAAATTCTTTAGGTACGTAAGAGGGAGGGAAAATGTCGGGGTAGGAGATGTACTCATTATTATTAATTTTGAAATAATATATTCTTTATAGGTCAATCTGAACACAAATTAATGGTTCGATGTTTTACTCTTACACGAGTGAAAAAAAATCAATATTAAATATTTATATCGAAGTTTGATATCAACCGTAATTTTGGGGAGACAATCAATCAAACGCCCTATAAAATAGACAACGGTGTGGTGTTTGGCCATCAACACTCCAACAATCAAGTCTCTAACATGTAGAGAGAGCTATATGGTATAGGAGTTAGGATTTATTTCAGCATAACTCAAATGTCACGAGCCCTCTCGATCATATAGAAATGGATTTTATAACGATTATTTGGCTAATTAACTTGTCAGATCATTGATCAAGTCGTTATAACCCTTGTGGATCGTTGGATTTATTACATTAGTGACCCAAGCATGTGCAATATTACAACACTTATACATAATATTTACTTTCAGAGGGTCGGTCTCCTCCACCCTTATGGCTGGTCCTACGGGTTAATCTCCATATTTAGCCAAACAAATGTATGACTTGATGGTCAACCTTATAGATCGATCTCGATACTTAGCCAAATAAACTTGTGGCTTGAAGGCAATCCTATGAATCGATCTCCATACTTAGTCAAATAAACACATGGCTTGATGACCGACTCTCTTAGTCAAATAAGTAGTCACTTTTTCATTCACAACATTAGAAAATATTCATTTTAAAAATTAAAGTTGTTCGTAATTTTGTTGATTCGAACATAGTATTTTAAAATCTTATCTCCTTTTGAATTTTTATATTGTGGTTTTTAAATATCTTAATAAATACATGAATTCATAGGCAAAATCTAAAAGCAAAATCTATATATTTTTTTTCATTGGTTTGGTTTGTTAAAACATCAATAGAAATTGGGTGATAAAACATGAAAAATTATTATTGAAGTAGTGTCTAAGCTCGTTTTCAAAAACCGAAAGGAAGAAGGTGCATATATTNAAAAAAAAAAAAAAAAAAAAAAAAAAAATTGTATTGTGGATAAATTTGTATATAAATTATTGTTATTATTATTAAACCAAATTTAATAAAAATTAACTTTAAATAACTAAATTTAAAATTTATTAAAATTATCGGTTTATCGAAAGCACAAATACTAGAGTAAAATAAATTGGAACCTAAAGTACAAGGCCCAATATAGTATTTTAACCAGGTGAATTTTCCTTTGAAATTTAGCGCGAATTGCAAAAGCCACCCCTAAAGTACGGTGGTAGTTGCAATTATAGCCTCAGGCGTTCTATTATAAAAATTGAGCCATCAAATTTATTCAAGTGTTAAAATTAGGCCCTCAAACTTACATATTTGTAGCATTTGTAAGAATTATATAAGCTTGAAGATTCAAGTTTTATCATTTTGAGTCTAATTTTAACGTTTGTATAAGTTTGAGGGCTCAATTTTTATAACTGAAAGTTTGAGAGTATAATTGCAATGACCATTGTACTTTAAAGGTGACTTTTGCAATTTATCCTAAATTTCAAGTTACGTTTACTTTTCTATAAACGTAATCAAGCAGTGGTAACATGAAAAGTTGGGTCAAATTGCATTTATTGTTGTTTATCAAAATTATGTAATCACAATGAAGTGTGGGCCCTACAACAAAATCCATAATTTAATTGTGGAAGGGAAGATCATCTATCCGATTATGTTTGATCATTGTGTGAAACTCATACGATTTCTTTTTACTAACTTTTCATCATTTACCCTTTACCTCTAAATTCATACCCATATTCATATCAATATCAGTATCAGTGGTCTGTATCGATATCAATATACTATATGTAATTTTTGGATTAGTTTGTTACAAAAATGTAATTGAAAAACAAATTAAATAATGTGGTCTTATTAAATCAAATAACAGTAGATTTTGTTTGAAAAAAATATACTTTTTAGATTTTGTTTGAAAAAAATATACTTTTTAGAAATGTATTTACATGAAGATTATGTGTTTTTTTCTAAAAAGAATATTATGTGTTTTTCTAAATTAATATTTGAAAAATGATTTTTTTCTAGAATTGTGTATTTTTAAATTTTTTAAAATATAAAAAAATAGAATACGTAAATAAAAATGATAAATGGTGTTTCATTCTTATAACATATTACTTAACTGCCACGTTTTAATTAATAAAATATAAAAAAAGATATTATTGTAATCATTAATATGAAAATTTGATTACACATCACTTTAGAGTGAACATTCCCTTTGTGATTAAGGTTACGTTTACACTAGTGAAAATGTAATAAACCAATGGTAATATTACCTTTGGGTCACATTCCCTCCGAACGTCATGATCAAGTCTATTAAGATACTCATATTCATTGTCACTTTTTATGATTATGAAATCTGGCAAATGAATGTCAGTACAACTTTTTTTGAATGACTGTCTTGAAGAGAATATCTATATGTCTCAATTAGCGGGGTTTATCGCACAGGGTCAAGAGCAAAAAGTTTGCAAGCTTAATAGATTCATTTATGGGCTAAAACAAGCGTCTAGATCCTGGAACATGAGATTTGATACTGCGATCAAATCTTATGGCTTTGAACATAAGTTGACGAACCTTGTGTTTACAAGAAGATTAACTGTAGCTTTTTTGGTTCTATATGTTGATGATATTCTGGTTATTGGGAATGAAGTAGAATTTCTAGCTGACATTAAGACATGGCTAGCAACACAATTCCAAATGAAGGATTTGAGAGAAGCACAGTATGTTCTTGGGATCCGAATCGTTCAGAAGCACAAAAACAGAACGATAGCCTTGTCTCAGGTATCTTATATAGACAAAATGTTGTCTCAATATAAAATGCAAGATTCCAATAAAGGTATGTTGCCTTTCAGGCATGAAATTCCTCTGTTTAAGGAACGATGTCTTAAGACACCGCAAGAGGTTGAGGTTATGAAACGAATTGCATATGCATTAGTAGTAGGGAGTTTAATGTGTCATGTTGTGTACTCGTCCCGACATATGCTATGTAGTTGGAATTATTAGCAGATATCAATCCAATTCTGGATATGATCATTAAAGCGTCGTTAAAAACATCCTCTAGTATTTTCAAAGAACGAGGGACTATATGCTTGTATATGGTACTAAGGATCTGATCCTTACTAGATACACTGATTCTGAGTTTCAGACTGATATAGATTCTAGGAAATCTACTTTGGGGTCAGTATTCACTCTGAACGGAGGAGCTATAATATGGAGGAGTATTAAGCAAAGTTGTATTGCTGACTCCACTATGGAAGCTAAGTATGTAGCTACTAGTGAAGCAGCTTAAGAAGCGGTATGGCTCAGAAAGTTCTTTATCGATTTGAAGTCGTTATAAATATGCATATGTCCATCACTCTGTATTGTGATAATAATGGTGCAATTACTAATTTAAAGGAACGTAGAAGCCACAAGCACGGAAAAGACATAGAGTGCAAGTACCATCTCATCAGGGAGATCGTACACCGAGGAGACGTGATTGTCATGCAGATTGCCTCTGAAGACAACTTGGCTGATCCATTTACTAAGGCCCTCTCGGCTAAAGTGTTCGAGGGTCACCTAGTGGGATTAGGATTGCGAAATTGATAAAACTAGGGCAAGTAAGAAAAGTAATGGGTATCTGATGCCCTAGTTTATTGTATTTATTCTCTCGTTACTCAAAATTGTATATATGTTTGTATATATATGTAAAATCCATTGTAGTTTTAGTCCAAGTGGGAGTTTGTTGGATTGTATGTCCTAAAACTCGCAGTTTGAAATGTTAAATATATTCTATTATCAATAAAGATGTTATTGACGTTTATTCAATAAAACTGTTATTGAATATGTGAATTGCACTTGTAAAGTCTAAATCTAATAAACTAAAGATCCATGGCTATTATTTGAATACATAAACTTTATGTGGAGACATAAGAGTGGATCAAGTTCAGTAAATAGCCAAAATGGTCTATAGTATACGAATAAGGCTGGGTACCTTATTCTGGTAACACTACTGGATGCGACCCACTTTGTAATTATTACAATTTGTTGTAAAGTGCTACAAATGAAGTGGTCCTGATTTGCTCATGTATTGACATGAGGAGCGGAGACATCCTATGCAATGATCTTGCATAAGATCGGACCAAGAGTTAAGTCATTCTTACTTTATAATGTTGTTTACTGTTTAATATTGACTATTTCAAAGCGATGACCTAGGTAACCTGACCTTAATCCTCAGCTAACTATGAACTCCTGTTTATTTGGAATTATCCTTAGATTTACATGGGTGAGGGTTGCCTTAACAGCGCTGGCTCAATAAGCCTTCCATTTCAGGGCTAAGGACCGGTTAGATAGCTGGGGACATAAGATGCAAGACGGAGTTCACTCCTACCCACTTTTAGGGATAGTAGAGAGGTTATTTCCTTAAGTGCTGACTTCGAGTCTTGAACAAAAGGCCCCACCCTCTCATTGGCCTGAGAAGGACTCGGTTTAGTGATTGGATCACAAACCAATTCTTTATTAGAGGATTAGTGGGACTTAAAGGAGAAAAATGTAATCTTAGAGGTAAAATAGCTTTTGACTCAGCCGTTAATATGAACAACCTGTGAAGGGTTAACTTATTAATCATGGTTATATCGAGTGGACATAATATATCTACAATGAGAGGAGTGCAATTACTGGGCTTTAGTGGAGTGACCCAATAGTTAACGAATGGTGGTTAATTAGGTTAAAGAGTTTAGTTAGTTAATCGCGGATCGTTAAAGCCCATGATCTGTAGGTCCATGACGTTCCCCTACTAGCTCATATCAGACTAAACCTTAGAACAACGTGATGAATGAATTTGAAGCATTTAAATTCAGTTTTTGGAGCAACGCGTTAAATATATACGATATATTTAACCTAATGTTTAATTGTGAATTAAACATAAAGAGAGAGAAAATAGGAGATATGTAAATAATATTCAAATATCAAGATTATGAATAGTGATTCAAATTCATTAGGATTTTTGTTGGATTTAATATTAAATTGAATTAATTATTTAATTTAATTTAATTTTAAAATTGATTATTATAATTAATTTTGAAATTAAATGGAATTGGTCAAAATTGCATTAAAAGTCAAATTTGTTTACTTTAGACTTTGAGAGTCAAACTTTGATCAAGTTAGTGGAAAGATCCAACATTTGTGAGTAGGAAATGTCATCTTTTGCATGGCTAAGTGTTGTCTTTATTTGAAGACACTTATCCTACTAAATCCCACTTTAAGTTAGTGGATTTTGAGTGTCAAATTCTCATCAAACTCAAAGTTGCATGTTTTGGCATGTAATGGTCTTTATAAGGGAATGTGTAATGAATTTTAAAAACTCTTGACCATAGTGGAATTTGATGAGATTATGTGATAATCTCATTACATTTTTCTCTCAAAGACTTAACCTTTTCCTCTCCAAATTAATCACTCATCGAATCCCACAATCCCGTTCTAAGGTCAAAAAATAGTCGAGAAAACTCTTGTGGTGGTCTTCGAACCCTTCGTGAGGAGATTGGAGCTATATTTGAGGAGATTAAAAGCCTAAGAAGGTTGACCCCTTTTATTTGTTTCAATTGCATGCTTATCCTTTGTGATTAACCTAATTAGAGTACTTTAGATCCGTTTTTCTTCCGCTGCATATGTGTTCGTTCCATTTATTGGTATCAGAGCATGCTTAAAGTACTCAATTTTTGGTTAATTTATGCATATGGTGGGTATTGATTCATATGATGAATGGTTGAGTGTTCTAAAATGGATAATTTCGGTTTTGGCATCAGTTTTTCCTCTTGGGTTGTAATAATTATTGTAATTGTCTGGTGTTTTATGGGCTTTAATATGTCGTGAAGGGTCTGTAAATTTGTTAGAGTCATTAAAGTCGAAATTAGGCTTTAATTGCTCAATTTCGGCATAGAGGATAGCTCCAATTTGGTGAAAAATTGATCACAGACCCGAGTTGCACTCCCATACTTGATAGCCGACCCGATGACCCGACCCGGTTGGCGCCTAACCCGCGTGGAGGGAGTGAAGACTCGTGTAAGTCCAGATCCGGCGACCCGTCTCGACCCGTTCAGTCTGCTCTGGTTGAAGCCCAGCATGTGCGCGACCCAAGCGCGTCCGCCTCACCAGCCCAATTTGATCCAGCCCAGCTGCATTGCTCCGACTCGCACCTCCTCTATCCAGTTTGCACGTTCGGTTTGGTAGCTCAGCCGATTCAGGTCTGGATCGGTCCAGTTCGACTGGTTTGATTAGTTTTGACCGGTTTTGGACGATATTTACTGTTTTTTGGGTTTTTTAGGCCGGTTCAAGCGTTTTTCAAGTGGTTCGAGCTAGTTCGAAGTGTTTGGAGGCGGTTCGAGGCTAGTTTTTACTTGTTATTATAATAAGTATATCTTTTAGCTAGCTTAGGATGCCAAAACTGGTCTATTTTAGTGTATTTATTTAATTATACATTGTGAATGTATGAATTAAATAATTTATCTATTGTGTGCATATTGTATGCCATGTAGATTTTAAATCCCATTATAGGATAAGCATGTAGCATGCATTGCAAGTATATTATAAGTGTTATAATGTATAGTATGCATGTGCAGGATTCCATGTTTTTTTTTTATATAAGTTGTTATATTAACGCATGGAATTAATGTTTATATAATTGTTATATAAAAGCATGTTATGGATGCAAAGTATGTATATTATTTTATAAGTTGTTATAAAATTGAGTTAGACATTTAAAATCCATAACAAAGATAAATTGCATGCTCATGTAGGTTAACCGTCTGTTTTAATAGTTAAATAGGTCGACATCTTGTAAAATACGGTTAAAAACTTAACTAGTATATAATCCTGTCTAAAGCTAAGGGTGCTTAAGTTGACGGTCTAAGGAATACCTCCTACCTATGGATTATGGCCAAATAATTAAGCGTTATTAATCGATTTATAAGCACAGTGAGTGGTGTGAGGTGTTAAAATTGGTTTTTCACTTAGACATCGTAGATTGAATCCAATTATAAACAATATACTTGGATAAACCACATAGACTTAGGTTGTTTAATTAGCCGAAATATTCCTAAGTAAGGATTTACCCAAAAAGAAAAAAAAAATAGAATGCTTCAGTGGGAGATTAATAACATATGGGATATGTTGTTCTTAGCTCTTACATCCCTAAGAGTTCACATCACGAGATTCATGCAACGCTTCATGTCACCCTGAAGTGACCTCCATTCGGAAAGAGTTTGCATGAGTCAATAACAAGGTGAATAGGCGAAGTAGTTCATAGTAAGTGAGTGAAGGATGTGTGTCAACGTGTCCTGCGGTCTCTTCAATTAGCTTAGACCATGAGATTCCTATATTGCGCTTATTTTTCGTCTTTAATTTGGAACTAGCTATTCGCTAACCATGGCTATCCCCTTGGAGGGTTGTAACATAAGATTCGGAACAACTCAAACTCCAGAAATGGATAAGATTTCTTAGGTCGTTTCCCAACTTTAACTCTCTAATTCGGTAGCCTTGTTAAGGCCGCTAATCTTTGAGATTTGAAAATGGAGGGTTACACTTACATAATTACTAAGTGTTAGTAAGTTCTTGACCGAAAATGATAGCTAAATGACTATCGAAATATGATTTATTCTGGAGATAGAATTTAGTCAAGAATACCTTGCTTTAGTGAAGAAGTATTTAGCTGACCCCCGGTAGCACTTATTTTGACTCATTATAGTATCGTTGCAAATAGCACTTATTTTTTTGGTTTCGATCAAAACATTAATTGAACTTGTATCTACAAGAAAATTATCGAAGAAAAAGTAGCTTTTCTAATACTTTATGTGGATGATATCCTACTCATTGGAGATGATGTAAGGTACCTTACTGAGTCTAAAAGAACAGTGTCCTAAGATAGCTCAAGGAGTTGAGGATATGAGACGAATTCTTAGGAGAATAAGGGACTACATGCTAGTGTATGGAACTAAGGATTTGATCCTTACAGGATACACCGATTATGATTTCAAACTGACAAGGATCCTGAGAAATCCACGCCAGGATCAATATTTATCCTAAATGGGGAGCTATAGTGTGGTGTAGTACGAAGCAAGGATGCATTGCAAATTCCATTATGGAATCCGAGTATATGGCTGCTTGTAAAGCAAAAAAGGAAGAAGTTTGGCTAAGAAAGTTCCTAAGTGATTTAAAAATGGTTCCAATTATGGATTTGCCTATCACCTAATACTGTGAAACAGTGGGGCAGTAACCATTGTTGATAAATTTACGAAAGCTCTCTCTTGACAAAAATGTTTTAGGGTCATTTAGAAAGTTTAGGTCTACGTGACATGTATATAGTATAATCTAGGGCAAGTGGGAGATGTGTAATGGGTATATGGATGCCCTAGTCTATTGTATTTAGCATTGTCCCGCCTTTTGGATTGTGTACAACCCATTGACTAGAGTATTAGTTTATGTGAGAGTTTATTAATTCAATAAAAGTTATTGTTTGTATTGTTGTCTAATTTGTCTTAATAACCCTAAATCTAATAAAATAACATCCAAGGTTATCTTATGAGTCTTGAACTGTATGTGGAGACATATAGGAATCAATGTTCAAGATATAACCTAAAAGATCTATAGTATAGGGATAATGCTGGGGACCTTATCCTGGTAACACTATGGATGTAATGACCCGACCCCCTAGGACTTAGGTAAGACTGTTACTAAGATAAATGCATGCACAAAGTTTAAAACGACGCTTAGTTATTTGAAATAAATGCTAATTAAACAAGAGAAATTCATAAGGCATTTATTAAATGCAATTGTTAAAACAGTTAATAGGGTACCCATAATTCGTAAAGACTATTAAAAGTATACAAAAGACATAATCCTTAATAATAAGTTTAAGACAGTAAAACTAAACATTAAGGGAAAAATATAAGGACTCTAAATGTCATGATGCGGAAGCGTAAAAACTAGTCCCAGTGGCATGATCACGAATTCTGCTGCGCCATCGCCGGTGTATCTCTACCCTTACCTGAAACATCAACATAAGAAAGAATGAGCATGAAAATCCTTGATACTATAGCTCACACAGTCTCAACGTTCTAAGAATCAACATTGTAAAATTCTAGAACATACATGAAAATCCTTGATACTATAGCTCCATCACATACACATGATTATTAACAACATATCATACTACATTCATGTATACCTTACATCATAATTCCACAGCATGCAAGTATACCTCAACACCAGCAGATCAGATATCAACATATGAAAACACATACCATCACATACTAACGATCGAATACCTAGGTGTATCTTTAAACAAAACAGAACCCGTGCCAGAACATACTTGATTCAGGTCATACTATCAGTCAACATGCTAATATTTACTATAACTTACACTTATCACGTGAGCATACAAATAAAACCTGGCCCGTGGGTAGTTCCAATGGTAAGATTACTTACCTCAAATAAAGTCCAAAAGTTAATTCAAGCGAACAAACTCCTTTCTAAATTTCCACAACTTTTGAATGAGATCCTAGAACATGGAAAAAAATCGATTAACCTTTGAGCCCAATTTTTAAACATTAAATCATTCCTAAATTACCAGCACGACTTACCCAAAAGTGGTTTGACCAAGTTCGTCTCAAAGTTCTAACACCAAAATTTTGTTGGAATCAAACTCAAGTCATTCGCGTCTAAATTCAAAACTTCTCCAAAACTTGAATCTAAAGCCTAAAGTGTAGTTTGTTCCAAATTGTCTTCAGTCTCTCAAATAAATGCCTTAATCTAAGCAATTCAATAATAATGGTTAGAACCTCAAACAAATTCCAGCAACAACATTTTAATTCAATCCTTCCAAGGCTTAATATACTTACCAAAATGTTGCTTGGTCCAAAATTAGTTTCAAACTCAAATCCGTTTGCGAATCCAACTTAATCCTGCCAATGTCTGACAACACACTTCGACCTTAAAATTCCTTCAATGCTTGAATCTATGGCCGAAACAAATATGTGTCAATAGATTGAAGTAGAACACCATTAGCCAATAAATCAAAATAAAATATCACAAACTTACCCCAAATCCAAGAGTTTCGACGACCCTTATTGTTGGCAGCACAAACGACGAGAAACGACGGATTTGAAGCACCCTTGCGTGACTGACGACGAGCGACCCAAAAGTGAGGCGTAGTGGTGGCCACCTGGGTGTGGGTCTTCGAATCTGGGCGTGAATGACAGCGAAACTCGAGACTCTAGGCGACGACCTGCAACCCATGGAGACCAGCAGGGGCCGGAGAGCGGTACCATCGGGGTTCGACGGTCGGAGACGCGGCTGAGGAGAATCGGACGAAGATGGCACAGACGTGAGCGACTGGGTTTATGCAGAAGCGCGGCGCACGGTAAACGTCTGATTTTCGATCTTGGCGGTGACTGAAGGCTGGGCGGTGTAGCTGGGAGAGTTTCGACTCAGATTTGGCGGCTGACGAGGCTGAGTGACTAAGGCGGCGGCGGAGCAATGGAGGACGGGGAGGGGGGTCTCGGTGGCTGCTAGAAGAAAGGGGGAGAGAAAGAAAAGAAAAAGAAAAAGAAAAGAGAGAGAAAAAAAAAGAAAGAAAAGGGAAGGATTAAATAAAATAAAAATAAAATATTTTATTTTATTTTATTTATTTTATTCTTCTCCTAATCCCCATTATTTTCTTAAATTCTCTCATTTTCTAATTTGGAATTAATTCCTGCCATCAATTTCTAACATAAATTTCCAACTTCAATAATCAAATTCTAGTAATTACTCTTAAATGTCCAAAATTCCAAAAATTTCCCCAATTAATATAAATTAATGAAATTACACTACAACAAAATTTTGAGGTGTTACATTCTTCCCCACTTACAGAACTTTCGTCCCCGAAAGTTACTGTTGGAACAGCTCTGGGTACTGGGTTCTCATCTCATCCTCCCGCTCCCAGGTGGCTTCCTTGAACTGACGATTCTGCCATAACACTTTTACAAAAGTTATCTCCCTATGGTGCAATGTCTTTAACTTTATGGCGAGAATTTCTACAGGCTTCTCCTCGTAGCTCAAGTTGTCGTTCAACTGAAAAGATTCAAAATTCACTATATAGAATGGATCTGTCAATACTTTCTCAGCATCGAAACATGGAAGACATTATGGAATGAAGACAGTGCTGGAGGTAATGCCAATCGGTAAGCTACGGGGCCAATTTGCTCTAAGACCTCGAAAGGCCTAATGAACCTCAGAATCAGCTTCCCTTTCCTACCAAACCTCAGAATACCTTTCATAGGTGCCACCTTTAAAAACACTTTATCATTAATCACAAATCTCAGGTCCTTACGTCTCAAATCAGCATAGCTCTTCTGTCCGCTTTGAGTTGTTTGCATACGAGCCCTGATCTTCTGCATTGCCCTCTTTGTGGTTTGTACTAGCTCATGTCCTAGCAACTTCCTCTCGCCAACCTCATCCCAGCATACTGAAGACCTGCACTTCCATATAGGGCCTCAATGGCGAAGTGCCAGCGGCAGTCTGATAGCTATTATTATATGCGAATTCCATTAAATGTAAGTGAGAGTCCCAACTNACAGACGTGAGCGACTGGGTTTATGCAGAAACGCGGCGCACGGTAAACGTCTGATTTCCAATCTTGGCGGCGACTGAAGGCTGGGCGGTGTGGCTGGGAGAGTTTCGACTTAGATTTGGCGGCTGACGAGGCTGGGTGACTGAGGCGGCGACGGAGTGATGGAGGACGAGGAGGGGGTCTCGGTGGCTACTAGAAGAAAGGGGGAGAGAAAGAAAAGAAAAAGAGAAAGAAAAGAGAGAGAAAAAAAAAAGAAAAGAAAGAAAAGGGAAGGATTAAATAAAATAATATATTTTATTTTATTTAGTTTATTCTTCTCCTAATCCCCATTATTTTCTTAAATTCCCTCATTTTCCAATTTGGAATTAATTCCTGCCATCAATTTCCAACATAAATTTTCAACATCAATAATCAAATTCCAGTAATTACTCTTAAATGTCCAAAATTCTAAAAATTTCCCCAATTAATATAAATTAATGAAATTACACTACAACAAAATTTTGAGGTGTTACAATGGATATGACTTACTTTGTATTTGATACAAACGTAATGATCCAATGCGTTCGTGTAGGTGACACGCAAGTGGGGTATCCTATGCAATGAGCTTACATAAGACTGAACTGAAAAATAATAACCACTAGATGTAACACTGTTGACTAGTTAGGTTTCTATTTCAATATGATGACCTAAGCGACTTAGTCTTAATCCTAAGTATATTATGAACTCATGTTCACGAGGGATTGACTTTTGATTTGTATGGGTGAGTGTGACCAAATCGCCAATCTAATATGTATATCATTTTGGGGACAAGACCAAGTGGGGAGTTGGGAACATAATAATACAAGATGAAATTCAC
Source organism: Benincasa hispida (assembly GCF_009727055.1). Lineage (NCBI taxonomy): Eukaryota > Viridiplantae > Streptophyta > Magnoliopsida > Cucurbitales > Cucurbitaceae > Benincasa > Benincasa hispida. Next base: position 63,650,333 of record NC_052357.1, on the reverse strand, counting down.
TCATTCCCTCATTGAGCATAATTAGATGAGTGTTCCCTTAAGTGGTGTCTCTGGGATTTGAACAAAGAGCCCTACCCTCTCATTGGTCTGAGTGGGTTTCTGTTTATTGGTTGGACCATAAATAATTATTCATTAGAGAAGCATTAGTACTTAAGAAGCCAAAGGTAACCCAAAGATAAAACGGTAATTTAATCAAGATGGAGTTACAAACACTCGTGAAGGATTAATTTGCTGGTATTTGTCTATATTCATGGACAAGAAATATATCTGCAGTGAGAAGAGTGCAGTTGTGGGTCTTTAGTGGAGTGTACCTGCAATTAACGAATATTGATTAACTTGGTTAATGAGTTTAATCAATTAATCTCATATCGTTGGAGCTTTTGATCTATAGATCCACCAGGTTGTTGGGGTTGATGCCCTAAAGTCTCGTGTCATGTAGTTTGTAAATAGTTTGTACGAACGCTTCCGTTGTATAATATATGATATTTACTTCACATCTGGTTTTATGCTCAGTTGCATGTTTTATTTGCTTTACCACAAACCAATAAACATAAAATCCCTAGTTATCTGTATGTAACTCAAGTATGTATATAGTGACATACAAGTGGATCATGTCTTGAGAGATAACCAAAATAGTCTGTAGTATATAGATATATGAGAGAAACCTTATCCTGGTAACGCTACGGATGCGACCCGCTTTATGGAATGGTCACAAATGTTGTGACTTGTCACAAATGGTCTGATCCTGATCATTCATATTGGGGACATACGAGCGAAGGTTTCCTATACAAATAGTTTGTATAAGACCTGACCACGAAGTGTTAACGTCTTGTTATATAACATCGTTCATGACAAAGACTTCACTTCACTAGGATGACCATAGGTAACATGACCTCAATCCTAAATGAGTTGGAAAGTCCTGCCATCGAGAGCGGTTCTTTAATTTGTATAGGTGTGAGTGGCCAGGTCGCCGATTCAAACCTACCATTTTGGGGATTCATCTGATTTGGGAGCAGAGAACTCAATTACACAAGATGGAATTCACTCCTTCCTAGAGGCAAGGGGAAGTAGATAGATAGCTGCCTTAAGGGCTGATTTCGGGGCTTGAACGATGTGGCGCTACACACCTTATCTTGGCCCGAGGGGTGTTCACACATAGTTGGACTATGTTGTATTGTTCATTAGAGAAATCAGTGGTACTTAAGGAGTGAGATGTAACTACAGAGGCAAAACAGTAAATTGGCCCAATTGTACTTATGAGCATTTGTGAAGGGTCATCGTACTCATGATTGGTTATATCTGATGGACACAGAAATATATATGTGGTAAGAAGAGTTCAGTTGTTGGTCTTTAGGGGAATGCCTGACAGTTAACGGATGGTGGATCTCGTGTCTAAAGAGTTTAGTCAGTTATTCATGGACTATTGAAGCTTTGAGCCACGGTCCATTAGGTCCCCTTGGTAGCTTGGATAAAGTCGAGAAACAATGTTTGGTTTAATTTGAAATGTTCAAATTGACAAGAGGGAGTTTGATTATATATGATATAATTGGACTGGTTAATTATATATGATATAATTGACTAAATATATGAGATACATTATTTTGAAGAAACTTAGATATAAATATGATTTATATCAAGTAGAGGATAAATTACTATTGTAGATATGTGATATTAAACTATAGGGAAGAATATAATATGATTATATTTATTAATTATTGAATTGGTTAATTATATGATAATTGACATAAAATTTCTCTCGGACATGCGTTAGTGGGAGCAGCCGTTTCGGTTATGGTAACCGAAAGATAGAATGAAAATTGGTTTCATTTTACAAAGGTTAGAAAAAAATTGGCATCGGTATGGAAACGTAAACGATCGCATAAGTCGAGAGCCTATATGATAGTTGCTTAGCGCTTAAACGATCGCACGCTAGTCCTTAAACGATTACTCAGCTTTCCTAAACGGTCGCATAGTGTGTCGTGTTTTCTAAATGATCGTCTACCTTTTACTAAACGATCGTTTAGTAAAACCTACACTATTGTGTAGCTTCTTCTAAATGATAAGCAGTTAGCTATACGATAGCTTTCTTTTCTCTCCCACTTGCTTATCGTCTACACGATTAGTTCATTCTCCAACCTCTACCAAACTCACCAAAGACCACACTTTAGATTCTCACTCTGAGAATACCAAGGGCTCTATTTTGGTGGGGTTTTCCCCGTTGCGTTTCACTTGTTTGTGATTGATCGTGCTGCTGCAGACGACGCGTTTGCTGGGCGATAGAGTACGGGTGGAGGTTCTTCCGCTGCATCTGAGTTCTAAAGCTTGAAGAGGGTCTTCAACTGATATGAGAACTTTTTCCCTTATTCTTTAGTGCTCAAAGCATGCCATTAATTATTGTTTGTTTGCATAACTGTATGTTAGAATGTATATGTTGTATTTCGGTCACGGTGAAATCGGAAAGATCCGAACGCGCTCATGGATGCTCTTCGTTAAGAGATCCTTCACAGGTCTCCTTATTAGCTCACTATAGGATACTTAAAAGAGATAATTTGAATTGTTCAAATTAATTTGAGGAAACTATATATTAATGTATTTAATATATAATTAATTATGGATACGATCTATAATTAAATTAGAGAGTAATATTTGAATAAGATTTTAATTCAAGTGAATTAGATTTACAAAGAATTAATTAATAAAGAATTTTTGCATATATACATAGAATGTATATGATGAATGTATATGATAATTAAATATATACATTAAATTGGGTTTAATTTTATTTAATAATTGTGCAAATTAAAATTAAATAAGTGTTATTTAATTGGCTAATTGATTAAATAAGCGTTATTTAATTATATGAGTTAATTAATTAAATAAATGTTATTTAATTAATTATAGAAAAGAAAAATACATTGGGAAAAGGGCTTGACTCTTCTCTATATAAAGACCTCCCCATGGTCATTTGAGAATGCACTAAATACACAATTCTCATTGTAGAAAAACTCTGACAATACACAACTCTTTAGTGTTATTGTGCAGAATTTTCTCTAAGCCATAAATCTTCTCTATTCTCCAAAACCTTATTCTCCTCTCCATCTCCCAATAATTGGATACCACTTATCCCTCTATTGGAATCTCAGAGAAAAATGAGGTAACTCTCGTGGTAGTGTTCGAGATCGCTCAAGAAGTTGTTTGTGATCAAGACCGTTTGGAGATTCGTTCATTGGAACCTTAGAGTGGATTGTTCGTGGCACTTGGGGAATCTACAGAGGTAAGAACTGTTCTAAATCTTTTCCCAAATAGTATGCTAATTTACGTGTTTATTCATTCAGTTTAGTATAACAATTTTGTTTATTGTAAAAATCGAATCGCGGGATGCAAGGCATTCTCACACGAGACACTTCCGTTGCAGGCCCTTTAATTTGATTTTTCCAAAATATGAAAAATATAGAGAAGCAAAAAAATATGCATTCTACAAAATTTACAGCATGCTTTAACAAGATTAAAGAGGAATTAGGGTTTGGTGATTACATACCCTTGAAGAAACTAAAAATTTCATGTGATCTTTTCCAATCAGTCACGAATGCACCAATCACCTTTGGATCAGAGCTCCAAAAACACAACACTTCAAAAGCCAATTGGAACACCACCACATTGAAAACCACGATATTCTCTATAGGATGAGAATATTAGAGAGAGTTGTGGGCTTCTCTAAATTTGAAAAAGGGAAAGAGTTTTTTTTTTCTTTTGAGAGGAAAAAAATTTGAATAAACTTTAGGATAGCATTTGGATCATTCACACCGACGTTCTGTGTTTTTTGAAAGAAGATGATAGCCTCTCCTCCAACTCCCCTCATCCCACGATTTTTTAGAGATAATAAGGGAAAGATGTTATTTTCATAATTCCCTCCCATTAATTCAAATTTTAATTTAATTAATATATATATATATAATATATATATTATACTATATGTCTGTCTCTTATACACATCTAGATGTGTATAAGAGACAGATATTATACTATATGTTATATCAACTACAACATGTAGTTTATATTATTTCAAATATAATATGACCTATAGTTTGAAATTCTCTCAACAATCTATGGTATTTAATATAAATCGAATTTATATTAAATAATTATATGAATTCAATTCATATAATTAATATTTGAATCATATTCAAATATTTATTTTATCTCAAAATACATTATATTAATCGTATCATATATAATTATTTTATATTAATTATATCATATATAATTAATTATCTCAATTAATTTGAACAATTCAAATTAATCCAAAATTAATTTGATTCTCAATAATCTCAGTTGAGTTACCGAGAGGATTTTAGGGACCTATAGATTGAAGCTTCAATGGTACTTGGATAATTAATTAAACTCTTTAATTAAATTACCCACTTCCATTAATTGTTGGTGACTCCATTAAAGACCGACATTTGCACTCTTTGTGCTACAGATATATTTATGTGTCCATTGGATATAACTAATCAACAGTACGATGACCCTTCATAAATTGCTCGTAAGTACAACTAGGTCAAAATGACTGTTTTGCCTCCATAGTTACATTTAACTTCTTAAGTACCACTGATTTCTCTAATGAATAATAAGTCATAGTCTAACTATGACCAAACCCCTCTCCAGCCAAGAGAGGGTGTAGTGTCACATTGCTCAAGCCTCGGAATCAACCCTTCAAAGAGCAATTTCTCTACTTTCTTTAACTATAGAGAATGAGTGAATTCCTTCTTGTGTAGTCGCGTTCCCAACTCCCCAATCAGATGATTCCCTAAAATGATAGGCATATTGAGTTGGCGAACTAGCCATTCTCACCCATGCAAATCAAAGGACCACCTTTAAAGGCAGGAGTTCACGACTCACTCAAAATTCAAGTCAAGTCACCTATAGTCGTCCTGATGAAATATGAGTTTCTTCTATCAATTGTGTTATATAATGATACTATTTATTTTGTGGTCTGATCTTATACAAACTCTTTGTATATAACACATTCACCCACATGCCTCCACATGAATGATTAAGATCATATCATTTGTAGCATTTTACAACGGTTGTAACAACTACAAAGTGGGTTGTATTCGTAGTGTCACCAGGATAAGGTACCCAACCTTATCCATATACTACAGCCGTTTAGGTTATCGCTTGAACATGATCCACTTGTATGTCTCCACATACATGCTTAAGTTACAAAGAAAACCTTGGATCTTCGTTTATTGGTTTTGTGGGTTAACGCTACAAAATGTCAAATAAAATGCCTAAGATTTTGTTAAAAAAAAAAAGAAAGAAAAAAAGAAATTGTTTGTACATTACAATTACAAACTACAGAACCCACTGAAATTTAGGCCATCAACCTCAACAGTAGATCCCTGGGTTATGACCAATGAATACCATATAGAATTTCGATTTTCCCATCTACCTATAATTTCAAAATAGGGGTAGTCAATACCAGTGATAAGTGGTGATGTGAAGGATTTTTTCGGGTTTAGGATTTAGAGGTTCCAACTTCCAATGGTTATGGGTTAGAGGTTCTCATGCAACCCTCTACTGCCTATAAAAAAAAAAAAAAAATTGTGCAACTAGATATTATAGTTGTCAAATTTTGAGAGTCAATTATATAATACACGAAAATCAGTCTATCGATCTTTTAGCACTTTTAAATTAACTTTCAATTTGACTTTAAAAAACAATGTACTAAGGATGAAAACTATGCAAGTCTATTACTAATAATTTTTTAAATATAACATTTTTTTTTTTGTAAAACTTTAGCCATAATTCTAAGCTTCATTATTTAAATAACGTTATGTAATTTATGAAAATAATGATTATGCAAAACACATTGCTCAAATATTGTTTTGAGAAACTATTGGTATTCTTATTATTCTAACTTTTATTAAATGTTTGTAGGAAGAGTGTTAAAATTATGAGTATTTTTCTTAAAAAAAAAAACATACTAAAGAACTATTTTCAAAACAGTATTACAATTATGAGTAATTTGTACACAAAAAAAGAAAAAAGAACACCCTTGAATTTTTTTGTTTTTTATCAAACTAAACGAAATGCACTTTAGGGATATGTTTAATAAAAATGTTGCAACTATGAGTATTTTTCAACAAAAACAAAGAAGGATGCTTGAGACAACCACAACAAATGAAGGATGCCTCATATTGAAAGTGGAAGAAAATAAAATTATAATAGTACATTAAAAATCTTCACCAAATTAAGCAACAAATGTCTAACTACAAAAAAGGGTTACTCCGAACATAAAACTTACAAACCTCAAACTATTTACAACAAATCACAAATCATTGACAGGTAACAAGTCAGAAATGTCCACAAAGAAAAATATCCCTCAACAATGTCAATATACATGTGTAAAAATACAAAACCACGGTACATTACATTCTTCACCAAGTCAAGTAATAAACATTAGACTATAACAAAGATTATTCTAAACGTAAAACTTACGAATCTCAAACTAGTTACAAAATATATGTTTGATTAGTTTGGATCGTACAAGGAAGAAAAAGAAGTATAGTTAGATCAGAGGGTGGGTCAATATGACTAAAATACAAAGAAAATAGACTAATACATACCTTTTGATTATGTTCAGAATGAACGGAGGTCGAGACAGTCCATACGTAGGGAGGCAGAACAGAGATGTTGTCTAACAAAAACATGAAAACATTGATGATAGATCTTACTTGGAATAAAATGAAGGAAGGACAAATCTTACTTGGAATAGAATGAAGGAAGGAAGGAAGCATACCTTGTGTAGGGCAATCATTCTTTTATTAGCTATCTTATATGAATGGAAAAATTTTGAAGTCAGAGGTGGAATAAGGAAATAAAATATATTGTAACAGCCAAAACACACATATGAGAATGTAAAATGGTTTAAGAACAAGTTGAAAAAAGAAAGTTATAAGAGGAAAGTTGGGAATAAGGACGTACCAACACAGTATATCAGAGGAGGCAGTAGAGAATTCTAGAAAATATGTGAAGTCAGGTAAAAATAGAAGATACAATAAGGTATGGGGTGGGAAGAGTTTGGTACACTTAAGTGTACCTAACCTCAATAAGTTCAAATAGTAACTTCATTAAACCCATAAGAAAGAGAGTCAACTCAAACATAAACAAAGTAAGTAATGGTCAGGTTAATATTAATTGGGTGGTTGACCATAAAATAAGACTGCTAAACAATAATGGGCAACCAAATTAAATACAACACAATATCTCACACGTAAATGGACATAAGAATAAAGATCTGAAGGCCTCGGGATTTGGTATCTCTTTAGTTAGAAGAAATCCAATTCCAAATAAACAAAATTAACATTTGCAACATTTGTAAACTTGAAGCTCAATTTCAATGTATAGAAATTGAATTTAGTTGAATATTGAAAACATTTTCAATGGAACAAAAAAAGAAAAGCCCATTGATCAGATGAAAAATACCAAATAAATTGACTATGTATGGAGGAAGAAATTATAAAACAGTCCACAAAACATAAGGAAAAACGGAGATTCAATAATTTGAAACCAGAATAAGAACGCGAATTTTGAATCTAAATACTAGAATGAAGTAAAATCGAATCTAAAATCATACTAAAAGATTAAAGTGTAGAATTTGGAACTAATCATCATCGACCTCAGAGAAAAATAATAGAAAATAAACCTATTGTGGGGTGGATCGAACACCCCCCCTCCCTCCTTACCACGCTCCAATAACATGGTCAGTAGCCCCTACCAAGAATTTAGTCGTCGTCCAATTTTGATGGTAAAGTAGGAAAAAAAATGACAAAGGAAGGACATGTGATTTATTATTGAAGCAATAAAAAGAGATCTATATAAAAAATTAAAAAAAAAAAAAGTAGGGAAGACAAAGACAAACCAAAACAGATATCAGTAAGGGAAGAAAATGAAGGAAATCAGACATGAGGATTTCCATGAGCAGCAGAAGGATCGTTCCAAATTCCATTCGAAATTGAACAACAACAATTACAGTACAAGAACGGAAACTAATAGGTCATGCACAAAACAAAATTGCAGCATGCTTTAGTAGGAATCAAAGGATAGAGTATGCGTACCTTTGAAGAACCATTCTTCAAACTCTCTCGAACAGACTTCAAGCATCCAAGAACAATAATGCTCGAACACAACGATCGGTGCAACATGCACCCAACAAATGGCCTTCAAATCCTCGAAATCAATCGAGTTGAGTGAGGACACTACCATAATGATTACCTTGGTATTCTCGGTGTGAGAATCCAGGAGTTGTGAGCTCTATATGAACTTGGTTAGAGGAAGAGACTAGAGGACATCATGTAGACGATCGAGCAAGTAGGAGAAAGGAAACTGTTTATCGTATAGACGAATGCTCGATTGTGTAGTAAATGGCAGCCTATCGTTAGACAATGCCACGCGATCGTTTAGCTACGATCAGATGAATGAACTATTGTATAGTCAAACTCCACGACCGTTTAGTCTCTCTATAGCTATCACTTAATGAAACTCTTTCACTTGATAGCTTTTTCCGTGAGTTATTTCCGAAAGTGGCAACCCTCTAAAATTAGAAAAATATTTTTCCTTTTATCTCACGGTTATCATAAAACCACCAATAACTTCCCACTCAATCGGTTATTAGAGAAAAAATTTTAATTATCAAATAATTAATATTATTATAAATAAATATGATAACCAACTTACCATATTATATTTATAACCTATAGTTTTAATATTTTATCTCATGAAACATATAAACTACAGTTCTTTTTCTATTTTATGGTACTTAATGTAAATCATATTTACATTAATCCTCCACTTGATGTATCTCATACATCACACCAATTATTCATATATAACTGAATTTTTCTCTGTTAATTTGAACACTTCAAACTAACTCCAAGAACTGATTCTCAACTTGAATCCATTGAGCTACCAAGGGGACCTTATGGACCTGTAGCTTGAAGCTCCAACGGTATGTGAATAACTGACTAAACTCTTTAGTCACGGGATCCACCATTCGTCAACTGTCGGGCACTTCACTAAAGACCGACAGGTGCACTCTCCTAACTACAGATATATTTCTATGTCCATATCAACCAATCAATAGTGCGATAACCCTTCACAGATTGCTTGCAAGTACATTAGGCCAAATTTGCCATTTTACCCCTATATTACATCTAATTCCTTAAGTACCACTGATTTCTCTAATGAACATAAGTCATAGTGCTACTATGACTGAGTTCTCTCTTCCAAAGATAGGATGTGGTCACTATGTTCAAGACCCGAAATCAGCCCTTAAGGGAGCAATCTATCTACTTACCCTTACTTTGGGGAAGGATTGAATTTCATCTTGTGTAACTGAGTTCCCAGCTCCCCAATCAGACAAATCTCCGAAAAGGTAGGCTTATTGAGTTGGCAATCTGGCCACTCTCACCCATACTAATCAAAGAACCGCCCTCAAATGCAGGAGTTCCCAAAACACTCAGGATTAAGGTCATGTCACCTATGGTAGTTTAAGTGAGATGTAAGTCTCAAGTATCAACGACGTTATATAAAGAGACGAATCATCTCGTGGTCTGGTCTTATACAAGCTCTTTGTATAGGACACCCCCGCTCGCATGTCTCCACGTGAATGGTCAGGATCAGACCATCTGTAGTAGTTCACAAGTAAACCTCTACAAAGCGGATCATATCAGTAGTGTCATCAGGATAAGGTATCCCTCATTTATCCTTATACTACAGATCTTTTGGGTTATTACTTAAGCCATGATCCACTTGTATATCTCATATGCATGCTTAAGTTTACATACAATAACCATAGATTTTTGTTTATTGGATATGAGTATCTTATTCATAACAATGTGTACAAAAAACTATGAGATTCCGGGAGTGGACACCAATCCCAACAAAAAAAAAAACATAGACGAAGAAGTAAACAGAATTAAATGGAAAAAAAATAACAGAGACTTGGTTGTAATGACATAATAGAACTAGAAAAAAATTATAAGAGGCGAAGAATAAACACATATAATGATCGAAAGAGGTAGCACACATGAAGAAGAATAAGATATCAATAGAAGAAAAAATAACAGGGTAAATATAATACAAGTGGGAAAAAGCTATCCTAGAAACGATGAAAAAAACGCAATAGAAGTAAAAACAAGAAATATTAGGGACGAAGAGGAAAAACATATAACAAATGAAAAAAGTAGCAGACATGAAGAAAAACCGTAAATCCTAGTCATAAAATGGAAACCAAAAGATCCGAATACAAAAAAACCTCACACAATAGATCTTTCATGCGAACCGTTTTTGTGAAATCAAGCCCATATCATTGAAAAAATGGAAAAGTTGTTGGGGTTGATGCCCTAAATCTCATAAAATCCCATAGTTTGTAGTTGTAATGTACAAACATTTTATTTATGTAATAACATATGTGATGTTTTATTTCAAAATTATTTGCATTAACCACAAACCAATAAACTAACATCCAATGTTATTTTGTAGCTTCAACATGTATATAGAAGCATATGGGTGGATCATGTTTAAGTGATTACCTCAATGATCTGTAGCAGATGGATAAGGCTGGATACCTTATCTTGGTGACACTACAAGAATGACCTGCTTTGTAGATGTTACAATCGTTGTAAAGTACTACAAATGATCTGATCCTGATCATTTATATGGAGATATGTGAGAGGGGATATTCTATATAAAGAAGTCTGTATAAGATCGGATCACGAAATGTTTAGTCTCATTAGATAACACCGTTCATAATAAAGACTTATATTTCACCAGGATGACCATAAGTAACATGACTTGAATCCTGAGTGAGTTGTGAACTTCTGTCTATGAAAGCAGTTCTTTAATTTGTATGGGTGAGAATGACCAGATCGCTGACTCAACAAACCTACCATTTTGGTGATTCGTTTGATTGGGAAGTTGGGAACATAGCTACACAAGGAGAAATTCACTCCTTCCCCAATGTCTGGGCAAGTAGATAAATTGCTCCCTTAAAGGCTGATTCTGGGGCTTGAACAATGTGGCGTCATACCCTCTACTGGCCCGAAAGGGGTTTGATCATAGTTGGACTATGATTTATTGTTCATTAGAAGGATTAGTGGTACTTAAGAAGTTAGATGTAACTTTAGAGACAAAATGGTAATTTTGGCCCAACTATACTTATGAGCAATTTGTGAAGGATCATCGTACTATTGATTGGTTATATCCAATGGATACGGAAATATATATGTAGTACGAAGAGTGCAACTGTCGGTCTTTAGTGGAGTGCCCGATAGTTAACAGATGGTGAATAATTTAATTAAAAAGTTTAATTAATTATTCACGTATTGTTAGAGCTTCAAGCTACAGGTCCATGAGGTCCTCTCGGTAGCTCAACGAGATTTAATGAGAGTCAGTTTTTGGATTAATTTAAATTGTTCAAATTAATTGAGGAAATCAATTATATATGATATAATTACTATAATGTATTTGATACATTATAATATCAAGTTTATTAGTAAGGAAATAAATGCTTGAATATCATTCAAATATTAATTATGTGAATTAGAGTCATATAATTAAATTTAATGTAAATGTGATTTATATTAAAGTGATTAGTGAGAGAAAATTTAAACTATAGGCTATATTGTATTTGATACAATATAGAAACTATCGGTTATATGTTATATGTGATATAACATATAGTTATATATATATTATATTAATTAATTTTAATTAATTTTATTTTTTTAAAAGTAATTGTTTTTGAATTATTGAGAGAGAAATAACTTCCCTCCTCAATTTTCTCTCAACACACGTATTATGTGGGTGATTGACAAAGAGAGATGGATGATTTTCCTCTTATTCCTTTTTGGTCAGAGAACTTGCAAAAAAGGGAAAAAGAAATATAAAAAGGTTCTGAGTTTCTTCTTAATCTCTGATCTCTTTCTCTCTAATCTCAAAAGATTTACTATTCCCTTAACAAAATAGCAAGATCTCGCACCTCTGGGTTCTCTACCTAAGAATACCGTGGTTTCCAAGTGGTGATGTCAAATTGGCCATTTCAATTTTGTTCGTGATTCACAAGGAAGAGGAAACGTGAAGTTTAGAGTCTTCAAGGGTAAGCCTTGTATTCCCTTTTTTTCTCTTCTATTTTATTGAGCATGTTATGTTTTTGAATTAAATGCATGATTTTGTATGTCTTTGTAAATTTTTATATTATGTAAAATTGGGAAGATCTATCGCTTCCGATCAAGGACCCTTCAAAGGGATCTTTAAAAAATAACATGCAAGGACGAATAAAAACATGAGGGAATCGAGCCGAGAACGTACAAATCCAAATTCATAAACTACATATTCCAAAAGATTTTAGATATGAACAAAAAGACGCAGTAGAACAATAAAAAAAATAGTTAGATCTACAAAAAAAAATCGTTCATATCTACTAGATCTTAAAAAAATAGTTATACAAAGAGAACCGAAGAGGAAAAACGCAGGGTTCAGCAAGAAGATGCAAATATAGAATGAATCTGAGGAGAATATAACTCATACAAGCCAGAGGGAGGAAGAAGAGACAAGATGAAGGAAAACGAATTGAACAACGAAAGAAGAGGGAAGATGAGAAGAGGGAGAGAAATGAGTGTGTAAAGGGGAGAATAATGAAAACACGTCATAATAATCGGAGAGTTGAGGATGGTAAAATGGTGGATTACCAAAAGTCCACTGTTTAATGCTTATCGATAATCCAAACAGTGATCGGGTAATTTAAACCCAGCTAGTTGGATTACCAAATACTCCCTTGATAATTCATATTACAGACAACAAACCCATCCTAATCAAATCTTAAGGGCCTGTTTGGTAGAAAATTTGAAAACAGAAATTTGAAAACAAATGATTAAATGAAAACAGTGTTGTATTTCATGTTTTCAAATATGTGTTTGGTAGCAGAATTTAGAAATTGAATTTTAATTTAAATAATAGCAGACTAGTTGTACTTACCTACTAAAAATTAGTAGATAATAAACTATTATTAATTTATTTATGAACATGTTATATGTTTAAAAAAATTGTAAAATTATTATTTTGTAATAATATATAACTTATAGGATAAATTGAAACTTTTGTCCCTATGATTTGGAAGAATTTAAAATTTAGGTCTTATGTTAATTTGAACTTACCCCTATAGTTTGACTAAAGCTTCATAAATAGTTAGAGATTATTTAAAATGATTTAACAAACCACAGAGACTATATGTGAAATTCTATCATACTATAGGAACTAAAATCTAAATTTTAAAACCACATGGACTAACTTTTAAATTTATCCTATCCATAGGGACCAAATTTGAAATTTAACTTAATTTATAATATATTACATAATAAATATTTTAATTTTTTAAAAATTGAATTAAGTTTATAACTTGATATACTATATTTCTAATTTTTTTTAATATTCTTTAAAATAATTATGCATTTTAAAATTTAAAATTTAAAATTTAGATAATATAAAAATATTGTTTTCAGAATTTACGGAGTTACCAAACACATATCAGTAAATCTAAAAACATAAAATTTTAATATAAACCAAACAATCTGACTAATCTGAATCTAAACAAGGGAAATTTGTACAGATGACCCAAAAATTGGGCCAAAAATGTCAAATGGCCCATTTTTTAAAAAATAATGTCAATTGACCCTTTGCTGACATCATCGCCATACCAAATTACGTGAATTGCCCTTACACTGGCCTCATGAGATAAATCTCGTTCTTGTCTGATTAAACGCTCTCGCTCTCGCTCTCGCTTGAAATTTCTTGATTTGATGTGATTGCTCGTCAGTGTACTGTTGATTTGACAAAATGTCATGATGAAAGCCTCAAATCAAATCAATAATACCTAAACACAATACAATGGTGATTTCTTTAAACTCTAAACTCCATTTCAAAGGTGATTACTTCTCTAGTTTTCGACGGTGTTTTGTTGAATGGAGATTTTTCAAACGGGGATTTCCATGACTAGGCTCTTATAAAGGAACAGCTTTTTCATAAAGGTGAATTATTTTGAGTATGTTTAATTATTTTTTATGTGTTATTTCTGGAAAGGTAGTATTACGAAATTTTGTATTGGGATAGAGTAAGAAAGAGGAAGAGTAAGAGAGAGAGCGAGATTTAGAGAGCGAGAGCGAGATTTTAAGAGAGAGCGAGATTGAGAAAGCGAGATTTTGAGAGAGAGCAAGAGTACACTTCAATTACTTGTATAACTTAATGACAAATGTTCTCTTGCATTATAGAATGTCAGAAAAGTGTCTATTTATTCGATTTGGAGGTGATTGGGATGAAAATGAAAGTTGGTATATTAAAGGACAGTTGAAAGGAATCGTTGTGCCCCCTACAGTGAATTATGAAGAACTTAAATCTCGCATTTACAGGGCTACAAAAGTCAGTTCTTCAGAGTTTGATCTTATCCTGAAAGTTAAATATAATCTTGAATTTGAAGCCCCTCTACAATGCATAACGGATGATGATGATCTTCACTTCCTTCTTTTGCGAGAAGAGCTTAGTAGACTTCAGATAGCTGTAACGTTGAAGTCTAAACAGGACGAAAGGGTTGGAATGGAGTTTAGAAATGTGAGTTATGATGATACGGCTGTGGACAGACAATACGAGGAATCATATCAGTTTTGTCGGGAAGAGGATGATATTCCATTGTTTACCAACACTGTTATTCCATTGTCTACCAACACTATACCATCAACATTCGATTATATGGATTGTGGTCCTTCAGTGGATGTGGATGTGAATGAGCAACCAACAGGATTGAATGAAATAGATTGTGATCATGGAGATGTGCGTCGTTCTACAGCAGCTTCAGTGGTTCCACCATCTGTGTCTTCAAGTCATAGGACAGAGTTGATTATGCCTGGCACCTCTTCATCTGGGACAGAGGACGTTAAAGTTGGACAACTATTTTGAGCAAAAAGAACTTGAAAATGAGATTATCTATTCTGTCCATCAACAGAAATTTTGAATTTAAGGTCAGGAAATCAACCAAATCTCTGTTCACTTTCAAATGCATTGGGGAGACATGTAAGTGGAGCCTTCGTGCAGTCAAAATAGAAGGGTCTGATATATTTAAGATCACAAAGTACTGCAGTTCGCACACATGTTCCATAGGAATTTTGAATCACGACCATAGACAAAAAACTGCTACGGTTGTTGGTCAACTCATCAAAGATAAGTTCATGGGCATAGGACGTATTTATAAACCTTGTCATATCGTTGAGGATATGATGAGAGATTATGGCGTGAATATAAGTTATGATAAAGCGTGGCGTGCAAGGGAAGCTACGTATAATCTCACTAGAGGTACTCTAGAATACTCATACTCCATACTACATGCTTATGGAGAAGCGCTAAAAATAGAGAATCCGGGTACAGTCTTTGAGATCAAACTTGAAGATGAGGTGCATTTCAAGTATATGTTTATGGCATTAGGGTCTTGTATTAGAGGTTTTGAAAGCTATCGGCCTTGTATTATTGTTGATGTGTCGCACTTGAAAGGAAAATACAAACGCACCATGTTGGTTACGATTTCTATGGATGGGAACAATCAATTATACCCACTAGCATATGAAATAGTGGACAATGAAATCGATCGATCATGGAAATGGTTTATCTCAAACTTGAAATGTAGTATCGAAAAACCCGATAATCTGGTGTTTGTGTCTTATCGGATGGTATCTATCGGCAATGCTATTCGTGCGTTTTTTTCCACAACATTTCATGGATTGTGCACATGGCATATAGAATAGAATCTGGTTACAAACTTTAAGGATAACACGGTTGTTGGGATATTTAGAGATGCAGCAAGACATTTCGCATGACAGAGTTCCAGACAAAATGGGACGAACTCCATAGTTTTAGAGACTGTGTTGTCACGAAATATTTGAAGACATCGGTCTTCAAAGGTGGGCATGGGTTTACCAAATAGAACGAAGACATTATAACATGACATCCAATAGTGCAGAGTGTTTCAATTCCTTAACTAAAGAGTATCAACTAATGCTCATAATATGCTTGATTGAACATGTTAGTGGAATGATCCAATCGTGGTTCTACAAATGGGGGAATTACTGGACATCTCGAACGACATTACACTCTGACTACTTTGAAACCCAATTGGTAAGTGAAGTTGATAAGGGCAGACGATATCGAGTGAAGCCTATTGATTGTTATCGGGTACACATGCGAGACAATCGATTAGACAGTATTGTCAATCTTCACACGAAGGAATGTACGTGTAACGAATTGGACTCACTTGGTATCCCGTGTTCCCATGCAATTGTTGCTGCCAAGGAAAGAAATATACCCATCCACAGTCTTTGTAGTCGATTTTATACAGTGGATTCTCTAATGACTGCGTATGCAGAGCCTATAAATCCACTTGGCCACATATCTGAATGGAAAAGTCCTTCTGGATACGTAGAAAAGATTATCCTTCCCCTGAAGTTTGTGCCACAAGCTGGGCGACGGAGAGTGAGAAGAATACCATCCAGAGGAGAATTTCGCAGACAAATGAAATGTGGTCGGTGTGGGAATTATGGACATAACTGCCAAAATTGTACTGAACCGCTTACAACCGTGCGAAGTGCCGAAAATGCAAGAGACCGAGACACAAACACCCCTCATCTAGTTTAGTTATAAATACCATTGATCATTTTTTCATACGTCATACTTGTAACATACTTCATACTTTTTCATACTTGTAACATACTTCATTGTTTTTCATACTTCATACTTGTGACACTTCATACTTCATATTTTCAACACAAAAAACAATAACAAGCTGGAGTATTTATATAATAGCAATATTCATACTCTCTCAATCTTCATACTCTCTCAGTCTTCATACTTGTAACAAAAATAGATAACTTCATACTCTTTCAATCTTCATACTGAATACAAAAAGCAATAACTTCATACTCTCTCAATCTTCATACTTGCAACAAAAGTGGATAACAAATACTCTCTCAATCTTCATACTTGTAACAAAAAATAATAACTTCATACTCTCTCAATCTTCATACTTGTAACAAAAATGGACAATAAATAGTCTCTCAATCTCGCTTTCTCTCACGATCTTGTTCTCTCTCAATCTCGCTCTCTTTGAACAACTCGCTCTCTCTTACAATATCTCTCTCTCTCAATCTCGTTCTCTCTCAATATCTCTCTCTCTCTCAATCTTTGAACTTTGAATCTTGAACCATGTTCTAAGCTCAATTATGCATGTTCTGATAAAATTCTGATATTGAACTTTGAACTTTGAACTTACATAAAAAAAATACATGTTCAATTATACAATGAAAAGAGCAGTAGCTCCATTATACATAAAAAATGCATGTTCTGATAAAATTCTAATATTGAACTTTGAACTTTCATAAAAAAAATATATGTTCAATTATACAATGAATGTTTTTACATACATACAAAATAAATGAATGTTTTTACATATATAAAAAATACAATAAAAAGTACATGTTCTATACTTATAAAAAATCTGGAGTGTTTGCCCATAGTTGACACGCTAATTGCATCCTATATTCACTCATCTTCTCTTGAGTGGTTACGGATGGATCAGCATCAATCACCAGGTGTTCCAGTAGTTTTATTGTGAATATGCCCCAATCGAACGACCCGTGTTGTATGTCGACGTTCATAGGTCGCGAGATTTTCCAACGGGCTGTGGATAGGTTCGGCTTCGATCGATCCACGTCACAATAGTGAAGTAGGGATGGTACTGTGACCGTCAATGGCTCTAGCCATTTCACCAGCTTTGTCATTGGTGTGTATGACGGAAGTGAGTCGAACAAGAATATGTGGCCTCTGTTAATGCCCATTGCAAGGACCATCCAGTGGTCACTGATATTCATTGCCGTATAAACGAAATCCACATTTGCCCATTTGACATCAGTAAGTGTCGTAGTCCTTATACGTGTTTTCATCTTCTCAAGCTAGGGCAGCCTCTAGAAGTGACTTATTCTTTATTCGTTTAAATACCCCACCACGAGAATTAAGGTGACTCTATCAAATAAAATGAGAAGTTAAGTAGAGAAGTAAAGACCAGGAAACTTAATGAAATGAGAAGTTAAGAAACGAAATATCAAAATTTACCGTTACACCAATTGGCAAGATGGTGAACTTGTGCATGCACATGTCAGGTTGGGTATAAAATTTATCTTTCATAAAATAAAATAAAGTATTTATGGTCTGCACGAAAAAATAATATGTCAGTAAAAGTATAAGATAGCCAACATGTAAATACGTAAAGACTAGGACACTTACATCGCACTCGACCAACGAATTCGAGGTAATCAATTCCTTGAAGAATTTCTTGGCGAGTGGTTTAAAGGAGTTCTCTCGAACCTCGTTGTCTGTATTGTCATCCGAGATCCAGCCCATCATTTCTGTCAGGATATTGTGTGGAACATCATATGCTACGTTATATTGACGATCAATCCAGATATTGATGTAGCTACACCTGGGAGAGGATATTTAGCCATATTTTTCTTCTTTACTTGGGCTGGGGGTGTATATTTATCAACCGGTTTTCTTTTACGACTAATTCTTCGAGATTCCTACATAAACAGATAACAAAACGTTACTAATCAAGAAATATAAAAATATAAACAAAGATTACCGATCAATAAATTACTCACCAGTGGAACTCCTTCTGTGGTCGTAACAATCCCAGAAGTGTCTGCCTCTGGGATGCCAAACATGTCAGCCTCTGTATATGGCATGGTGAGTAAGGCAGACATGTCAGGCTCTGTTTGTGGGATGTCGACCTGTATAGGTTCAACGTCAATTGGTGATGTCGTGGCAGTGGTGGTATCGGGCTGTAAAGGGGGGATGGGGATGGGAGTGTTAGAGGCAGTCGCAGTCGTATCGGGATCCCAAGATGGGATGAGTGACCTGATCGTCTCCTCATTCACCGTGGAACCCTTCAATTAGTAAAGTAAAATGGTGAGTTCACGAACACGTAAAAGCTAAACACATAAAGACATAAAATGATGCAAACCTTGCACATAGACTACAACGATGACAAGATGGCTGACAATTGCCCTTTCATGTCAGTCATGTTTTCCTCCATACTGGATACACGACTATCTAAACCCAATATACGGCCATCCAACCTCGATAGTGAGTTGTCAATGGACCGCAGGTACAAATAAGAGACTCGTCAGGATTGACTCCCTCCCTGCGGTGGGCAGCACACTCAGGACACTCCTCATCCACAAGTCGCTCTGTATCGGAGTTCGCAAGAAAGACATCAACTTGGTTCAACTCGTCCTCCTCGCGTACGTCCTCTATCATATCATGGAACATATCATCACTACATGTGTATGTCTCTCCTTCCACCCTTCTATATTCAGCATCCTCGTACTTAGAATGCTTGGGTTCATCCCTTCCCTCCACCCCTACAACCTCATCATTGTCATCTCCACAATGGTCATCACCGTCACTTTCACTTTCAGGACTACCACCTCACTCGTCGACCTATTGCCACTTTTAGAACTATCATCATCCGCACCTAGCTGAAATATAGGTCGTCGTTCCACTGGGGTATCTCGAAACTCCCTTTTAGCATTTGACATCATAGTGCCCTCTTTGACCTTTATATGCATTAACAACCCAGTAAACTGGATAGTGTCAATTTAACAACCAAATAAACATATTATGCATAGAGTAAACTACATTATTAGACTCGAATATCTCTCTCTCGAGTACTTTGAAGGACATTGAGTGGGAGCATGACCATCATAATATGCGGGGCAAAGCCACCTTGCTCCTTCGCTCCGCAATGTTCCCAACTGTCGATGAAGCTAAGATCTCGTACGTCCATACCTAAATAAAATTTAAAATATATTAAGAAAAATAATAATGTTAGATCAAACAACACGATTATTATGTTAATCAAATTTACCTGGAACGCTTGTGGAAATCCACATAAGGAGTACTTCACAACGTAGTTTTTATTTTCTTTGACCCTCGTCTTGTATAGACTGCTCTTATCATTCAACGCAGTCTTTAGGGCATCCAATGTCCTCTCCCAAATAATGGTATCCCAATCAAGACTATTGTAGTACTCCAAGTTTTGAACGTCCTTGAAATGTTTGAGGTTGACTGCATTTTTCTGTTTGTTTTTCCCCATTATTGCGACCTCAATATAGTAAACTAGGCTAATATTCACAGCATCATCATCATTTTCAGACTCTAAGTCCTTGTATTTTTCTTCAAGTTGACGGAGGTGTAAAGTGTCCTTTGTCACTCGATTACCAAAATACTTGATAGCAAGTTCATATGAGGACTGCTGGTTCCGATCAACTCATGATGGGGAAATCCACAAACCAGTCATCATTCGAAAAGGTGACAACCTTCCCACAGACAGAGAATGACATTGAGTATGATTTTGTCCTCTTCACTTCTTTAAGCAACATGTGATGGACAATTGGGCTGTTAAACACCATGTCAACGTCTACAAATCACCCAAAAACTGTTCTCTTGAACATGGCCAATTGCACATAACACAGCGAAAACCAATTGCACATAACACATTGGCGTGAGCTTCTCTTTGACAATCTTGTTTGCATTAACAATGTGGGCCAAACTGGTTACTTGATCGGGCAATCGGTCGGCTTTGGCTATTCTGAAACGTGTAGCCATCTTATATCACTCCTGCATTTATTAAAAAAATTCAATCAGTAAACTCCTTCAGAAAAAAATGTAAAACAACATTCTGTTTAAATCCCATTGGATTCGCCTCGTAGCTCGCTCTCGCTGCATCGCTCTCTTCGTATCGCTCTCTCCAGTATCGCTCTCCTGTGTCACTCTCACTTATCCCCTCAGATTCTCTCTTTTTACTCGTCTTCAACCACATAACACATCGAAAACCAGAAAAACAAACAAAAAAAACCATAGGTTCACTTATCTCGCTCACATTCGCTCTCTCCGATGTCGCTCTACCGATTTTACTCTCACTTATCTCGCTCACAAACTCTTTCTATCGTCCTCAACCACAAAACATATCGAAAACCAAAAAAACAAACAAAAAAAACCATATTGAAAGATTTTCTATAAGATTCGATTGTCGACGACAATAGAATCGTTTGCAAACGCAAATAGTTTTTTTCGTTTATGAGCGATACGAAGCCGTTAGCCTTTGGAAAATTTGAATGAAGAATAGTATGTTTTGGTGGGTCTCTAGTAAAAGGTAAGAAGACGAAAAGTAAGGGCAATATACGTAATTTGGTATGGCGATGTTGTCAGCAGAGGGTCAATTGGCCATTTTTTAAAAAAAAGTGCATTTGACATTTTTGGGCCCAATTTTTGGTCATTCGTACAAATTTCCCTGAAGAATATTTTGTTTTGGTGGGTTCTCAATAAAAAAATAAGAAGATGAAGAAGTGAGGACAATTTACATGATATGGTATGACGATGATGGGTCAATTGACATTATTTTTAAAAATAGATCAATTTTGGGTCATCCGTACAAATTTTCCTCCAAACAACCCTGTGTTAATTATCAACGCTTAACACTCACGATATATCGAAACTATAACGCTATAACACTCACACTATGTGTTAATTATCACAAGCTATATACACTCACGACATATGTTAACTATCAAAACTATACACTCACAACATATGTTAACTATCAAAACTATAACACTCACCTTAATTACTTAGGAGCCTTTCTAATAGTTCCCTTTTCTACCTCGGGCTCCCTTTTTACCCCTAGAATCCAGATCCAACTTACAGCTTAGATTACTCATAGTTCTAAACCTTATTTGAGATACTTTCTTCTACAAAACTATTCTAAAATGTCTCAAGAAGCTTACCGTAAAATATTAGCTTATAACTCTTCATGGTTTAGCCGGAATATCCAAAAAACAAGACTGGCCCAGCTTACCCGATACCAGCCCAATTCCTTAGAGCTTTTTCTCATTATCCAGCCCAATTCCTTAGAGCTTCTTCTCCCGGCAGCCTCACCATGAAAATTAGACTCTCTTATCTTTCAAATGGCTTTGGAATTACATCAAACGCTCGAGTAGATTGGGAGATCTCCTCGTCTCAAGTTGATGCATTCTCCTACACCCTCACTGTCCAATGCACTCTACTTTTCCCCTCTTTTTACGAATTTTATGATTTGTGATTTGAAAATGAAATCCCAAAGGCTCTATTTATAGGCGTCCAAACCTCCTATAGTGTTGACACCACCTACTTGGCTGCATGGCCAAATGTTTAATCCTCCCTTTATCAACGTAAATTGACTAACTCTCCTAATTAACCCCTTAATCACTTACTTAAGTAGGAAAATGGAGATCCGGGTTTCACAATTACTTCCCCCTTAAGAAATTTCGTCCTCGAAATTTACTCAAACTAACTAACTCTGGTTTAAGTATATTATTTGTTTCAACTGATTTATAGAAAGCACAATTGGCAAAAAAGTTTATCAAACACTAATACGCTTCAATCTATTTTACAGAAAGCACAGTTTGTAAAACTTAAAAAACATATTTCAGTTTTGGTTTCTTGAACTTCATAAATAAATATTTTTGACCATTGTTATTATGCAGTGTGGTTTCTGGATGACAAGAAATAATAGTAGATATCAATTTTTCTTTTTCTTTTTTTTTTTTAAAATAATACATCGTAAAAAATTAAATTAGACATTTTCAAGACATAAGGATTTCGATGGATTTTTTCTTTTCCCTTTTTTTTTTTTTTTTAATTTTTAATTTTAAGTTCAAAGATCGAATTAATTTTTTTTAAAAAAAAATCTTAAAATAATAGACAAATACAAAGCATTATAGAAAGTTTGATAGTTAATTTCAAACTTGAGCATTATTAAATAATCATGAAAAATATCTTCTTTCATGAGGTCCAAATCGAAATAACACTTATTATAAAAAAAAAATGAAAAAAAAATAAAAAATAATAAAGGCCAACAAAAATCAGGGAAATGCACAAAAAGGGACCCAGGGGTTAAGAACCATGAAAAAAGTTCAAGTACTCATGTAATAGTTAAGGGACTTTTAGGTTTATTAGAATTTGAAAAAACAATATATTCAATAACAACTTATTGAATTTTCAGAATAAGTTCTACTATTTACAAACCACGAGTTTTAGGACATCAAACCCAACATAAAATTATAACTATATATGTACTTACGTGAAGCATATTTGTAGCAGAAGAATCCCTACAAAAAAGAATAAAAATAAGAGCAAGAGCAACCCAACGATGGCTAATTATATGCACATCGCACCCTGAAGCCAAGATACAAGGATTGAGTCACGGAGCATGAATAAATAAGAACATCAATAGAATTGACTACTGATTCAGTGCAACAAGAATGAAAGAGAAAATATGAAATTAACTTGTTTATGAGATAACTGAGCCTAATTGGGAAGGAATCATTGCAGGTCCTCCTTCACTATAAAACAACTATTGTCCAATACCCAGACGAGCAGGGGATATATGGGCATCCGAGGGCAACTAAAGCAGCCATGACAACTGGTTGTATATGAGATAACCGAGCCTATAGGACACAGTCAAAGCCATTAAGTCATAATGTTTGACTAAATTAAAAAAAAAATGAAAATTCTGGGAAGGAAGAGTTTCACCTGATCTGGAGTTTCAATCTTATCCCTCCCACTGCATATCATATCAAAACCACCCTGATAAAACAAAAATGCATTTAAATCAAGAATTGCATTCAAATGGCAATCACTTCGCATCAAGACTGCACATATTCACACTAACAATTCTAACAAGTGAAAGCTAGAAATCCCTTCAAGAAAATTAACCTGATTGCGATACGGGTAGATAAATTGTGCAATCAATTCTACGTATTTACCATATCTTGAGGTGGTCTGCAACAAGATTTGGAGAAGATAGCAGCTGGAGAATGAGATTTGAAGAAGTTCTACAAGAGGTATGTCTTGAAACTTACTTGTTTACAGCAAGAGCATGCTTTATATTTTGCCAAAATTAGTGTATTTGAGTGCTTAGATGATCCCCGCTCTCGCTCTCTCCACTTTCTCGCTGGTCTCGCTCTCTTCACTCTCGCTCTCTCCAACTTTCTCGCTCAAACTCTCGTTTTCTCCACTCTCGATAAGGATATCGCTTTCTCGAGCCTTCTCGCTCATTTGGCTCTCGGTAGTGTCGCTCTCTTCAGCCTTCTCGCTAGCTTGGATCTCGGCAGTGTCGCTCATTCCAGGTTTCTTGCTCTCTCCAATCTCGCCGCTCTCGCTCTCGCTCTCTCCCACCTCGCTGGTCTCGCTCTCTCCAACTTTCTCGATCAAACTCTCGCTAAGGATCTCGCTTTCTCAGCCTTCTCGCTCATTTGGCTCTCGGTAGTGTCGCTTCCTTCATGTTTCTCGCTAAGGATCTCGCTCTCTCCAGCCTTCTCGCTAGCTTGGATCTCGGCAGTGTTGCTCTCTCCAGGTTCTCGCTAAGGATCTCGCTCTCTCCAATCTCGCCAGCTTCGCTCTCTCCTTTCTCTCCACCCTCTCTCCAACTTCGCTCTCTCCCATTCTCTCGCTGCCTCCACTCTCGCTGGTATCGCTCTCTCCGCTCTCATTCTTTCCAAATCTCGTTAGCTACCGTGAATATAGTTAATCTCCGTGCAACTTCCACACGAATTTTCCCAAATAATTTTCTATATTTTCCTCAGTTCTTCAATCCTTTCTTCACTATTCAGGATTTAAGTCTTCAAGGTTTTCTCTTCTTTTTATCCTTTTAGGGTCCTCTCTACTCGTACTCCAGAATCAAATATGGTTATCGTAACTATAATACCTAACCATTATAGTTTACATTCACTCTTACTAATTGTTGGTGACAATTATTACAGTTATTATGACAAATTGTAAATATTAGATTATTTACATAACATAGGATTTAACTTTCTCCTAATTACCCCTTAATCACTTACTTAAGTAGGAAAATGGAGATCCGGGTTTCACAATTACTTCCCCCTTAAGAAATTTCGTCCTCGAAATTTACTCAAACTAACTAACTCTGGTTTAAGTTTCATAACAACCACTGTTGTAACCTCCTATACCCTCGTCTATTACACGCTTCCACTGCGCTACTCTAATATCAACTTTCTCAGTTTGAGCGAGATAGTTGGACGAGAGCGAGAGTGTAAGCGAGAGTGGAGAGAGCGAGATTGTAAGCGAGAGTGGAGAGAGCGAGATTGTAAGCGAGAAAGTGGTGAGGAGAGAGCGAGAAGGGTCGAGCTATCGGGTAAGCTGGGCCAGTCTTGATGTTTGGATGATTCCGGCTAACCATGAAGAGTTATGAGCTAAGGTTTTTATGGTAAGCTTCTTTGAGACATTTTAGAATAGTTTTGTAGAAGGAAGTATCTCAAAATAAGGTTTAGAACTATGAGTAATCTAAGCTGTAAGTTGGATCTGGATTCTAGGGGTAAAAAGGGAGCCCGAGGTAGAAAAGGGAACTATTAGAAAGGCTCCTAAGCAATTAAGGTGAGTGTTATAGCTTTGATAATTGGATTAGCTCAACATAAGCGCGCGAGGAAGCCAAGGCATAAAATTTTCGGAAGACATATTTAAGAGAGACAGACCGGAATTTCGTGTGGCACTACCGGAATAGTTTGTCGGAGAATTGTCGCCGGATTATGGTCGTCGGTTTCTCTGTATAAACCCTAAACCCTAATCCCTAATGCTCATTCAGAAACCTCGCCTTTTGGTATACGGAATCTTCCACGCCGTCGAGCACAATCATCGTTCTAAGTTTCGAGTTTCAGCTCTGCAACTCTCCTCTTTGTCTGCCCATTCATGGCTGTCCACGCCAGGAAAGCCCCTCATAAAGTGGCCTTCACTGCCTGACGAGTTCGGCAATCCGTTGCAATCGGATTCTGCCGTGATTTCAAACCCTAATCCTGCCATTGACCCGAAACTCGAAGCAAGTTATGCGCCGAATGACTTGTCTACCATTTCTGGCATCCTTTCCGATCACGGTGTCCGGCCCGGTGCAGAGCTCGAGGATGCTCTGGACCGGACTGGAATCGTGCCGAGTTCGAGTTTGTTGGAAGCTGTGTTCGATCATTTCGATTCGTCTCCCAAGTTCTTGCACTCGCTGTTTCTCTGGGCTGCGAAGAAACCCGGATTTTGTCCCTCTGCAGTATTATTCAACCGTCTGATCAACGTTCTTGCGAAATCGAGGGAGTTTGATTCTACTTGGTCTTTGATTATTTCTCGTCTCCGTGGAGATGAAAAGCCCTCTTTGGTTTCGGTAGACGTCTTCGTGATATTGATCAGGCGGTATGCTCGTGCAGGTATATTTTTAATTAGGCTACAATGTCGGTACTTCTGTATGGATTTGATTGATTTTCCATTTATTTTAACCGTCCCTGTATATGAAAATTCATATTTGGAAATCACCTTCCTTCACCATTCCAATTTAAGGGTTATATTCATCTTATATTGTCATTCTGTACTGTTGAGTGCGCTCGATTGAAACTTGAAAATGAACAGAGAAATTTTTTAGCTCGTGTTCTTGTTTGAGATAATGGTTTGGTTTATATTTTCGTTTTTGTTCTTATGGATAATAATTTCTTCAGGCATGCTTCAACCTGCAATTCGAACTTTTGAATTTGCTTGCAACCTAGAAACAATTTCAGGGACCAACTCAGAGGGCTTGTTTGAGATTTTACTGGATTCACTCTGCAAAGAAGGTCATGTCAGGGTAGCTTCCGAGTATTTCAATAGGAAAAGGGAAATGGATTCAAGTTTTGGACTGTCAATTCGAGCATATAATATACTTTTAAATGGATGGTTTCGATCAAGAAAGCTCAAACATGCTGAGAGGCTCTGGTTTGAGATGAAGAAGAACAAAATATCTCCAACTGTTGTTACCTATGGCACCCTTATAGAAGGCTACTGTCGAATGCATCGTGTCGAAAGAGCCATTGAATTGGTGGATGAGATGAGGGGAGAAGGTATTGAGCCAAATGCAATCATATATAACCCAATAGTTGATGCACTTGGGGAAGCTGGGAGGTTTAAGGAGGCACTGGGAATGATGGAGCGGTTCATGGTTTTGGAACAAGGCCCTACTATCTCGACGTATAATTCTCTTGTCAAGGGGTATTGCAAGACAGGAGATCTTTCTGGGGCTAGCAAGATCCTTAAGTCGATGATAAGTAGAGGATTCACTCCAACCCCAACTACCTATAACTACTTCTTCAGATTCTTCTCGAAGCATGGTAAAATTGAGGAGGGTATGAACCTTTACAATAAAATGATTGAATCAGGATATGCGCCAGATAAACTTACATATCACCTGTTGCTGAAGATGTTATGTGAAGAGGAGAGATTAAACCTTGCAGTTCAAGTTTGCAATGAAATGAAGGCTAGAGGGTTTGACATGGACTTAGCTACAAGCACCATGTTAATTCATTTGCTTTGCAAGATGCATAAATTTGAAGAAGCTTTTACAGAATTTGAACACATGATTCATCGAGGAATTGTTCCTCAATATCTTACTTTCTTTAGATTGCATGATGAATTCATGAAACGTGGATGGACAAAAATGGCATCTAAGCTGCAAGAAATGATGTCTTCGGTTCCTCATTCAGAGAAGTTACCCGATACGTATAATCAAACTCCTGATTCTATCCGTGCTAGAAGAAAATCTATTATGCGTAAAGCCGAGGCAATGTCCGAAATGTTGAAGGTCTGTAAAGACCCTAGAGAGCTTGTCAAACGCAGAAGTCCATCCGAAAATGCTGTATTTAGTGCAAATAGGTTGATGGATGATATCAAAAAGAAAGCCAGCCTTTGACTGTTTGAACCCATCTACTTAAATTTTGCTGTTGCTGGTAAATAACTTCTCGTTAGCTCAACACAAAATGACTTGCGCCACATAATTTATACATAGAAATCAGTGGAGAAACTCCAACAAATGGATCAGTTTCACTGGCATGTACAGTTACTTGGCAAGGGGGCGAACACACTTTGTGCGGATCGAGTGTTTTTAAGGTGAACGGGGGCGCTCGTATATCGAATGGAGAGCTCGCAAGAATTCAGTTGGATTCAGAATTGTTTTATTCATTTGAATGTAGAACAGAACGTAAGTCCATTTGATTTAATCTTTCTTTATCCAGAGTAACATTATTATTATTAGGCCTCTTTGAAGGTTGGCGATTGACTTTAGCTGTTCAAGAATATCACTGTAATCCAAATCAAATCCCCTACTTTGATTTTCCCATTTCATTTTGCTCAATCTGAATATTCTCTCATATGTGCAAAAGCTTTTTCCCCCAGGGATCAGAAACCATTTGCTGAATTTCAACTTTGAAGTCAGAACATGCGACCAAAATTACATAGCAGGGAGAAAAACAAGGATGGGAGTGTTGAATTCAAGGACACGACGTATGTGAATGTTGCTGAAAAGCAAGGTTTTCCAACAGAATGATGATGAAACGCACAATTGTTGGGAAGTGCTTTTGCAACCAAACTCAGTTGAATTGCATCATTGTCCATTAACAATGTCACGGGGAGCTTTGTGAATGCGGGTGAAATTATTCGAGGAGGCTATCACAATGTCGTTGACAATTTTATAACGTTAGATGAAATACAAAATATATAGAATTTGTATCTTGGAGTTATTATGAGTCGAGTAAATTTTTATCTACATTCAACTATTATTAAAAAATAGCTACGTTGTGACCGTTTCATTGAATAATTTTCTCCATCATAGCAATTGGTTTCAGATTGCAGCCGATGACATTTCTTCAGGAACGGCTGGCTAGTGGAATCCACTCCACCTCCTCGTAAGATCACCATTTTAAGTTCTTTGCCACTCGAGCATCACACACATCAACTAATTTGATTGGGGAAAAAATCACAATTTACCTACTTTTTAAAAGGGTTTATAATATTCTAAGTTTGGTTGTATGGATAATTATCAGCTTTAATATTGTTCATTCAAGCATGCTTTGCTTTTGATTATATAATTGCTTTTTTTGAACCATTGTTCTCATCATATTGTTTTAAATACCATATCGCATTTATGGAGTGGGATTTGAAGCTATGAGTTGTTAGAAGTATTTTTTGATTGAAACAATTGTTATCATTGGGGAAAATAAAAGAATACAAGCGCATACAAAAAACCAAACCTACAAAAAGCCCTACTAAAGAAAGAGTTTCCAACTCGGTAAGAAGTCTTCGAAATCGAAATTGAAAGAGAAACATGAAACCTCACTAAAGACTAGACCTCATTAGAGTCTCTCCTCACCACGAAACACTCTATGTTGAAAGATAGTTTTATCTCTATGTATCATGGTATTATAACTTTCTTTATCTTCCATAGTTTTATGAACGGGACGGGTTTAATACTTCTTTGTGAGCTTCATAGACCTTTTTGTAGTTTTGATATTGATTTGATTGTGTTGAATCCAAGTTGTAGTGAGTTGGTAGATTTCTTCAATAGAAGCTTGGTTTCTTACCAGATATATATAATCAAATTAAATTAGTTGCTAATCCTAGTTATTTTGACTTTGTAATTGTAGATTGGATAGTATTAGTACTCTTAAAGAACACAGAAAAATGGAAGTAAAAATAATTTAAAACCATTTATTATCTTGTTTGGGTATGTAATTATTACCATCAATCGCTATAATCTTGAAAATTTATTTAACCAAAAAAAAAAAAAAAATAGAAGGGTTGATATCTTATTTTAGACCTATAACTAACTGTATTCCATTTTTCTTTTTATCCATGAACTGGCTGCATTTGGGATTGATTTTGAAAGAAATAGAAGTTAACCGTTTTTTGTATTCGGTAAAATAAATTACAATTTAATGGAAAATCACACTTTTTTAAATAAGCTATTTACTAGCTTTTAGATTTTCTTAAAGGAGATGCAATTTTTAATAATTTTTTACTTTTATTTTTATCATTTAAAATTAAAATTTATTTTATATATCTATTTTAAATAATTAACAATAATTTAGTATTTATTTATCAAACACGTGTAACCGCTTCAACTGATTTTATAGAAAGCACAATTGGCAAAAAAGTTTATCAAACACTAATACGCTTCAACTGATTTTACAGAAAGCACAGTTTGTAAAAACTTAAAAAACTATTTCAGTTTTGGTTTCTTGAACTTTCATAAATAAATTATTTTGACCATTGTTATTATGCAGTGTGGTTTCTGGATGACAAGAAAAATAATAGTAGATATCAATTTTTCTTTTTCTTTTTTTTTTTTTAAAATATACATCGTAAAAAATTAAATTAGACATTTTCAAGACATAAGGATTTCGATGGATTTTTTCTTTTCCCTTTTTTTTTTTTTTTTAATTTTTAATTTTAAGTTCAAAGATCGAATTAATTTTTTTTAAAAAAAAATCTTAAAATAATAGACAAATACAAAGCATTATAGAAAGTTTGATATTAATTTCAAACTTGAGCATTATTAAATAATCATGAAAAATATCTTCTTTCATGAGGTCCAAATCGAAATAACACTTATTATAAAAAAAAATATGAAAAAATAATAAAAAATAATAAAGGCCAATAAAAATCAGGGAGAAGGAAATTTGATATCCAGAAATAAAATATCAACAAATATGTCTCATTTTTATGCATATAAATCTTATTTTCATAGTTGAACTTTGAATCTTATTATGTTTTCGTTTCTAAATTTTTAAACACGTCTATTTTAGTCCTCAACTTTTAAAAAACGCTTACTTTAGTATCTCCTATTAAATTTATGTTAACTCTTAAATAAAATGATGAAATGATTTGTATTTTTAGATGACTGTGCTGCCAAATAAGTTAGTCATACTAAAAAATTTAGGGTTTCAATTTTGAATTATGTGGTAGAATAATTGATTAGGGTTTCTATTTCATCAAATATTTAACAAAATCTGAATAGTATAGACCAAAATAAACACTTTTTACAAGTTCAGTGACCAAACGATGGTCACATAATCCTAAAACCCAACAAAATTATGGGAATTTATAAATAATGAAAACTTTTAATATTTCATATATATAAACATATGTATACTGGTGTTAAAATATTGAAAAAGATAATTTAAAAAAAAAAAATAGAGGATAGATATTGATTTTTTTTTAGCAAGAGATGGGGATCAAACTCCGACTTCTAAGTTCACTTTTGCGATTGAAAACATAATTGATCTTTGATATTGATGTCTAATTTATTGATGTATTGATTGTGAATACTATTTTGTTCTATATACTTTATTTCTTCGTTTTGATTATTATATTTTAAAAATATTTAGTTTGATGCCATATTTTCAACTTTAATTCATTCTAATCTATGTATTTTTAGAACATTTGTTTTGTCCTCTTTTTTAAAAAAAGTTGCTAATTTGTCCATATTTTCAAGACTTTAGCATAAAATTTGTACACGATAGAAACACTTCATTCAAATTGATGTCTATAAAAATGGAGCGGATTAAGTATCATGCATTGAATGGACCAAAATAACAACTTTTTAAAAGTGTAGAATCCAAAACATATGTTTTGAGCATATATAGAATAAAATGGATAAAAGTGACAATATATAAATCAAAATGATTGTTCCGAAAGTATAGAAACCAAAATGAATAAAAGTAAAAAAATATAAACACATTTAAACCAAGGTATTAATTTTAAGAGTAATAAAGTATAAGCCTAAGCATTTTGTTAATTTGAACCTAACGAACAAGACACCAATTATCCTTATCATTAAGTTGATGGTTCGATCTTCAATCCCGTCATAATATTTTTTTTCTTCTTGACAATGTCTGGAGTATCGGAGATTTGAAATCTTACTGTAATATGATTGATTTGTTTTATTATAGACAAAACTTGGGTAACATGCTTTGAATTATGCAAGCAACATGTTTCAACAATATGCTACGTGACAGACATATTCTACCAAATATTTTTTCTTATAGTTATATTGCATATTCAATGATCTGTCTTCCTTTTCTTACAAAAATTATTTCTTCCCTCCTTGAAAATCTTCTTAAAGGTTCAACCATATATATGTTGTGGTCTTGTTTAATTTTAGGTTTAGCCCATTTATTAAAAAAGTGAGTATTGAAAGTTTTGAACTCAGTGATTGTGTAAGTCTCGATCTTCATGTATTGTGTTCAAAAACTTTTTTTTCTTTGTTGAGGGTTTGTTCCAGTGGTCAATTAGGCCTAGCTAGATTGTTGTGAGCTTGGGGAGTAAGTAAGAACTCGGTTTTTCTTTTTTCTTTTTTCTTTTTAATGTTGTATTGAACTGGAAAAAATTTTGCTTATGAAGGTGAGTGAATCTCATACTTAGGGGAGCTTAAGTAGTTTGTTCTGATGGGATCTCATGTAAAGCTTAGAGAAGCTTTATTGTGGGAATGAGGGAGCTCAAACTTATAGAGAGCTCAAGTCGAAACTTAAGAATAAGTTGTATATGAGCCTAATTGCTTGATTTTATATTAATTTTTTTACTAATTTCTAACCGGTGTCGGTTGTTAATATAAATTTACAATAATTGAGCTATGTTCTAGTTCGGGTTATCAAGTAATAGTTGAACTAAACAAAAGTCTAGGCAATTTTATGTAAAGTAATGAAGAGAGAATCTACAATAGTTTTAAGTACAAAATTATTATATTTTAATTACAAATAACCCAGTTCGATTTTCTTTCCAATGAACTGAAGAAGCTATCTGTCCTCATCCTTCAAAATCTTCATCATTCATATTTCTCTCAACAATTTCTTTTTCCATGTGATTTTGATTTTGATGAGCTTGTCACCTGTTCGATTTTTCGTCCATGCGCAACTAAATTTGTTGACGAACTCACTGAATTTCTCACGATTTAATCAAAATCCGATGAACTGAAGAAACAGAATCCCTCACCGGCGCCGGCGTCGGGATTGGGAAGTTTCTCAAGATGCTTTTCTCTGCGGTTTATCTCGAGAAAAGAGCCTGATTCTTTCAGTTTCCTCTCTCTTCTGATTCTTTTTGCCTTTTTTTTGTTGGTTCTCTGTATGTTTCTTTTCAAAAACCGAGTTTCTTGTCTTTTGTTGTTCTCTACACTCTTGCTCTTTATGCAGAGTGAAATGGATGCTTCCGTAAAGAGGCATTGCTTGTGGTTCTGTCTCTAATGGCTCGTCAAGGCGCTTATTCCAATGCTGGCTACTGCAGCAATGGTGAGAAGAAGAGTACGAGCCAGGTTCAACAGTTGGGTAACGCGATCTTCCATGATTTTCTTGGCATTAGGACCAAAGATGCTTCCGTACTCTTGGCCGCGAAGACGCCGGATGTAAGCTTCTCGGAGGCATCGACGCCGCCGTCGGCTTTGGCTTCTTCTAGCGGTGGCCGTGGACTCCACTCCGCCGCCTCCGATCTTGCTTCTGGTCCGTTTGTTAACATTCGTTGTCTTGAATTTGCATTTTTCTAGGTTATTTAATGTCTATTTGCTTTCGTGTTAATGATTTTGTTGAATTGCTTCTCCTTTGCCTGAATGACTTCGATATTTTTTGGTTTTCCTTTTGTTTTGAAGAATATTCCGATCATTATCGTCATCTGATGGTTTTTCGATCCTCACTGAGCGTGATTGTTTATTTTTCTTTTTTGTTATATTCTTTGATCAAGCAGCTTTTGATTATAAAATATTGATTTTCATGTGTGAACTCGTCTTTTCTGTAGAAAGTTGACTTCCGTGGTTTTATGCAAATTTTCTTCCTGCAACGTAGAATTTCTGTCTGCAACCCTCATTCCCTTTGCTCTTTATGTCACTGTAAAGTGTAAAGGATTGGTGTCTTTGAGGTCGCCATTGGTTAGAAGCTTTCCGAAAGACCTCTTTTCCATTTGACTATCTCTTTTCGTTCAGTTTTTTTAAACTTATGTATTCTGAAATGGAAACTACAATTAATTTTTCTAGAATCTTCCTTTCCCATTGTTAATTTCTTCCTACTCAGGCTAGAAATTTCATTCAGCTTGTATATCTCTCCCTGAACTGAGTGTTGTGACGTGCAACTTTTCCTTTGATTTATCTATGAAGTTTGAACTGAACTTATTGATGTATGTGATTTTGAATCCTTATTGTGGCTGTTTGCTTTATTTTCAAGTATCATCTGTCTGATTTGAGCATTGAATTCTTATCTGACGTAAAATTTACTCTGTTCTTTCCTCACTTTTTATAGAAAACCAGGTTGGAGATTACCTTGAAGGGGTTCCATTCTACAGTCCAAGGAATGATATATCCGGACCTGAAAATGGTAACCGAATAGCAGGGATTAAACGCAGTAATCCAGATTCTGCTTTCATGGGGTCATATAGAACCCAAATTCCTCATGTAAGCCTCTGACTCTCTTGAGAGTCGCACGCAGTGAAGGTTTTGACAGCTTTTAGTTTCTTTAGTCATATTCACATGGAAGTGAAAAGGACTTCTATGGATAATTTGATATAATTTTCTTTAATCTTGTATTAGATACTACAAAATGGAGCTGGTGGAGATCGACCAAGATACAACGATAATGAGGCACTTTACAGTATGCAGCCACCAAGAATTGCTGCTTCTTCCGTCACACAACATTCTCTTGGTACTAGATTCAATCCGAGTATTTCCAAATGGGAGAGACCCATTTCGTCGAACATGAGTTCTGCACCGAATTCTCCACTCGGGAGTCAGTTTGTGCCTCGTGTTCATCAAGTAGCTTCCAATTTTTCCAGAGAATTTAATGTTGCTCCCTCCAGTATTTCTCAGTCTGCTGCTGATGAAGGATCTAGAACTGGGATGAAAAGCCCTGGAGTTTTAAATAACTTTAATGCTCGACATGATGGGAGACGCTCTTCTCAAATGTTGCTAGGTTGTGACAAGCAGAAGACCAATACTGAAGGTTTAGCATACAAATCTTCTAACCCTCCCAGGTAAATTCCAGACCGCTCATCATTTTGAATAGCTAACATTCTCAATTGTCCTACAACAATTTAGGGTTCGTTTGAATTTTTAGTCAATTTCCATAAACAAATACATGGTTTAAAAACTCTTTTCCCCCCAAAACTTAGCTTGGATTTTGAGAACATTTGAAAAGGGTATATAACAGAACAAAGAACCTATAAGGGGGAGTAGTCAGTAGTGTTTAAAGTTTATTTTTCAGAAATCAAATGACGATCTGACGGAGCATTAGAGTGTTGTGTGTTTAAATATATTGTGACAGTCAGCAGGATCTTGATTCAAACAACAGACAGATGACTATTTTCTATGGCGGTCAAGCTCATGTTTTTGATGATGTCCATCCAAACAAGGTATTTTTCCTGTCTGGCAAATGCTTCATCTGAAACCATCTTGGTCCATAAGTAATTCATTATACTGTTTTCATTTTTTGCTTGGATTTTTTAACTGATAAGCTCACTATACATGCTTCATAAAGATTTATCGACTTTGGCTATGTTAAAAGTTTGTATCGGATGGGCAATTCGCAATATACTATCCAACATACTTCATCAAGACCTAGCTATAATAAAATCTTGAATGCAATGAGAAAATTGCAACATACATCAGTAGTATCATTTAATTACAAGTCAAGAGGGATGTATAAATTTTGTTCCATATTTTTGTTGGAGAAAAATTTCGTTTTGGAGTTCGTATATTGAGCACCTGACCAGCTTTAGAAGGAAGAAGCGTATGTGTATGTTTGATCTTCTAAATGAGGACGTTTTAGTTAAAATTTTAGGACTTCACTCAAGTAGAATTTCTGTTTTGTTGTTGATTATCCGTTAATCTCAGTAGTAGCTGCTGCATATTTTTCAGGCTGATATTATCATGGCCTTAGCTGGATCAAATGGAGGCTCTTGGTCAACAACCTTAGCACCTAAATTAAATGTAACTGGGATACCTAGTGACCAGGAATCAGCTAAAGAGCATCATGGAAAGTTATATCATAGTTTGATATCCACCAGTCGAGGAGTTGGCGATATTCCTACCTCGACGCAAGCAGGTGATTCTAACTTAAACAAGATTGGATTAACTAATTAAGTATGATTAACAACAAAATATGTTAGTATATGCGGTCACAGATTTTTGCAGCTATCTATCAGCTTTTCAAGACTCGATAGTAAGATTTTACTTTGTTAAAAGTTGTTTGCAAGTTTGTTGGTGCAATCTTTCATTTAGGTTAATTTATAGGCTTTTATACATAATAATTGACAAACCAAACCAACGTTCTGGCTGTAGCTGTTGGTGATCATCGACACGGCGTTGCAGCGAAAGAGACCCGAGAACCTGTTCATTCAGCAGAGCCCAATGCTGAACAGTACAAGGAGAGTTAAGTTGTAAGATTACTGTTAGAACCAATCTCATCGCCGTTTTCGTCTATCAGTCTTGTGTTTCTGCAAATAACAGTCAATTACTCTCTTAAGGTGACGACGATGGCTTTCTTTCCATCCCCATCCCGCCATCCCCATTCTCGTGCCTTTTGTTCGCAGCAAGAGGTCATTGATCAAAACTGAAGGGTAAAGAGATTTATGGTAGAAAGTATTGTTGTTAGTCCAATTTCATTAGCATTGTCATTATTTTCCTTTTAGCAAATACAACAGTCAATTGCTTGCTTAAGGGGACGGGTTTCTCTAATATTTGTTTGATGCAGAAAAGTCGGTTGCCTTCAAAGCTTGCTATAAAATTTTCCATTTTATCTATTGTGAAGTGTAGTGGAAAATTATGTTTATACTTTTCTTGCCCCTAATAAGATACAATGTCATATCATGGGTAGATTCTTTCTTTCAAGGGTATTTTGGTCATTTTTATTTTGAGGTTAAAATTGGTAGTTTTTTCCTTTCATGCCACTTTGGTAAATGACTACTTTGATTTTTTTTTATTTAAAAAAAAAAATCCATTTTGTTTTTTATTTTTGTAAGCTAAAATTTTAAACACTATTTACACCTATAAGGGTTGTTTGAGTGTTTGTGTAATTGAATGGATTTTGGATTGTAATGTAATTCAACACCTATGTTTGGATTGAGCGTTTTGAATCCAATTTGTAATATTAAACTCATTCCGTTTCGATCTTTTTTAACTTTGAAGGAATCAAATTCCAATGCAAAAGTGTATGCTAGTGCTATTGAATTTAATTTTGAAAAACTTTAAAAACAGAAAAAACTAAAAATTAAAACATGCTTTTACAAAGAAAATGATCCTACTCTTGAAGATTGCCTTCAATGTATTTCCTTTCCTGTTCATCTTACAAATGCAAATCTCTTTCTTGAACAAGAATCAACAAAACACTATCACTAGTGTCTTCTTAGTTATTCGTAGGCAAGAATTGGATTGTGGGATGTAAAACCTCTTGGACAAGAGAATTGATTTTACAAACAAGTTCTAAAATTTGTGAGTGAGAAAGAGTTCCTGTGAGAGAGTTTTCCTTTTCTTTTTTTTTTTTTTTTTTTTTTTTTTTTTTTTTTTTTTTTTTTTTTTTTTTTTTTTTTTTTTTTTTTTTTTTTTTTTTTTTCCTTCTTCTTCT
The DNA here is from genome assembly GCF_009727055.1 of Benincasa hispida. NCBI lineage: Eukaryota > Viridiplantae > Streptophyta > Magnoliopsida > Cucurbitales > Cucurbitaceae > Benincasa > Benincasa hispida. Next base: position 63,612,747 of record NC_052357.1, on the reverse strand, counting down.
TCTTCTTCTTCCCTCCTCCTCTAATACGTTCAATCACTTTCTTCACTAAAATAACTCTTCTAGTGGGGAGTTATTTAAGTTAAGTTATATTATATTAAATCATATTTAATATAATATAATTAAATTAATAATTAATTAATCTAGTCATCATATATTTAAAATATGCACTTGAATCATATTAAAATGTATATTTCTCTCATAACTTATAGTTTAAACATGAATCTCATTTATATTGATTTTATCGATCGCCCTATCTCGACAACTACATAGAGGGTCTCTAGTATATATAACCTATAATTTTTTATGAATCTCATTCATAAAATTAATATTGGAATCACATTCAAATATATACAAATATCTTTCTCATTATATAAAGTTTAATTTTTGAATCTCATTCAAAATTAAATTTATATTAAAATATATCCATATACATTATATGAATTGCATCTCATACAATTAATTTACACTCCCTTATTTAATTTGAACAATTCAAATTAATCGAAAACTCATTGATTCTTTTTATTATTTAATTTGAACAATTTAAATTAATCCAAAAACTCATTGATTCTTTTTATACTCAACGAGATAGCAAAGGGGCCTAAATGGACCTACAGACTAGAAGTTTCAATTATATGAAATTAATTAATTAAGCTCTGTAATTATATTAATCAACATTCATTAATTGTGAGACACTCCATTAAAACTCATAACTGCACTCTTCGCACTGTATATATATTTCTATGTCCACAAATATAGTCATTACTAGTAAGTCAACTATTCACGAATTGCTTATAATTATAGTTGAGTCAAATTATCATTTTATCCCTGTAATTACCTCTTACTCTTTAAGTATCATCGATCCCTCTAATAACAATCGATCAATTTATAGTCAAACTATAAACCAAATTTCTCTTGAGCCAATGAGAGGTAAAATCTCATTGTTCAAGACTTAGAATCAACCCTTAAAGAGTAATTCATCTACTTACCCTAAAATTTCATGTAGCTATGTTCCCTATTTGAACAAATCTCCAAAATGGTAAGCTTATTAAGTTGGTGAAACGGTCCATCTCACTCATACAAATCAAATGGTTGCCCTTGTAAACAGAAGTTCATAACTCACTCATGATTGGGGTCGAGTTACTTATGGTCATCCTATGAAATATTAATCTCTTTGAGTGTTATAAAGAAAGATTAATCATTTCTCAATCCGATCTTATACAAACTCTTTATATAGAATAGGATATTTGTAATACATAGTAGAATAAGAGAAAAAAATTTAAGAATATATTACATCATTAAAATATTTGCAAATATGAATGAGTTGACTAGTCAATCTTTGATTTTTTTTAATTTCCAATTTCGCCCTCCCTTGTCTTATCTTGTTGTGCATCTTTTTTTTCAATCTTTTTATTTTTTTTCTCTTCTTCGATTTTTGCTTCTTCCCTCCCTATTTTCATTTTTTATTTTATTTTCTTTCTCAGTTTTTGCTTCTTCTCTCTCTTTTTTTTATTCTTTCTTTTATCCGATTTTTGCTTCTTTCCTTTATTTTTTATTTTATTTCATTTCCTTCTTTTTCCCTTTCTTTTTCTTTCCTATATTTTTTTTCTTTCATTTCTTTCTTTTTTTAAATTTTCTTTTCTTTATTTTTTTATTTTTTTAAAAAAAAATTCTTTTCTTTCTTCGGTTTTTGCTTATTCCTTTTTTTAATTTTCCTCAACTCTTGCTTATTCCTTTTTTTTATTTTTATTTTCTCCCCTTTCTCCAATTTTTGCTTCTTTCCTTTCTTTTTCTTTTTTTAGTTTTTCTTTCATTTGTCCAATTTTTGCTTCCTTTTTTTCTATTTAATTTTCTTTCTTTCTTTCTTTTTTTCTAGTTTTTGCTTCTTCTCTTTCTTTTATTTTTAAAATTTTTCTTTCCTTTATTTGAATTTTTTTTCTTTTTCCCATTTTTTCCCACAAGAATCATGAGACTGAATTCCATACGCAGGATTTGAAAGTACTCGCTTAACATCAACAAGTCAATCATCAAGTTTGATTATTATAACAAATAATAAATATAAATAGAAAATGAATGTCTATCAGTGATAGCCACTAATATTTTCAATCATTGATAGCTTAATCTTTGATTATATTTTCGTAGTTAATAGCCACTTATAGAAATCTATCATTGATAGCCAACTTAGTGAATTTAATTAATAAAGTTGAATCTCAAACTAAAATGTAAGTGGAATGCCTAGAAGTTATCACTAATAGCATGTTTATCAGTGATGGAAGCTATCATAAAAAAGAAAAGAGACTTATAAATGTTTGGGAAGGACAAGAAAGGGGCAAAAAGGTGTTCAGTGGCTATGATTGATAGAAGTTACTACTGATAGCATGTTACCAATGATAGAAGCTAATACTAATAGCATGTTATCGATGATAGAAGTTATCCGATAGCACGTTATCAATGATAGAAGCTACCATTGATAGCACATTATCGGTGTAGAGAATTACCACTGATAGCATGATATCAGTGAGATCATTGATAGCATCTTATTATTGATATTATCAGTGAAAGAAGCTATCATTGATAACTACAATATGAGTGATGTTAGTGATATTGGTGATAAAACTTAGGTGATATCTATATATCGAGTTTCTTTCAGAGGTGATAACCAGTTATAGAAGTCTATCATTGATAGACTTAAGTGTTAATATTTCAAGGTTGATTCTAATTGATGAAAGTCTATTAGTGATAATGACTGATAGCTGCTATCAGTGATAACCATGATAAAAGATTATTAATGATAACTACTATGGTAATCAAAGGTGTTGGTCTTCTTTCAAAGTTGATCATTATTTATAAATCTATCATTGATAGCCACTGATAGCCTTAAGTAGTAATATTTCAATGTTGATTCCAATTGGTGAAAGCGAATCAATGATAACTACTAATAATTGATAGCAAATTAAAAGTTAATATTTCAAGATTTGCTATCAACGATAGCGATTGATAGAAGCTATTAGCGATAGCAGCTATCGGTGATAGCTTTTAATTTGAGAAAATCGAGAAGAAGCGAACAAAATGATGGCCAGGCATGAGTTTTTTTAGTGGGTAGTATCCGTAGTGTCTACCGCATACTATTCAAATTACGTAAAATAACCTTGAATCTTAGTTTATTAAATTGAGTGAATGCAATTTAAATGTCAAATAAAATAATTTTCTTATTCATTAAATAAATAATTTGTATATATAATTTACAAACAAACCCAACTTTATCCCATTTCGTTGATTCCTCACGCATTTCAACACTTCTTTGATTTCTAATAATCTTGATTATATTCCAACCTTTCAAACAGCTCCTAAGTTCCTTTGTTTTTAAAATTTAACTAAAAATTCAAAACATATTAGTGGTATATGTACATGTTACATTACATGATAATGTAAGATGATGCTATGGTATGTGCATGCAAATCAGATAATCTCCACTTTTCTCCTCGACCATGCGAAAATAATGAAAATTCTAACATCTCCACTTTCAGGAAGAGAAGAAAGTTTTCATTTAAAACAAATTAGGAATTTGATAGAGAGGAAAAAAAAACTTGTCAGCGTCTTTGGATGGGGAGTCTATCTTTGATTTCACTCTGCTAATTCTTACTCTAATTAAATACAATGTGGGATAACTTACAAAAAAAAGATTAAGTATTAAACACTAAAAAAAAAAATCATTTTTCTAAAAATTGATTTCAAGTATTTTTCTCAAATCAATTTATCTCGTAAATTCCTTTTTTCAAAATCTATTTTGAGTGATTATTAGACACCTCCATTTTTTTTAAATTAAACACTCAAAAGATTAAACCAAACAACCTCATAGTTGTAGAATAAAGAGTTAATAAGTTATTAGTTGATATTTTTTTTAATCGTGGAGCCCATAAAATAGTCTTGAGAACTAATATATTTGAAGAGTTTAGAGAGAATGAGTTTAAATCATGTGATTATGACTACTAACACAAAATATTGTATTTCTTTTCTCAATAAGCGTGTTTTTTTTCTTTTTCTTTTTTTTGAGGGAAATTTTCTAAATAGAAAAATCTCAAAAAATATATATTTTATAGTAAAAAGTTCAAAAAAAAATTAATTTTTTTTAATATTTAAAAATGCCCCTAACTAAAGTGTCTTAATTCAAACTCTTTTCTCTCTTAAAAAAATAAATTAATGCGGATAATCAAAGATGATATTTTTAAAGACCAATTCAACTTGTATTATCAACCTCAACCTAAATGATTCGAGGTTAGAACATATTTGTTATATATTCACTGGGCTATTATAATTAAGAGCAGCGGCCCAAACATTACCGGGCCGCCTAAGCCTGAACGGTATTGCGAGAACAAACAATCTAAGGTGAAAGATCAACAAAACTTTTCTAATGCACATTTTGTACTGTACTACATGTACTACAACGATCCCAATCTGTACTGCATTACATTTCAATTCAACTAGTTTTTTCTTCAATTTTTCCTATACCGAAAATTATTCATGTTCATCAATAACGATCAGCGGATGTGATTGATGTGATACAACGACTGAAGAAGATGAACATCAATAGCAATATTAACACTACAGCCATTGATGTGGTTCATCTAATGACTTACAAAACAAGAGTGATAGATATTTACAAAGAGAAACAGTAATTGGAGCTAGTTTTAGAAGAAATTACTCGAATTCCCGGAGCGTTCTTCACATCCATTGATTCATATGCAATTGCCTCCCACTTCCGACGATGCGACGGCCTCGGAAGGTTCTCAGGCACGATGAACTCCAGCGAATTGGCTCGCCATGGAGCGCATTTTCTCTTATCGCTCCATCTCGAGATCTTCACACGCTTCCTCGAATAATCCACAAGTTGCGGCGGCGATTCCAGAGCCAGAGATTCACTAGCGACGAAGATGTCGCTGACTTCGATTGCGAAAATCAAGCTCGCTAAACCTAAAACGCATACGCTTCGGCTTCTCCATGAGCCTTCATCTTCCTTCCTGCAGTTAATCGAGAAATCGAAGATGAAAAAACAGTCAAACAGATCGATTCGTCATTGAACGTAGAATCGATAGAGATGAAGTTGATTTGGTTGAGACTTACACAGATAATCGAGCGGTTTTTGTAGAATCGAAGGAATTTGAATCGGGAGCTTGAGGAAGGAGAAAAACTGAAGAAGATGAACAGCTAATTCTTAAAGCCATTTGCTCTGATTTTTATTTCTCGAAGAAACAGTCAAACAGAGGAGCCGCAAGGGGTGATCGTTGGACACTATATATAGACAGTGGTTACGAGAAACGTTAAGGTTACGGTGACTATCACCGAAGAATTGAACACGTGGATTAGGCGCTTTTTTATATATATATATATTAAAAAAAAAAACAAAACAAAACCAAAAAAAACATATATATATTTAGAAAAATTTGCGTTTGCCGGGAGTCGAACCCGGGTCTATTGCTTGGAAGGCAATTATCCTAACCGTTGGACTACAAACGCTTGATGTAAGGAGCGTTTAAATAGTATTATTTATATATTTTATTTAGAAAATGACCTATAATAAATCTAGGTCCGGTTTGGGTAATATTTGATTTTTGTGTTTAGTTATTGATTTTTTTTAACTCCTATTTTGGTCTTTAAAATTTTAAAAACTTCTACTTTAGTTCAATGTTTACTTTGATCCATGCTATTAAGATTCTATTGCCTTTTAAACAAAATGGTTAGATGACTTGTATTTATTTGATGATTAGGCAGTCAAATAAGTTAGCGACATTAAAAAATCTAGGATTTCAATTTTGAATTAAGTGATAAAGCGATTTTCTAGAGATCTCAAAAGTCAATGTGCATTCAAGATTTTGGTCATTTACTATTTTAGCGTTGGTGGTTGATATTTCACTTCACCTTCATCTTGTTCAACCTATGCTAAATACAATTCAATTTCACCATTAAAGAGTTAACAAAATATTAATAGCAGGGACAAAAAATAAATACTTTTAAATAGTTGTGGGACTAGACGAATGTTTTTAAAGTTTAGGGGTTAAAATAGAACAATATTCAAAGTTTATGGACCAAAATAGACAATTTTTTTACACAAGAAAACAAACTTTCATTAAATATGTAAGGGGGCATTTGGGACACTTCTCTCAACTTCTACTTTCCAACTTCTTGGTCCAAACACCCCTAAAGGACAGGTCGTATAGGCTACGACATCAAAACCTCCATTAACCATCAAGCTCCTAAGTCACAAGAAAATCATGCTTGTTTTTCCACAATTCTTATTCATGAATTTTATAATTTTCTATGCAAGTATTTGATTTTTTAGCCAATTTCTAAGAACGGAAACAAATCTTTTAAGCTCCGTTAATAACCATTTAGTCTTTGAAAATTAAGTTTATAGACACTACTTTTATTGTCAAATTTTTTTCCTTTGTTATCTACTTTTTATCAATTATATAAAAAAAAAACCAAAATTTGAAAACGAAAAAGTAACTTATAAAAACTTGTTTTTATTTTTGAAATTTGGCTAATAATGCAACCATTATACTTGAGAAAAATGTAAATAACCGAGCGATTTTGTTAGAGTCGAAGGAATTTGAATTGGGAGCTTGAGGAAGGAGAAAAACTGAAGAAGATGAACAGATGATTCTTAAAGCCATTTTCCTCTTATTTTTATTTCTCGAAGAAACTGTGAAACGAAGGAGGCGATTGTTGTATACATAGATAGCGGTAATGGGAAATGTTAAAGTTACAGCGACCGTCACCCGAAGAATCGAACATGGGTTCAGGGGAGGGGGTTTAAAAAACAAACAATTTATTATTTTTTAAAAAAAAAATGAAAAAATGAAAAAATGTGTATACAGGAGTCAAACTCCAGCTTATTGCTTAGAAGGCAATTATCCTAAACGAAACGCAAGATGAAAATAGGATTAAAATAATATTTAAAATTTATTTAGAAAACCAGATAGTTACCAAAGTACATAATAAGATGAGACTTTAATAATAATGTGTTTGTCGGGAGTCAAACCCAGGTCTATTGCTTGGAAGGTAATTATCCTAATCGTTGGACTATAAACGCTTTACACTATGGAGAATGTTTTTGTTTAATTACAAATTTAGTTTTTTTTTTTTAATTCAACAATATGGAGGTAGGGATTCACAAAGATACCTTTTGGTCAAAAGTAAATGTCATTCAAATTATTTTTGTATTTGGGTACAAATTTTTTATAATTTCTTGTTCTATAATGAAATTGAAGTAGATGAAGAAATAGGAATAAGTATTCCCATTGCAATTTAAGTGATGGTTGAAATAGTGTGCAACATGATATATTGAGAATTCATTGATTGGTTGCAGTACAATGATGATTAAAATAGAACATTGAAGAATGATTTTAATCTCATGTGGAACCTAGAAGAGTTAGAAAGAGGAATATATGGCCTCATTTGTAGATGACATTACACCAATTAAAACATTATACAAAATAAATAAATAAATAAATAAGAGGACAGAGGATTATAAGGGGTCATGAGTTCAATCCATGGTGGCCACCTACTTAAGATTTAATATTCTATGAGTTTCCTTGACACTCAAATATTATAGGATTAGATATGTTGTCCTGTGAGATTAGTCGAGGTGTGCATAAGCTGACTTGAACACTCACGGTTATCAAAAGAAAAAGAAAAATTATACTATGTGTTATTATACCATATTTTATTAATATTGGCAATGAAATGGTTATTGAATCATATTACTTGTAAAACATATAATTAGAACAAGAAACTTATATTAATTATAGGTTTGATTCATGAACTTTAAGCTTTGTTAAAATCACTTTTATTATTTTCAAACACTCCAAAAAGTACTTTTAATCATTTAGAATAAGTATTAATAATATGAAAATTGCATTTGAAAGTATAAAATTAAACATTAAATTGATGGGTTGTAGTACAATGGTTTAGTGTGCCTCGATATGTACTTAAGTTGTATGTTAATGAGAAAAAACATTTGAAAAACATGTCTGCGAAGAAGAAGTATAGAGTCCCTCACTACTGATTGTTGGACCTCAAGATAAAATATAAATTATATGGTACTAATTGCCCATTTCAAAGATTCTGATTGATGATTACATAAGAGGATACTTAGTTTTTGTCCACTTGAGAATCATAAAGGTGTTACTATTGATAATATTGGGATCGGTGTCCTAAATCTTTTTATTATAGTAGTTTGTAAACTTGTATAAACAAATTATTGATAATAAAATAAACGTTATTTTATATGTGCATTCATTTAATCCAATAAACTAAGTCCTAGGTTATTTTATGTAGCTCAAACATGTATGTGGTGACATACAGATGGATTATGTTTAAGTAATAACTAAATGGTCTGTAGTATATGGACAAGGTTGGCCTGATGCCTTATCCTAGTGACACTATGGATACAACTCACTTTGTAATTTTTACAATTATTAAAGTGTTATAAATGATATGATCTTGATAATTCATGTGGAGACATGTGTGTGGGGGTATTCTATACAAAGAATTTGTATAAGACCAGACCATAGAATGATAGTCTCTATTTATAATGTCGTTACTTGAAGAGACTTACATTTCACTGGGATTACCGTATGCGACTTGACCTTAATCTTGAGTGAGTTCTGAACTCTTGCTTATGAGAGCGGTCTTTTGATCTGCATGAGTGAGAGTAGCCAAATTCACTGACTCAATATGTCTACCATTTTGAGGATTCATCTGAATGAGGAGCTAGGAACTCAACTATATAAAATGAAATTCACTCATTCCCGTTGTTAGGGTAAGTAGATGAATTGCTCCCTTAAAGGTCGATTCTGAGTCTTAAATAATGAGAGCTTTTACCCTCTCATTGGTTAGAGAGGGGTATAGTTACAGTGGGACTATAACTAATTGTTCATTAAAGGGATCGGTGGTATTTAAGAAGTTAGATGTAATTATAGGAATAAAATGGTAATTTTGACTTAGCTATACTTAAGAGCAATTTATGAAAGGTCATCGCACTGTTGATTGATTATATCTAATGGATACATAAATATATCTATAGTGCGAATAGTGCAGCTATCGGTCTTTAGTGGAATGACCAACGGTTAATGAATCTTGATTAATTTAATCAAATAGTTTAGTTAATTAATCTTGTATCATCGGAGCTTCTAATTTGTAGGTTCATAAGGTACCTTGCTAGCTCAATAAGGGTTTAATGAGAATCAATCAATTTTGGACTAATTTATTAAAATGAATTAATTATATGAGATACAATTAATAAAATGTTGAAGGAAATCGGACTCAAGATTTCCATGAGCAGCGAAACAAGATTATTCCAAATCACAATCATGAATGAACATTACATTTACAGTTGAACACAAATAAGCGTTTATACAATTAATACAGAAACTACAGCATGAATAACTACAAATGCACAAAGGAAAAACTCTACGAACACTTGAAGATGCGTCTCCACGCTTCTTTGCGCACGACTGCTCGAACAACAGCAACCTTGAACGCTCGATCTACACGACTGCAACAGAGCACGAACTTCGTGCTTGTTCTCAACGATCACCTTGGCCACGAATTCCTCAGCAACAGCACGAACAACCTCCATAGTACCTCGACGGTGTAGAGTTGAGTAAGACACCACCAACAAGGCTACCTTGGTATTCTCGGTATGAGAATCCAGTGTGTGGGCTCTGTTCGGACTTGGTATGAGGTAGGCGAAGGAGGAAATACTAATCGTGTACACGATTGGTTAAGTGGGAGATGATAGAGACCTATCATATAGGTCGATGCCCAATCGTTTAGCTAAAGCTAATCGATCATCTAGCAAAAGCTATGCGATCGTTTAGCTCGGCCTGTCGCTTATAGACACTACACGATCGTTTACTTTGGGCAAGCAATCGTCTAGCAAAAGCTATGCGATTGTTTGGTAAATACTGTAAGATCGTTTAGCTCGCCACTGCACGATCGGTTAGCTAGCCTAAGCTATCGTTTAGTAAATCTATATTTACTTGACAACTCTATGAGATCCCTTTTTGCTGAGAGAGAAATCTCCAAAACTTTTTATGAAAAACTTACTAAAATTAGGAAAACCATTTTCCTTTTATCTCACGGTTACCATGAATCCAATAACCACCCACTCAATTGGTTATTAAAGAAAAAGAATTAATTATCCAATAATTAATATTATTATAAATATAAATAATAAACAACTTATCATACTATGTCTATAACCTATAGTTTTACTATTTCATCTCATGAAACATATAAACCATAGTTCTTTTTCTATTCCATGGTACTTAATGTAAATCTCATTTACATCAATCCTCCACTAGATGTATCTCATACACCATACCGATTATATCATATATAATCAAAATACCTCTAGTCAATTTGAACATTTCAAATCAACACCAAGAACTGATCCTCAACTAAATCCATTGAGCTACCAAGGGGACCTCATGGACCTGTAGCTCGAAACTCTAACGGTACGTGAATAACTGACTAAACTCTTTAGTCACGAGATCCACCATCCGTTAACTGTCAGGCACTCCACTAAAGACCGACAGTTGAACTCCCCTTACCACAGATATATTATATATCCATCTTAACCAATCAGTAGTGCAACCCTTCACAGATCGCTCGTAAGTACAGCTGGGCCAATAATAGTTATGCCCCTTAGTTACATCTGTCCCCTTAAGTACCATTGATCCCTCTAATGAACATAAGTCATAGTCCTACTATGACTGAGTCTTCTCTTCCAAAGAGAAGTTGTGGCCACTATGTTTAAGCCCCGGAATCAGCCCTTAAGGGAGCAATCTCTCTACTTATCCCTGCTTCGGGAAAGGAGTGAATTCTATCTTGTGGATTGAGTTCCCAGCTCCCAGATTAGACAAGTCCCCGAAAAGGTAGGCATGTTGAGTTGGCAATCTGGCTACTTTCACCCATAGTAATCAAAGGACCGGCCTCAAAGGCAGGAGTTCCCAAAACACTCAGGATTGAGGTCGTGTCACCTATGGTCGTTTAGGTGAGATGTAGTTCTCTAGTATCAACGACGTTATATACAGAGTCTAGTCCTCTCGTGGTTCAGGTCTTATACAAACTCTTTGTATAGGACACCCCCGCTCGCACGCTTCCACATGAATGGTTAGGATCTACCATCTGTAGTAGTTTACAACACTTGCAAAATTCTACAAAGCGGGCCATATCCATAGTGTCACCAGGATCAGGTATCACACCTTAATCCTTATACTATAAACCTATTTAGGTTATTACTTAAGGCATGATCCACTTGTATATCACATATACATGCTTAAGTTCATATAAGATACACAAGAAGCTTTGTTTATTAGATATGGGTAAATGTCAGAATTATATAACACTTATTTTATTCATTAAACAATGTGTATCTTTACAAAACAACGAGACTCCGGGAGAATTAGGACACCAATCCCAACAAATGTATGTGAATACATTATATTATAAAGTCTAATAAGATAAATAAATATTTGAATTTGACTCAAATATTAATTATATAAAGGAGATTTATATAAAAACTATATGTTAAAATTAATACGAATATGATTCATATTAAAACTATATAGTTTGATGAGAGAGGCGAGTTATTTGAATATGATTCAAATATTAGTTATATGAATGAGATTCATATAAAAACTATAAGCTAAAATTAATATGAATGTGATTCATATTAAAACTGTAGGTTATATAAGAGAATATAAACTATAGGTTATATTACATATGATATAATATAAACTATAGAATATATATTATATATGAAATAATATATAGTTGGTTTTAAATAAATTAATTATAATATAATTAAAAGTTGAAAAATAACTCCTTAGGAGTTATTTCCCATTGTCGAGAAGGAGCTATCAGATAACTCCCCCATCTCTCATATATGATATACAGAGGTAGATGTGTGGTTAACATGAAAGTACTATGCTAAAGAAAAGATATCTCACTCCATCTTCTTCCCCTGTAAATTTTCCTCTCAAGATCTACCTCAATTCCCTCACCAAAATCATAGGAAATCAGAGGCAAGCCCACCACTCTGTTGCGATTCCCATATTGAGAATAGCAAGGTAACTTTTATGGTAGTGTCCAAAGAACATTGTGTTTGTTGTGTTCATGGGATTTTTTCATGACGAAGAAGTTTTTCACTGATCGTGATTCAAGGAGATGAGCACTAGAAGAAATAGTTTTTCAAGGGTAAGTGATATCTCTTTTCATTTCTTCTCTGTATATTACATAGTAAGCATGCCTAAGGTTAAATGTTGTTTATCCTCTTAGTTATCTATTTGTCTTTGTTTTTAACAAGTTCCAAAAACGAATTCTTAGACACAAACGATCATTCGGTTCCGCTACGGAAAATTGATTCCATTCATATAAAACCATTTAAAAAAATTTGAAGTGTTGGGCCATTGAAAGGGTAATGATTTTGTTGGTTGATAATGTTGTTGGGGTTGATGTCCTGAATCTCGTAGGGTCCTGTAGTTCGTAATTGTATTGTACAAACATTTTATTTATTTAATAAAATATGAGATATTTAATTTGATATTTAGTAGCATTAAACCCACAAACAGATAAATTAACATCCACGGTTATCTTTTATAGCTTAAACATGTATGTAGAGACATATAGGTGGATCATGTTTAAGTGATAATCTAAATGGTCTGTAATAGATGGATAAGGTTAGATACCTTATCCTGGTGACACTACGAGTACGACCCGCTTTGTAGATGTTAAAATTGTTGTAAAGTTGTACAAATGATTTGATCTTGATCACTCATGTAGAGACATGTGAGCAGGGGTATTCTATACAAAGAAGTTTGTATAAGACCGGACCACGAAATGACTAGTCTCATTATATAACGCCATTTATAATTGAGACTTTCATTTCATCAGGATGATCATAGGTGACATAACTTGAATCCTAAGTGATTTGTGAACTCTTGCCTATGAGGACGGTCCTTTGATTTGTATGAGTAAAAGTGGCTAGATAACCAACTCAACAAACCTACCATTTTAAGGATTCGTCTGATTGAGGAGCTGGGAACACAGGTACACAAGATGGAATTCACTTCTTCCCCGAGGTCGTGGAAAGTAGATAAATTGCTCCTTTGAGGGCTAATTTCAGGCCTTGAACAATGTGGCGCCACCTTGATAAGGGTTTGGTCATAGTTGGACTATGACATATTGTTCATTAGAGGGATCGGTGGTACTTAAGAAGTTAGATGTAACTACAAGGATAAAAATGTAATTTTGACATAGTTGTACTTACGAGCAATTTGTGAAGGGTCATCACACTGTTAATTGGTTATATCCAATAGACATAGAAATATATTTATAGTGTGAAAAGTGCGATTGTCGGTCTTTAATGGAGTGTCCGACAATTAATGGATGTTGAATGATTAATTAAACTCTTTCAATTACTCAAGTATCATTGAAGCTTCAATCTACAGGTCCATGAGGTCCCCTTTACAATAGGATTAAATGAGAATCAATTTTGGATTAATTTAAATTATTCAAATTAATTGAGAAAATTAATTATATGTGATATATTTAATTTAATTTAATTATATTTGATATAATTACTATAATGCATTTAATACATTATAATATAAAGTTTACTTGAGAGGAAATAAATATTTGAATATGATTCAAATATTAATTATATGAACTGGATTCATATAATTAAATTTTATATAAATGAGATTTATATTAAATGTCGTTGATGAGGGATTTAAAACTATATTTATATTGTATATGATACAATATTAAACCATAGGTTATATGTTATATATGATACAACATATAATAACACACACACACACACATATATATAGTTAGTTTTTATATATGTATGTATATGTTTTATATTAAAATTATTTATTTATTTATTTATTTTAACATGGGAGGGGTGGTTGTGATTGGGGTTGGTTTTCTTGTCCTTCTTCGTTTGACAGAGAATAGGATACACAGAAAAATAGTTAAAATTTGTTGTGAGAAAAATTCCCAATCTCTCTTCAAATTCCCAATCTCTCTTCTCCTCTCTCAATTCTCCTTTCCCTTACAAAATACCAACTGCCCACAACTCCTTGGATTCTCATCCTAGATAATATGAGAATACAAAGAAAGCTTTCATGGCAGTGTCCAAATTAGGGTTTTGAGTTCGTGTCCAAGGAGAATGAATCATACGTGAAGATTGGATCTTCAAGGATGAGTCATCCTTATCTTTCTCTTCTCAATTTTCATTTAAGCATGCTATTAATTTTTTCTTTTGTTGCATAATGATTCTGTAAAATTGTATGTTTCTATAATTGGGATTTGGGTCTAATTCCCGCTTTCGCTCATGGACAATCAGTTTCTTCAAATGCAAGTTGAAATGATACTACAATTGCTTATCTTCTGAAGATATTCAATAAAAGGATTATTGTTTGGTGGAGAATTCCTGCATGTTCATTGTTATGCCCATATATTAAAGCTTGTGGTATGTGGTGCTTTAAAGGAATATAATGATTTCACTAATTGGATTCGATATGTAGTACAATATATAAGATCTTCTCCTGCACATTTTTTGAAATTTAAAAAGTGCATTGAAATCGATAAAAAAAAAAAAAAAAATCTTATAAAAGTTATGTGTGTCTGATGTTCCCACTAGATGGAACTCCACATTTATGATGCTTCAGGCAACTGTTAAGTTTGAAAAGGTTTTTGATAGACTAGAAGATGAAGACACTCCTTATAGACACGATTTGTCATCAAATAAGGAAGATTGGAAAAATGCTAAAATGTTGATTAGGTTTTTAAAAGTCTTTATGATGTAACGTTCAAAATTTAAGGCTTGTACATCACTTCGAATACGGTTTATCATCATATTACAATGGTTTAAAATTGTATACATTTGAATGCTGGTAATGCAAATGCCATGCTAGCTGGAATGACCAATAGCATGAAGTCTAAATTTGAGAACTATTGGGGGAACAATGAAAAAAATAATCTATCATTGTATGTTGCTATTGTGTTGGATCTTCGGAAAAAACTTAAGGTTTGCATCTTTTTGTCTTAAATTTTGTTTTGGGCTAGAGGTTGTTGTTGGAATGCCTTATATTCCAATCATAATTGGTTTAAGAGATTTCAAATCAAGGTGTAAATTTGTTGGAATGCCTTGAATCCTAATCATAATTGGTTTAGGAGATTTCAAGTCAAGATGGAGATTTTTTGGAATGCCTTAAATCCTAAACCTAATTAGAATTGAGATTTGTTGGAATGTGTTGAATCTTAAACCTAATCAGAACTGGTATTTGATATATCTAATTATTTAATTATTTTCCTTATCCACTTAGGGTTTAGAGAAGTGCACTATATAAACACTCTAATCGTATAGGCATTATTAGGCAAGTTCTATATTTTCGATAATATTCTCTAATAATATTGTTCTCCCTCTGTTCTGTAGACATAGCCAACACATTGTTAGTCAACCATGTAAATCTGTGTGTCGATCTTCTCTATTCTTTTAAGTTATTTTGTATTCTTTAATTGTTGATTTTATAATAAACTCATATCAAAGCCTATTCATTAGGATTTTGAAATTTCACATATGTTTGAAAATTAAAGATGTATGGCGTTAACGTAACAAATTCACTAGGAGGGTAGTGTACTTCGATTTTTCATGGACAACTTTCACAAAACTATCGATTGTCAAAGTTTCAATCGTTGTATTGTGCTAATTTTTTATCAGTCTTTTGAAAAATATGTAGGGTCTCATTTTTAACGGTTAGATCGTTGTTTTAAACTCTGATTTTTTCCGTAGGCACTACTGAACAGAATCTATAAAACTGCAGTGTAGTTCGATTTTTTCAAGGACAACTTCCACATAGTTATCGATTGTGGGAGTTTCAACCATTGGATCGTGCCAACTTTCGTCTAGATTTTTGGGGACACGTAGGGTCTCGTTTTAAACGGTTGGATAATTTTTTTGAGCTCTGGTTTTATGCATCATTGCTGGTGAACGGAATCTATAAAATTAAGTGTAGTTCGGTTTTGCAGGAACAACTTTCACAAAGTTGTCGATTTGTGGAGTTTCAACTGTTAGATCGTACTGAATTTTGGTCAGCCTTTTCGAGACTTATTAAGTCTCATTTGAATGGTGGATCTTCATTTTGAGCTCTGATTTGTCTGTCATTGCTGCTGAATAGAATCTGTAAAACTGTAATGTAGTTCAATTATTTCAGGGACGACTTTCACAAAGTTGTCGATTTTCGGAGTTTTAACCATTGAATCATGCTGCATTTTTGCCTGCCTATTGATGACACATAGGGTATAGCTTTGAAAATTTTGATCGTAGCTTTAAGCTCTAGATCTATCCATAGTCGCTGCTGAACAAAATCTGTAAAATTGTAGTGCAGTTCAGTATTTCATGAACAGCTTGCACAAAGTTGTCAATTTATAAAGTTTCCACCATTTGATCGTGCTGAATTTGGTCAGCCTCTTGAAGACACATACATGTCTCATTTCTAACAGTTGGATTGTCGTTTTGAATTTTGTGTTTTGTCCATAGTCACTATTGAAAAGAATTTGTAAAATTGTAGTATAATTCGGTTTTTTCGAGAATGCTTCCACAAAGTTGTCAATTTCTGGAGTTTCAACAATTGGATCGTGCTGCATTTTGGCACACCTATTGAGAACACATAGAGTCTCCCTTTGAACGATTGGATCGTAATTTTGAGCTCTGAGTTTGTACGTAGTTGCTGCTGAATAGAATCTATAAAATTGCAATGTAGTTCTGTTTTTCAGGGACAACTTCTACAAAGTTGTCAATTGTTGAAGTTTCAACCATTGGATCTGTTGATTGGATTCAAAAGTCTTTTCTTCGCAAAATTAAGTTTCTTGTCATTCTAGCACCTCTAGTTTGAGGGACAATTATGAATACGTTTGGCAATATATTTATATTGCATTTGGTACCTCTATGGGTTTTTTGTTTCTAGTCCAGATCTGCTTATTTGATTCAGAAGTTTTTCTTCGCAAACTCAAATTGTTCGTCATTCTACCACCTTGAGTTTGAGAGAGAAGTCTGAGTACGTTTGGCAATCTATTTTTGTTGCATTCGGTTCATCTATTATGTTTCTATAATTTGTTGTTTTGATTCGTAAGTCATTTCTTCGTAAACTCAAGTTGTTCGTCATTCAACCATCTTGATTTTGAGGGAGAAATTTGAATACATCTAGTACATCATTGTTTGAACTTGTTGAATATTTTGAATTATTTGTGGTTTCTTATGGGACACTTTGAGGCATAAGGGAAAAGTCTGAGTACGTCTAACAATGTGTTTTATGTTACATCTGGTACATCTGTTATATGTTAGATAATTCAAGTCAAGTTGGACATTTGTTGGAATGCCTTCAGTTCTAATCAAAATTGTTTTAGGAGATTTCAAATCAAGGTAGAGATTTGTTGGGCCTTAAATCCTAATCAGAATTGGTTTAGGAGATTTCAAGTCAAGATGAAGATTTTTTGGAATGTCTTGAATCCTAAACTAATTAGAATTGGGATTTGTTGGAATGCCTTAAATCTTAAACCTAATTACAATTGATATTTGATATATTTAATTATCTAATTCTTTTCCTTCTTCACTTAGGATTTAGAGAAGTGCACTATAAAAGAACGGTGAAGTTCGCAGCGAAAGCAAGATCGTCTCAATTTACAACTTTCACATGCTAAGGAAGAATTAGAATTGGGGAAGAAAAACAACTTACCCTTAAAGAACCAATTCATCGTGAGATCCCTCCTTCTGATCATGAACTCTTCGCCTGTGTCTTAATCTCCAAAAGAGTTACAACTCCCTTCCTTATAATCAAAATAATAATAATAATAATACAAATATGATAACTAAATTATCATATATATATATATATATATTATGTTATATTGAATATAACATATAACATATAGTTTTAATATTGTATCACATGCAATATAAACTATAGTTTCTTTTCTCTATTATGACATTTAATATAAATCATATTTATATTAAATTTAACAACTATGAATCTCATTCATAGAAAATATATTTGAATCTCATTCAAATATTTGTTTCCTCCCATTAAGTTATAACGTATCAAATACATTATGACAATTATATCACATATAATTGAAACAACTTAATCATATCATATATAATTAAATCTCTCTATTAATTTGAACAATTCAAATTAATCCAAAAACTGATTCTTAATTAAATCCTTTTGAGCTACCAAGGGGACCTCATGGACCTGTAGCTTAAAGCTCCAATGATACATGAATAATTAATTAAACTCTTTAATTACATTATTCACCATCTATTAGCTGTCGGACACTCTACTAAAGATCGTCAGCTGTACTCTTCGCAAAACAGATATATTTCTGTGTCCATTGGATATAACCAATCAGCAGTACGATGACTATTCATAAATTTCTCGTAAGTACAGCTAGACTAAACTACCGTTTTACCCCTGTAGTTACATCTAACTTCTTAAGTACAATTGATCCCTCTAATGAACAATAGATCATAGTCCTACTATGACTAAACCCCTCTCAGGCCAGGAGAGGGTGTGACGTTACATTGTTCAAGACTTGGAATTCATAGAACGAACATATGCGCAGCGGAAGAAAAATGGATTTAAAGTACTCTAATTAAATTAATTATAAAGATAAGCATGCATACATTCAAACAACTAGAATGGAAAAAAATACAACCTTTATAGTCTTTAAATCTTCTTTAAATTAGCTCTAATCTCCTCACGAACTGTTCGTAGACCACCACGAGAGTCTTCCCGACTATTTTCCAGCCTTAGAACAAGATTGTGGAATCCGGTGAGTGACTGATTTGGAGAGGAAAAAGCTAAAGCTTTGAGAGAAAAAGAGATGAGATTATCCCATAATCTCATATAAACCCACTATGGCCAAGAGGTCTTCAAAGCATTAAACACTCCTTTTAAGGACCATTATATGAAAATTTACAACTTTGAGTTTAATGAGAATTTGACACTCAAAATTTCACTAACTCAAAATATGGGATATAGTGGGACAAGTGTTTTCAAATGAAGACAACACTTACCCATGCAAAAGTTGACATTTTCCACTCACAAATGTTAGATCTTTCCACTAACTTGGTCAAACTTTGACTCTCAAAGTCCAAAGTCAATAAATTTTACATTTTAACTTTCAAAAATCAAAAGTCAACAATTCGACTTCCATTGTATTTTTTACCTAGTCAACAAATTGACTTTTAATGCAATTTTGACCAAATCCATTTAATTTCAAAAATTAAGTCTAATAATCAATTTTAAAATTAAATTAGTATTAATTAATTAATTTAATTTAATATTAAATCCAACACTAATCCCAATTCGTATGTATCACTATTCATAGTCTTGATATTTAAATCTTATTTAAATATCCATTATTTTCTCTCTCTTTATGTTTAATTCACAATTAAATATTAGGTTAGATATATCGTATATATTTAATGTGTTGCTCCAAAAACAGAATTTGAACACTTCAAATTCGTTCATCATACTGTTCTAAGGTTTAGTCCGATATGAGCTAGTAGGGGGACCTCATGGACCTTTAGATCATGGGCTCCAA
Organism: Benincasa hispida; assembly: GCF_009727055.1. Classification (NCBI taxonomy): domain Eukaryota; kingdom Viridiplantae; phylum Streptophyta; class Magnoliopsida; order Cucurbitales; family Cucurbitaceae; genus Benincasa; species Benincasa hispida. Next base: position 63,593,070 of record NC_052357.1, on the reverse strand, counting down.
CAATCTGCGACTAACCGACTAAACTTTTTAACCTAATTAACCACCATTCGTTAACTACCGGGTCAGTCCACTAAATCCCAGTAGTTGTACTCCCCTCACTGTAGATATATTATGTACACTCGATATAACCTTGATTAGTAAGTCACACCTTCACAGGTTGTTCGTAATAACGGCTGGGTCAAAAGTTGTTTTGCCCCCAAGATTACATCTTGTTCCTTAAGTCCCACTGATCCTCTAATGAACAATTGGTTTGTGATCCAATCATTAAATTGAGTCCCTCTCGGACCAATGAGAGGGTGGGACAAGATTCGCACACCGGTAACCTTTTCCAATAATGTCTTTTATTCACCTTACCCTCAAGGCAAGATTTGACACTAGTAAAGAATTTTCTTTTAACTCACTTAGAAGGTTATTTTTCACCAACCTCTCAATCCTATTGAGATTGATGTGCCCAAATCGAAGGTACCAAAGTTGGACATTTTCTTTTAGAGAAACTCATTAGTTTGAGTAATGACAGTTTTAAACATCTCTATGTTATGGAGGGAACTAGTTGCTAGCGGTCTTAGCACATACAAGTTATTTTTCAGTTTTGCTTACAGATTTCTACTCCATCTTTATGAATAAACACTTTATTCACATTAAACTCAAGAGTATATTTTCACTGCAACAAGCACTTCATAGAAATTAAGTTCCTTTTCAACTTAGGAACTGCAAATACATCTTGTAAAATAAGAAATTTCTTCTATAAAGTCAACCAGATCCCTCCCACTGCCATAAATGAGATGACACGCCCGATGCCTACTCACATCGTCATCTCACCAGCCTCTAGTTGCCGTCAGGATCTAATCCTCTAAAAAGAAGAACAAGCCTGATTAGTGGTGCCCAAATTAATAATCTAGGCAGAATCATCATTCTCTACCAAGCAAGTTTCCAAAATTAGTAAATCACATTTACCTTTTTTTTTTTACTTAGCCTTGACCTTAGCCTTGGCCACCTTCTTCTCCTTAAGCCAGCAAGGACAATTCCTCTTCCAGTGTCCGTCTTGGCTGTAGTGAAAACACTTTCCCTTGTCAACCAGCGCCGGACGCGTATTCCACTAGGCGACAGGTGGTGGGTTAACAGGCATCTTCCCCTTCCCTTTACTACCCATCTTCTTCTTCCACTTTCCAGTGTTAGAAGTTGAAGATGTAGACTTTGTCCCTGAGGTCGAACCTCGATGGAACGTCTTTGAAGATGAGGCAACATTTGCCTCTTCTCCCTTCCTCTCCTTACTTTCCAGTTAGGATTGGAATGTCTGCAACTCGTTAAGGAGAGTTGTAAGGGTATATTCCACATTCTTAAAAATCGCATTGCTAACAAAGTGTAGGAAGCTATCCGGCAACGAATGCAGGATAATGCTAACCTGGTTGCCCTCATCGATCCTAGACTCATTCATCTCCGCCACATTGAAGTGGACCATCATATTAAGCACATGTTCTCGAACAGAGGTACCTTCCTCCATTTTGAAGTTGAAGATGCATTTCAGAGCCTCGTGCTTGAGTTGTCCAGAGGGTTGTCCGAACATCCCCCGCAGGGACTTTATGATCTCCCACGCTGAGACCATGAGCTCATGCTTCTTGACCAAAACATCGTTAATACTGACCAAGATATAGGCTCGGGGTTTCTCGTTTGCGCGTATCCAATGCTCATAAGCCTCCTGAACATTTCGAGCGGTATTAGGAGGTGGAATAGGAGGATGTTCCTCCATAAGGACGAATATGAGATCCTAATCATATTTACTGGTCGTTGAAACATGTTTAGTGGAATATGATACTTCAACCTAGATACTAGATTCAGGAGCCACTAATCATATTTGTTTCTCGTTTCAGGAAACTAGTTCTTGGAAAAAGCTTGAAGAAGGTGAGATAACCCTCAAAGTTGGAACAGGAAAGGTTGTCTCAACTGAAGCAGTGGGAGATCTAAAGTTGTTTGTTGAAGATAGATAGCTAGAACTTAACAATGTTTTGTATGCACCTCTTATGAAGAGGAATTTGATATCTATCGTTTGTATTATAGAACAATTATATACAATATCGTTTAATATAAATGAATCGTTCATTTTTTGTAAAGGTATTCAAATTTGTTCTGCTACACTTGAAGACAACTTATATAAGTTAAGACCAACTAAAGCAAAAAAAATTTTAAATACTGAAATGTTTAGAACATTAGAAACTCAGAATAAAAAACAAAAGGTTTCTTCCAACGCCTATCTGTGGCACCTTAGACTTGATCACATAAATCTCAATAGGATTGGGAGATTGGTCAAGAGTGGACTTTTAAGTCAATTAGAAGATAACTCTTTACCTCCATGTGAATCCTGTCTTGAAGGAAAGATGACCAAGAGATCTTTTACTGGAAAAGGTCTCAGCGCCGAAGTACCCTTAGAGCTCGTACATTCGGACCTTTGTGGACCAATAAATGTCAAGGCTCGAGGTGGTTATGAATATTTCATCAGTTTTATTGATGATTATTCAAGGTATGGTCATGTTTACCTGCTTCATCACAAGTCTGATTCTCTTGAAAGTTTAAAAAATATAAGGCTGAAGTTGAGAATGAATTAGGTAAAACAATAAAGACACTTTGATCAGATCGAGGTGAAGAGTATCTGGACATACGATTCCAAGACTATTTGATAGAAAACGGGATCCAGTCACAACTCTCTGCACATAGTACGCTTCAGCAGAACGGTGTATCAGAAAGAAGAAATCGAACCTTATTAGATATGGTTCGCTCTATGATGAGCTATGCTCAATTGCCTGATTCCTTTTGGGGATATACACTTGAATCTACTGTCCATATTTTGAACAACGTTCCCTCTAAAAGTGTTTCAAAAACACCTTATGAGCTATGGAAAGGGCGTAAAAGTAGTTTACGTCACTTTAGAATTTGGGGTTGCCCAGCACATGTGTTGGTACAAAATCCCAAGAAATTGGAACATCGTTCAAAGTTATGCCTATTTGTAGGTTATCCAAAGAAAACAAAGGATGGTTTGTTTTATCATCCTCAAGAAAATAAGGTATTTGTATCAACAAATGCCACATTCCTAGAGGAATACCATATTAGAAATCATCAACCAAACAGTAAAATAATGTTGAAAGAAATTTCAAAAGACGCTACAGATAGAGCTAGTTCATCTAATAAAGAGTTGAGAATGCCTCTACGTAGTGGAAGGGTTATTCATCAGCCTAATGTTACTTGGGTTTAACAAAAACACAAGTCGTCATACCTGATGACGACATAAAGGATCCATCGACCTATAAACAGGCGATGAAAGATTGAACCGTAATCAATGGGTCAAAGCTATAGACCTTGAAATAGAGTCTATGTACTTCAATTCTATCTGAAAACTTGTAGATCAACCAAATGATGTAAAACCAATTGGTTGTAAGTGGATCTACAAGAGAAAATGAAACCAAGCCGGTAAAGTACAAACTTTTAAGCTCGACTTGTGGCAAAGGGTTATACCCAGAGAGAGGGAGTGGACTATGAAGAAACTTTCTCTCCCGTTGCCATGCTTGAGTCGATTAGAATACTCTTATCCATTGCCACCTTTTATGACTATGAAATTTGGCAGATGGATGTCAAGACAACCTTTCTAAATGGCGATCTTGAAGAGAGTATCTATATGGCTCAACTAGAGGGGTTTATTGCACAGGGTCAAGAATAAAAGGTTTGTAAGCTTCAAAAATCTATTTATGGGTTGAAACAAGCTTCTAGATCCTAGAATATAAGGTTTAATAATGCGATCAAATCTTATGGCTTTGAATAAAGTGTTGAAGAGGCTTGTGTTTACAAAAAGATTGTCAATTCTACTATAGCATTCTTAGTTTTATATGTCGATGATATTCTACTCATTGGGAATAATGTAAGATATCTTACTGACGTCAAGCAATGGCTAGATACACAATTCCAAATGAAAGATTTAGGAAATGCACAGTATATTCTTGGGATCCAAATTATTCGGAATCGCAAGAATAGGACACTAACCATGTCTCAAGCATCTTATACAGACAAAATGTTGTCTAGATATAAAATGCAGAATTTCAAAAAGAGTCTGTTGCCTTTCAGACATGGAATTCATCTGTCAAAAGAACAATGTTCTAAGACACCTCAAGAAGTTGAGGATATGAGAAATATTCCTTATGCCTCCGCAGTTGGAAGCATGATGTATGCAATGTTATGTACTAGACCTGAAATATGCTACTCAGTGGGGATCGTCAGTAGATACCAGTCTAATCTTGGACGTGATCATTGGGTTGCCGTTAAGAACATCTTAAAGTATCTTAGGAGAACTAGGGACTACATGCTCGTGTATAGTGCTAAGGATCTGATCTTTACTGAATACACTGACTTTGATTTCCAAACTGATAAATATGTTAGAAAGTCTATATCTGGATCAGTGTTCACTCTTAACGGAGGAGCAATAGTGTGGAGAAGCATAAAACAGACCTGTATAGCTGACTCCACAATGGAAGTTGAATACGTAGCTGCTTGCGAAGCAGCAAAAGAATCAGTATGGTTGAGGAAATTCTTGATAGATTTGGAAGTTGATCCAAATATGCATCTACCTATCATCTTGTATTATGACAACAACGGTACAGTTGCAAATTCAAAAGAACCTTGAAGCCATAAACGGGGAAAGCACGTCGAACGCAAATACCACCTTATCTAGGAAATCGTACACTGTGGTGACATTGTAGTGACCCAGATACTTTCTGAGCAAAACATTGTTGATCCTATTACAAAAACCCTCACGGCTAAAGTTTTTTAGGGTCACCTATAGAGTTTAGGTCTACAGTGTTTCTAAACTAGGACAAGTGAGAGATTATGTTGGGCGTGAATGCCCTAGTTTATTGTATTCATATGTTTATTATACTCATATGTAATATTAATTTCTCACATCTGAATTTAACATCGTTTGATCCTACTAGGAATTTTAGTCCAAGTGGGAGTTTGTTGGATTTTATGTCCTAAAACTCATAGTTTGTAATATCATATTCTTGTTCAATAAAGCTGTTATTGAAAATCTTTAGTAAATTTAAATTCTATATTCATGAATCCAATAAACTAAGGTTCAGAGGCTATTAAGTTTAAGTTTCAACTTTATGTAGTGACATAAATGTGGATCAAGTTCAAATATATATAGCCAAAATGGTCTATAGTATATGAATAAGGTTGGGCGCCTTATTTTGGGGACACTATGGATGCAACCCATTTTGTAGTTAGTACAAACGATGTGATCTTAAACCATTCATGTGCAAACATGAAAATGGGGGCATCCTATGTAAAGAGTTTACATAAGACTGAACCATGAAATAGTCACTTTTACGTTCTAAATGTCGTGTAATGTATAAAATTGACTATTTCGTTAATTGATGACCTAGGTAACTTAATCTTAATTCTGAGCTAACTATGAACTCATGTTAACTCGAAATTATCCTTACATCTGCATAGGTAAGAGCAGCTCATTATCGCTGACCCAATAAGCCTCCCATTTCAGGGGTAAGATCAAGTGGATTGCTGGGAATATAGGGTGCAAGACGGAATTCACTTCTACCCGTTATAGGGATAGTAGATAGGTTGTTTCCTTTAGTACTGAATCCAGGTCTTGAACAAAGGGCCCCACTCTCTCATTGGCCCGAGAGGGGTTCGGTTTATAGGTTGGACCTTAAACCAATTGTTCATTAGAGGATCAGTGAAACTTAAGGAATAAGATGTAGTCTCGGGGGTAAAACGATTTTTATGACCCAACCGAGATTACGAACAACCTGTGAAGGATTAACTTACTAATCATGGTTATATCAAATGGACACAAACATATCTATAGTGAGGGGAGTGCAACTACGGGACTATAGTGGAATGACCCGTTAGTTAACGAATGTTGATTAGCTCCGTCTAAAGAGTTTAGCCAGCTAATCTCGGATCGTTAGAGCCCATGATCTATAGGTCTATTAGGTTCTCCTACTAGCTCATATGGAATAAACTTAGAACAGTATGATAGAATAATTCGAATTGTTCTAATCAAGTGAAGAGAGAGAAACCGACAAGTATATGTGATATAGTGGTTGGTTTTTTAGTTTAGAGATACAGTTTTAATATTTAAATGTGATTTAAATATCAAGAATATGAATACGTTCATATTTGAAAGCTCGAAAATAATGGAAATGGTCAAAGAGTTTGACCGACCTTATATTCAAATGTGATTTGAATTCCAAGAAAATGAATGCGGATTCATGCTCGGGAGGTCAAAATTAGTCAACACGAAAAAAATCATAAAAAGTCAAAATGTTAACTTTTTTGTCAAAGTTTGACTTTGACCAAATGACTATTTTGCTCTTTGACTAAAGTTAGTGGGAAAATCCAAACTTTTGTTGGATAATTCCACTAACAAAATAGTGTGCTAGGTGTTGGCTTATAGTGGAGACATTAAGCCCACTAAGATCGTGGATTCTAGGTGTTGGGATTTTATAAAATTATTTCATGCAATTTTGCATAGCCCTTTTCTATAAATATGAGCTTGTGCTTTTAGATTAAAAACTTTTGGATTTTTGCCAAAATAGTTTTCTAAAATTAGGCTAAAAAGAAAAACCCAAACCCAATCAAAAATCCCTTCTTCTATTTCCCTCTTTTCTCTCTCTCGGGTTCTTCTTCCATCGGGTCCCACAACCCGGTTCTCAGTCCAGAGAATAGTAGGTCAGCTCTAGTGGTGGTCCGTTCGTGTTCGGGTGGAGATAGACGAGTTTCAGAAGCTTCAAAGGTATTATTTCAAAATAACCCTAATTAATTCTTTTAGGGCTACATGTTTATTTTGGGCAATTAGAGTAAAACTGATTCTTATTTCCGCTGTGCATGTCAATTTTTCCATCATGTGGTATCAGAGAATGTTATAATTTTTCTCAATTTCATGTGGTGGGTATCAATTTATTAAATAAATTTGAGATTGGAAACTAAAATGGTTTTTAGGTTTTGGCAATTAAATTAAGTTTTTTTTTTTGTAGTATTAATTTGTAATTGCTCACATGTTTATGAGCATTAATGTGTAAAAAATGGTCTGTAAATTTGCTAGAGTCATTAGAGTTGAAATTAAGATGTAATTGCTCGTTTCCGGGAAAAAGTACAACTTCAAAATGAAGGAACAAAGCTGACAGACCCGGTTTTGGCCCCAGACCCGACTCGAGAAAAGGCTCCGACTCGGATTGTTCGCATGCTGCCTCGCCCGGATCCGGCTAACGCGAGCCCCACGCCGTGCACCGACCTAGTTCGTGCCCGCTCCAACTCCGTCGACCCGACCCGCGCCCGCGACTTCCATTGACCAGTCGGTTCAGACAATCTAAACTGGTCCAGTTGAGTCAGTTTGACCGGTTCAACCTAAATTTTAGAGTTTTTAGGCTGGTTCGAGTGTTTGAAGCTGGTTTGAGAGCGGTTTTTTGTACTACACCAAATTATTATTGTAATAATTTAGTTAGCTTAATTTAAGAGCCAAAACCAATCCATTTTAGGGTGTTTAATTAATTATGCATGTTGATGTATGTTTTAATTAAATTTTGAACCTTGTTGTGCATATAGTATGCCATATGTGTGTTATTTAAAATCCACCATAAGGTAAACATGTACATGCATTTGATGTGTGTTATAATTGTTATAATGTATATAGTATGCATGTTGAGTTTTTTTTAATATAAAGTGTTATATTAAAGCTTGATAATCAAGTATGAATGTATGTTATAGATATATGATTCTAGGGTTATAATGGTTGTAATTTTATTTTATAATTGTTATAAAATAACCTAGACTTTAGAATCTATAATAAAGGTAAATGTCGCATGCTCACCTAGGATTAAATTGGTACAATTTCAATCGACTTTTCTAAAGAGTTAGAATAGGTCGATTACTTGTTAAACAAAGAGTTATTTACTTACTCGGGGAGATCTTGTCTAAGGTTGGGGGTTCTTAAGATGACAGTTTTATGAAACACCTCCTACCTAGAGATCAAACTGGCGTCTAAGTCAAATAACCCTAGTTTTAATGAGCATGCGTGAGAGATGTGAGGTAATAAAATTTGTTTATCACCTAGACATCATAGGTTAAAATCCAGTATAAGAGTTATACATGGATCTATCACCTAGACTTAGGATATGTTTAATTTAGCTTAAATAAATCTTTAAGTATTTTTTTATATACCTTAAACCGTTATAGAACACTTCAGCTAGAGAGAAGTATCGTATTTTTAGCTTTAGCGTCCCTAAGAGTTCACATCGTGAGGTCCATGCAGGGCTTTGGGCTGTGCTTAGGAGCGGACTCCCTTCAGAGAGTGTTTGCATGGATCAATATCAAGGTGAATAGGGGAAGTAGTTCATAGTAAGTGGGTGAGGGGTATATAACAACATATCCCACGGTCTCTTCCATTAGGTCGCACCGTGAGATTCCTATAATGCGTCTGCATGTCTACTTGGTTGTTATGCGTTATATAGTAATGACCGGACATTGAATGAAGCACGACACATAGTTTATTTTATAAATGTTATAAACGCCTCGTTGTGCACAATCTTTTAGTTGTTTCTTTTTAAGAGTTAAAGAGAAATTAGAACTGAAAGAAATAAGAAAGACATGCATGCTAACTTAAGTTTCAATTCATGGTTTTAAAATGTTTAAAACTTGGATCACATAGACCTAAGGTCACGGTTCTAATATGATTAGCAACCCTAAGGCTTTAATCTTTTAATCAGTTTAAAAGGATTAAATTGGCTAATAAAAGTTTAAAGTGTAGCAAATCTATCTATAAGGGACCTTTTTGCTGATTCTGTCTAGGCTGGGGTATTTAAGTTGACGGAAACGTAACACCCATTTGGGAACTTACTTGGAAAGGTGAATTAGATAGATTTGATGCATGCAAGCAAGTTAAGGACAATCCATTAAAGTGTTTAAATATGACTACTTAAACTTGTTCATATATCATAAACAAACGTTGTTTATGAGCAGAGTTTAAACAAACGACTTAGACTAAAATCAGTAGCCGAATTGTTTAGGTTAATGAATCCCTAAGTAGAACATTCAGTGGAGGTACTTGGGGCGTAAGATGCTTCACTTAAACCTTTCACTTTTCTCCTATAGTCCACATCATGAGATTTATCCTCGTCCTCGCGGCACCTTTGGCGTGTCCCCTCAACAGATGGTGTTTGGGTAGGTCAATATCAAGGTGGATGGAGAGAATGTTCATAGTAAGTGGGAGCGGGAAGTACGACAGCATATCTCTCGATCTCCCTCGTTAGGTTGAATAAAGTTACTACGCATCGCCTCAAGGCACCCTGGGAGTGTCCCCCTAAAGGATGGCAGTTTTGCGCGTTTCTATATTTGATCACTTATAAGAGGATAAGGTAACTTACTCTTGTTCTAATCTGTCTTTTCTCTACGGTAAACGCATTAAGGCGGGACTCTGGCACCGAAAACGATAGGTTACACTTACGCAGAATAGTTAAAGGTTAACGATTCTAGACCAAAAAATGGTGGTTGTTAGGTTCAGTTCCAAGAGTTGGTTCTGCCTAATGATTGAGAATCTCTCATCCCAACAAAGGTGAAACTGATCACCCCACCGGTGGCGTTTGTCCTGACTCACTGGGGCATTATTGCAAAATAGAAGTTTATAACTTAGGGTACTTGAAACTATTTTGCAAAACTGATTGGTTTAAAAGTGGTTTAGCAAAATCTAATAAAGTTCGTAATTTCAGCAACTTTTTCAAAGGGCAACAGCCACCTTATCGTTGTTAAGTGCCGAAAAACTAACTGGCGATAATTTTTCAACATGGAAACACATGATCATGACGATCCTAATCATTGAGGATCTCATGTTTGCTCTCACGAAGGCTTGTCCTCCTATTTCAGCTCCAAATGCCGCTCGAAATGTTCGGGAAACATACGAGCGATGGACAAGGGCGAATGAGAAGGCCCGAGCCTACATCTTACCAAGTCTTTCTGACGTCTTGGCCAGGAAGCATGAACCTATGGTCTCAGCTCGTGAAATCATGGAGTCCCTACGGGAGATGTTTGGACAACCGTCTGAGCAGCTTATGCATAAGGCTCTTAAATACATATTAAACTCCAAAATGCAAGAAGGCACCTCTATCGTGAACATGTGCTAAACATGATGGTCTAGTTCAATGTGGCGGAGTTGAATGGGTCTACCATCAATGAAGGCAGCCAGGTTAACATCCTGCATTCTTTGTCGGAGAGCTTCCTGCACTTTGTTAGTAATGTGATTCTTAACAAGTGAAGTACAACCTTACAACTTTCCTCAACGAGTTGCAGACGTACCAATCTTTACTGAAAAGTAAGGAGAGGCAGAAGGGTGAGGCAAATGTTGCTTCATTCTCCAAGACGTTCCAGAGAGGTTCGAACTCAGGAATGAAGCCTGCACCTTCTACTTCTAACTCTGCAAAGGGGAAGAAGAAGAAGGGTGGTAAGGGAAAAGGGAAGGCAATTGTTAACCCACCGCCTGTCGCCCCAAGGAGGCGTCCACAAGTTGCTAAAGAAAAGTGTTTCCATTGCAACCGAGATGGACACTGAAAGAGGAACTGTCCTTGGTATCTAAGAGAGAAGAAAGCAGCCAAGGCTAAGGCCAAGGCCGATAAAGGTAAATATGATTTACTTGTACTTGAAACTTGTTCAGTGGAGAATGATGATTTTGCCTAGATTATTGATTCAAGCGCCACCAACTATGTTTGTTCTTCTTTTCAGGGAATTAGATCTTGATGACAGCTGGAGGCTGGTGAAATGACGATGCGAGTAGGCACCGTGCATGTCGTCTCAACTATGGCAGTGGGAGGACTCCAGTTAACTTTACAGAATAGGTTTCTTGTTTTAAATGATGTATATATTGTTCCTGAACTAAAAAGGAACCTAATTTCTGTAAAGTGTTTATTACAATGTAAATACACTTTTTCTTTTGATTTGAATAAAGCGTTTATTCATAAAAATGGTGTTTTTATTTACACAGCAAATCTGGAATCAAGTTTATATGTGCTAAGGCCTTTAGCCATTAATTCCCTCAATAATACTGAAATGTTCAGTGCTGTCGTAACTCAATCAAAACGTCGACGAATTTCTCCAAAAGAAAATGCCCAACTTTGGCATCTACGTTTAGGACCAATCAATCTCAATAGAATTGAGAGACTGGTGAAGAATGGATTTCTAAGTGAGTTAGAAGAAAATTCTTTACCTGTGTGAGAATCTCGCCTTGAGGGTAAGATGACTAAATGAACTTTTACTGGAAAAGGTTCTAGAGCCAAGAAGCATCTTGAGTTAGTACATTCTGACCTTTGTGGTCCTATGAATGTGCGAGCCCGAGGTGGCTATGAGTATTTTATCAGTTTTACTGATGATTACTCAAGATACGGGTATGTTTATCTTCTGCAAAAGAAGTCTGAATCNAGGTGGCTATGAGTATTTTATCAGTTTTACTGATGATTACTCAAGATACGGGTATGTTTATCTTCTGCAAAAGAAGTCTGAATCCTTTGAAAAGTTCAAAGAGTTCAAGGCTAAAGTTGAAAATGCATTGGATAGACGGATTAAAACACTTCGATCAGATCGAGGTGGAGAGTTTTTGAACTCGGCATTCCAGGACTATTTAATAGAACATGGAATCGTTTCCCAACTCTCAGCGTCAGGAACACCTCAGCAGAATGGTATAGCGGAAAGAAGAAATAGAACCTTGTTAGACATGGTTCGCTCAATGATGAGTTACGCTTCCTTACTGGACTCGTTTTGGGGTTTCGCAGTGGAGACTACGGTGTACATACTCAACTGTGTTCCCTCCAAGAGTGTTGCAAGAACACCTCTGAAGTTGTGTTATGGGCGTAAAGCTAGTTTACTTCATTTCCGCATTTGGGGTTGCCCTGCACGTGTGCTTGGCAAATCCCAAGAAGTTGGAACCACAGTCGAGGTTATGCCTCTTTATAGGCTACCTCAAAATTACACAAGGGGGTTATTTTTATGATCCAATGGAAAATATGGTGTTTGTTTCAACAAATGCTATTTTCCTTGTGGAGGATCATATAAGAGAGCACAGTCCATGAAGCAAAGTCGTGTTATGTGAACTTTCCAATGAAACTACTGAAACTTCAACAAGAGTTGTTGAAGAGCCTGCCACATCAACAAGAGTTATTGACAAGAGTTCATCCAATAGGTCGGTTCCACCTCAAGAGTTGAGGGAACCTCAACGTAGTGGGAGGGTTGTGAACCCACCCGTTTGCTATCTGAGTTTCACGAAAATCCTTGCTATGGCAGTAGATGGCGACATTGAGATTCTGTTGTCTTATAAGAAGGAAATGGAGGATGTTGACCGGGATGAATGGGTCAAGGCCATGGATCTCGAGATGAAGTCGATGTACTTCAAGTCAGTACGGGATCTTGTAGATCAGCCTGATGGGGTTCGCCCTATAGATTGTAAATGGACATACAAGCACAAATGGGGTGCTGATGGGAAGGTACAGACCTTCAAGGCTCAACTTGTGGCAAAGCGTTATACTTAGGTAAAGGAAGTCAACTATGAGGTGACTTTCTCGCCTGTTGCCATATTAAAGTCGATCTGCATCCTCCTGTCCATTGCAGCTTATTATAATTATGAGCTCTGGTAGATGGACGTCAAGACGACCTTTCTGAATGGAAATCTTGAGGAGATCATTTATATGGTGCAGCTCGAAGGATTCATAGCCCAAGGTCAAGAGCAAAAGGTTTGCAAACTGAATAGGTCCATTTATGGACTGAAACAAGCGTCTCGATCTTGGAACATACAGTTTGATGCTGTGATCAAGTCGTATGCCTTTAACCAAAATGTAGATGATATCCTACTCGTTGGGAATGATGTAGGTCTACTGACTGCAGTTAAGAACTGACTAGCGACCCAATTCCAAATGAAATATTTCGGAGGGGCTCAATTTGTTCTAGGTATACAGATCTTTCGGGATCGTAAGAACAAAGTGCTAGCACGGTACTCTTCAGGAGCATTCCGTAACAAAGACTTGAAAAAGGAGAAGTTTATCTTGTCAATGATCTTAATACTGAGATGCAAGGACTGCCAAGCAGGAGGGCCTACTTCTCGTTCAGGAATTGGAGTCACTTTGTCTAAGGACATTGTGTCCTAAGACACCTCAAAGGTTGAGGAGATGAGACGGTCCCATATATGCGTCTGTCGTTGGCAATTTTGATGTACACTATGCTCTGTACTCGTCCAGATAATCTGCTACGTTGTGGGCATAGTCAGTAGTATCAGTCTAACACCAAGCCAGGTTCACTGGACCGCAGTGAAAACATTCTCAAGTATCTTTCGAGAGAAACGAGGGATTTACATGCTCGTGTAGGTATGGTCCGATGGATTTGATCCTTACAAGATACAAGATTAGAGACTTTCAGACTGATAAGAACTCTCACGTCCACATTAGGGTCAGTCTTTACTCTTAATGGAGAAGCTGTAGTGTGGGCGAAGCAACTAAGTAGAGGTGCATTCCGGACTCCACTACAAAGCGGAGTACGTAATCGCTTGCGAAGCTGTTTAAGGAGGTCGTCTGGCGCAGGAAGTTCTTGACAAACCGAAGTTGTTTTCAGTTATGTCTAGGCCTATTACCCTCTTATTGTGCTAAATAGTGGGGTAGTGGCGAACTCCAAGGACCCAAGGAGTCACCGACGTGGAAAACACATAGAGCGAAAGTATCAATCTGATCCGCGAGATAGTGCATCGAGGGGACGTGATCGTCACAGCAGAATCACTTCGGAGCACAATGTTATTGACCCGTTTACACAGAAGGCCCTCAAAGCTAACAATGTTTAAAGGTCACCTATAGAGCATGGGTCTACAGGATCGCCTGCGGCTGGACTAGGGCAAGTAGGAGATTTTCTTGTACTGGGCTTTTATGCCCTAGTTATTGTTTTATACTAAGTTTTCTGTATACCCCGCTTCACTTTAGGACAAGTGGGAGATTGTTGAGGTTGATGCCCTAAATTCTCGTGTCCTGTAATTTATAAATAGTATATACGAACACTTGTGTTGTTAATATATGATATTTACTTCACATCTTTTATTTTTCACGGTTATATGTTTTATTATTTTTTTTTGTCATAAACTAATAAACATAAATTCTCTGGTTATCTGTATGTGACTCAAGCATGTATGTGGTGACATACAACTGGATCATGTCTTGAGTGATAACCAAAATGGTCTGTAGTAAATGGATAAATGAGAGAAACCTTATCCTATTAACGCTGCGGGCGCGACCCACTTTGTGTTGGAGACATGCGAGCAGGGGCATTCTATACAAAGAGTTTTTATAAGACCTGACCACAAAGTGTTAACGTCTCGTTATATAACACCGTTCATGACAGAGACTTCACTTCACAAGGATGACCAAAGGTAACATGACCTCAATCCTGAGTGAGTTAGGAATTCCTGCCATTGAGGGTGGTCCTTTTATTTGTATGGGTACGAGTGGCCAGGTCGCCGATTCAAACCTACCATTTTGGGGATTCGTCTGATTTGGGAGTTGGGAACTCAGCTACACAAGATGGAATTCACTCCTTCCCCGAGGCAGGGGAAAGTAGATAAATGGCTCCCTTAAGGGCTAATTCCGGGATTTGAACGACATGGCGCCACACGCCTTCTCTTGGCCCGAGAGGTATTCACACATAGTTGGACTATGTTGTATTGTTCATTAGAGGAATCAGTGGTACTTAAGGAGTGAGATGTACCTACAGAGGCAAAATAGTAAATTGGCCCAGTTGTACTTACGAGCCTCTATGAAGGGTCATCGTACTCAGGATTGGTTATATTCGATGGACACAGAAATATATCTGTGGTAAGAAGAGTTCAGCTACTGGTATTTAGTGGAATCACTGACAGTTAACGGATGGTGGATCTCATGGCTAAAAAGTTTAATCAGCTATTCACGTACCGTTGGAGCTTCGCCCACATGTCCATTAGGTCACCTAGGTAGCTTGGATAAAGTTGAGAACCTGTGTTTGGGTTAATTTGAAATGTTCAAATTGACAAAAGGAAGTTCAATTATATATGATATAATTGGACTGGTTAAATATATGATATAATTGACTAAATGTATAAGATACATTAATTTGGAGGAAATTAGATATAAATATTATTTATATCAAGTAGAGGAGAAAATATTATAGTAGATATGTGATATCAAATATAGGATATAAATATAATATGATAATATTTATTAATTGATTGATTGATTAATTATATGATAATTAACCAATTCTTCCACGTTCGAACGTGGGTAGTGGGCAGCATTGGTTAAGGTAACCGACCGGATAAAAATGAAAATCGTTTTTAGTTTTCAAATCGTGCATTCATATTTTCGTCCGCCCAAAAGAATTCATGAAAGCCATCGGGAGAGCCTATACGATAGAAGCTCTTCCGTCTAAACGGTCGTCTATCTCACAATTTCTCTAAACGATCGTTCAGCTTTTCATACACGATCGTGTAGCTCTTCTATACAATAAGCACTTCCACTATACGATAGCACAACCTCATCTTCCACTTGCTTATCATCTACACGACGCGTTGTCCTCCGTCCTCTACCAAACTCACCAAAGCCCACTCTTTGGGTTTTCACTCCGAGGATATCTAGGTTTTACTAATGGTGGTGTCGTCCCCGCTGCAGTGTTCGTGTTAGTACTGATCATGCTGTTGCAGTCGACATACCCGTCGGGTGTTGGTAAATCTGTTGGAAGGTTTCTGCTGCTTTGGGTTCAAAAGTGCGAAGAGAGTCTTCAACTGGTATGAACCCTTTCCCTATTTTTAAATGTGTTCTGAGCATGCCGATAATTAGGTTTATATGCATAACTATTAGTGTTGAATGTATATCATTTCTATTTCGGTCACTATGAAATCGGAGCAATCTGAACATGCTCATGGAACTTTCAATATGAGATCCTTCAATTGGTATCAGAGTCAGGTTTCTGATACTCCGATTTCATCTGTTGCAATGAAATAACATATACATTCATGGTGGGTGCATTTCTACGCTGTTTTAATTATTAAATCTGTTATGGTTGTATCGGATTAATGGATGTTTTCGGGATGTCTAACGTCGGTTTGTTTAAATCCTTTTACATTTGCGGTTGTTTGTAAAGGCATTTACATTTTTTGGCATAAATAATCGTTATCGAGTCTGTATTCAAAGTTTGTTTGAAGACTTGAGTCGTTCTCGAAGTTCTGGGCAAAGGTTGCGGCTCTTCGAGGAAGGAGATAATCTAAGGTTGATCGCATTGTACAGAAGAAGTTCTACGCGATCGTTGTCCATCGCATCGTGAAGATGATGGAGTATGCGATTGCGGTTGAATGCATCGATTAAACGATGGGTTATGCAATCAAGAGTTGGTCGTATCGAGTTGACGATCAGGTACGTGATCACTGAGTATCGTTTAATGTGTGCGCGCTAGACGATCATTTAGGTCAGCTAGCTTCATCGCTTTGTAACTGACTAAACGATCACTTATCATCACAAGGTAAATCATTTACCAAGTTGCACACATCGGTTAGACAATGAGATGCTTGCATATCGGTTAAAGTGTGCGCGCTAGACGATCGTTTAGGTCAGCAAGCTTCATCGCTTAGTAACTGACTAAACGATCACATAGTAACACAAGGTAAATCATTTACCTACCGTCGCGCTACACGATCGAATGGACGGTCAAGCTTTACATCCTCGTCGTCGTTTACACGATCGTTTGCTTATACTTCTATCGTCTAGTGTGCGTTGAACGATCGTCTACCTGCTGGAGTTTGCTACATGATGAAGACCTCCTAGCGGTTCAAGACCCAGTTCGCCCGTGAACCAGTTTGCTCTATGAAAAACGTAATAGATAGGGTTTTTCATTCTGATTTTTAGCAAAAAGCTCATCTCGGTCCATTAATCCTTTGTTTATTACATGTGATGTATGTTTTATATGTCATATGGTATGCACATATAGTAAATCCCACCTTAGGTTATGCAATGACCATGCATCATCTCTTTATTGTAAGTGTTATAATTTAGAGAAGCATGATTTTAATTATGTAAGAGCATGCTCATGCATCATATAATATAAGAGTTATATTTATGCATGCATAAAAAAACATTGACATGCATCATCTTTATATTATAATTGTTATAGTATAAGGGTGAATGATAGCATGTTTGCTTGGTTGTTACGCGTTATATCAAAGTTATATAGTAATGACCAGACATTGCATGAAGCATGACACATAGGTTATTTTATAAATGTTATAAATGCCTCGTTGTGCGCAATCTTTTAGTTGTTTCTTTTTAAAAGTTAAAGAGAAATTAGAACTAAAAGAAATAAGAAAGACATGCATACTAACTTAGGTTTCAATTCATGGTTTTAAAATGTTTAAAACATGGATCACATAGACCTAAGATCAGGGTTCTAATACGATTAGCAACCCTAAGGCTTTAATCTTTTAATCAGTTCAATAGGATTAAATTGGCTAATAAAAGGCTAAAGTGTAGCTAATCTATCTATAAGGGACCTTTTGTCTAAGGCGAGTTCTGTCTAGGCTGGGGTATTTAAGTTGACGGAAACGTAACACCCCTACCTAGGAACTTGCTTGGAAAGGTGAATTAGATAGATTTGATGCATGCATGCAAGTTAAGAACAGTCCATTAAAATGTTTAAATGTGACTACTTGAACTTGTTCATATTTCATAGACAAACGTTGTTTATGAACAGAGTTTAAATAGACGACTTAGACTAAAATCAGTAGTCGGATTGTCTAGGTTAATGATATAATTATATATGATATAATTGGATTGGTTAATTATATATGATATATGTATGAGATACATTAATTTGGAGGAAATTAGATGTAAATATGATTTATATCAAGTAGAGGAGAAAATACTAGAGTAGATATGTGATATCAAACTATAGGATATAAATATAATATGATTATATTTATTAATTAATTGATTGATTAATTATATGATAATTAACAAATTCTTCCACGTGTCGACATGGGTAGTGGGTAGCGTTGGTTAAGGTAATCGGCGGGATAAAAATGAAAAGCGTTTTCATTTTTCAAATCGTGTATTCATATTTTTGTCCGCCCAAAAGAATTCGTGAAAACGATCGCGAGAGCCTATACGATAAAAGCTCTTCCGTCTAAACAATTGTCTACCTCACGATTTCTCTAAACGATCTTATACATTTTTCCTAAACGATTGTTCAGTTTTTTATACACAATCGTGTAGCTCTTCTATACGATAATCACTTCCGCTATACGATAGCACAGCCTCATCTCCCACTTGATTATCGTCTACATGACGCGTTGTCCTTCGTCCTCTACCAAACTCACGAAAGCTCACTCTTTGGGTTTTTACTCCGAGGATACCTGGGTTTCACTAGTGGTGGTGTCGTCCCTGCTGCAGTGTTCGTGTTAGTACTAATCGTGTTGTTGCAGTCGACATACCTGTCGGGTGTTGGTAAATCTGTTGGAAGGTTTCCGCTGTTTTGGGTTCAGAAGTGCGAAGAGAGTCTTCAACTGGTATGAACCCTTTCCCTGTTATTAATTGTGTTCTGAGCATGCCGATAGGTTTTGTATGCATAACTGTTAGTGTTGAATGTATATCATTTGTATTTCGGTCACTGTGAAATCAGAGCGATATGAACACGCTCATGGAACTCTCGATATGAGATCCTTCGATCATGTCATATATAATCAAACTCACTTTTGTCACTTTGAACACTTCAAACTGACCCAAAAACTTATTATCAACTTGAATCCATTGAGCTACCAAGGGGACCTTATGGACCTATGGCTCATAGCTCAAACAGTACGTGAATAGCTGATTAAACTTTTTAGCCACGAGATCTACCATCCATTAACTGTCAAGCATTCCACTAAAGACCGACAATTGCACTCTTCTCACTACAGATATATTTCTGTGTCCATTGGATATAACCAATCAACAGTATGATAAACCTTCACAAATCCTCGTAAGTATAGTTGGGCCAATTTACTGTTTCGCCCATGTAGTTACATCTAACTCCTTAAGTACCACTGATCCCTCTAATGAACAATACAACATAGTCCTACTATGTGTGGACACCTCTCGGGCCATGAGAAGGTGTGTGGTGTCACATCGTTCAAGCCTTGGAATCAGCCCTTAAATGAGCAATCTATCTACTTACCCCTGCTTCAATGAAGGACTGAATTTCGTCTTGTGTAACTGAGTTCATAACTCCCAAATCAAAGAAATCCCCAAACTGGTAGATTTAAGTCGGCGACCTGGCCATTCGTGCCCATGCAAATCAAAGGACCACCCTCAAAAGCAGGAGTTCCCAACTTACTCAGGATTGAGGTCATGTTACCTGTGATCATCCTAGTGAAGTGAAGTCTCTGTCATGAACGATGTTATATAACGAGACTATAACACTTCGTGGTTCGGTCTTATACAAACTCCTTTGTATAGGACACCCCCGCTCGTATGTCTTCACATGAATGATCAGGATCAAACCATCTGTAGCAAGTCACAACACTTGTAACTATTCTACAAAGCGGGCCGCATCCGTAGCGTTACCAATATAAGGTTTCCCTCCTATATTCATATACTACAGACCATTTTGGTTATCACTTAATATATGATCCACCTGTATGTCTCCACATACATACTTAAGTTACAAACGACAACCAGGGGTCTTAGTTTATTGGTTTGTGGTAAAGCAAATAAAACGTCCAATGTTCATAAACAATGGTGAAGAAAATATCATATATTATTATCACAAGCGTTTGTTCAAAATGGTGATTACAAACTACAAGACACGAGAGTTTAGGGCGTCATCCCCAACATTGTTCAAGTTTCAAAATAAGCCCTTGAGGGGGAAATTTATCTACTTACCCCAACATCAGAGAATAAGTGAATTCCATCTTGTGTAACTGTGTTCCCAGCTCCCCAATCAAACAAATCCCCAAAATGGTAAGCGTATCGATTCTGCGATCTGGTCACTCTCACCCATGCAAATAAAATGACCACCTTCGTAGGCAGGAGTTCACAACTCACTGATTCAGGTTATGTCACCTATGGTCATCCTGGTGAAATGTAAGTCTATACTATTAACGGCGTTATATTATGAGATTAATCATTTCGTAGTCCGATTTTATACAAACTTTTTATATAGGATATCCCCACTTACATGTCCCCACATGAATGATCAGGATCAGATCATTCGTAGCACTTTACAACACTTGTAATATCTATAAAACGGGTTGTATCTGTAGTGTCACTAGGATAAAGTACACAACCATATCTATCTATTACAGATCGTTTAGGTTATCATTTAAACATGATACATTCATATGTCTCTATACACATATTTAAATTACATAAATTAACATGTGATTTTTGTTTATTGGATTGAGTGTATGCTCATAAAATAACAATTATTTTAATAATAACAATTTGTTTATACAAAATTTACAAACTACAATAATACAAGAGATTTAGGATACCAATCCCAACATACTATATAAACTCTCTAATCGTATGGGCATTATTTGGTAGATTGTGTATTTTTAGTAACATTCTCTCTAATATTATTGTTCTCCCTTTGCCATGTGGACGTAGCTAACACATTGTTAGTGAACCACATGTGTCGATCTCTATTCTTTTACGTTCTTTTGTATTCTTTAATTGTCGATTTCATAACAGTTATCAAATCTATGGGAAATGTAGTGGAGAAATGTTGTAGACATCTCTCTCATGATTATATTAGTACTCCGAGTGGTAGTGGGCCTAGTGGTAATAGTACTAATACACCAATTGTCTTAGCCTCGGATGCCATTATTGATTGTGATCCAAATGAAAGAGTAGGTGAAGACTTTGTCTATGATACAATTGATATTGATTTCGAAGGTGATGAGATTAGACCTTTCGAACAAGGGCCAACAATTGATATTTATTTGTTGGAAGCAATGTTAAGAATGAAGGTGATTTTGACATACTTCAATGGTGGAAGATAAACAATCATCGGTTTGAGGTTCTTAGCCATATGGCTAGAGATATTTTGACAATTTCGATATCTGCTATAGCATCCAAATCAACTTTTAATACAGATGGACGTGTTGTTGATTCATCATGTTATTCATTGGCTCAAAAAACCGTGGAGGCTCTCATCTGTACTCAAAATTGGCTAAATTTTGATCTAATAGGTCTTGAAATTTAGCATGAATTGGAAGAGGCTACATTAAGTGTTTATTCAATTGTTTAACTCTAAACTTTAATCGTTTGTATTTTATAGTTGTAACTTGTAAGTTTAAAATCTTAATGAGGTTGTCTTTCTCTTCTTAATCTTAATTATATAAGTTTCAGTGTGGTTATGGATAATGAAAAGGAGATTGAAGACCTTCCAGATTTTGCAAAGTTCTCACTTATCAATCATTGACTTGTGAATGTAAGTTTAACTTATCTTATATTTATATTTTTTTAAATCTTAATGAGGTCGTCTTTCTATTCTTAATCTTAATATTAATTATATAGGATTCAAAGTGGTTATGGAGAATGAAAGAGACATTGAAGACCATCAAGATGCGATTGTGTTTTGTTGTTCACTAGTTACTTTAATTGTAATGTGACTGAGACTTGAAATGTTTTGTTGTATTTGTGACTAAGACTTGTAATGTTTGGTCGTATTTGTGACAATACTTGTAATGTTTGGTCGTATTTGTGATGTACTATTTATTTAGTTTCATTTTGTGCTAATTAATTAATTTAGTAATATAGATTTTTAGACATTGAAGAATGAAGTGAAGGACATTATGTTTGTTTCTTTTCTTAATATGACTTTAATTCTTTAGCTATTGTTGTTTGCGTCTGTATTTTGTAATATGAGTTATGAACAATGTAATTGATATTTGAGGATATAAATTGCAAATAGATCAAAGAAGACACTCTTGACTCTCATACTAGCTTTCTTTTTAAATATATGTGCTTTTTTAAGCAATTAAGCCAACACAATCCCAAAAAATAGACATTTTAAATATTAAGGGTTATCAAATCATATCAATATTTTAATACCTCTCTTCCGTAAGTATTAAAATTTATAATGGTATCTTAAATTATTGACCACAATCACAAATTAAGGGGAAAAGGTAACCATGATTAATAAGGCAATGTTCAATCTAAATTAATAAATTAAATTCATAGGGAGAAAAAGGAAGGTTAACAAATGATAAATTTTTACGTATTTGAAGGAATTCATAGAGGGGGGGAAATGATTTTTTTTTTTTTCGAACATGAAAAATTTTGAAAGTCAAATTACCCCTACATTTACTGTTCAATTTTCTTTAACTTTTATGAATCTTAAAATTAGTTTTTCTAAACCTAATTTTTAAATAGGTGACTCTTGATAGTTAATTTGTATTAGCATTGCAATTATGATAATAATTTAGAACAAAATATAACTTTTACCTAATCACATGCATGAGTAGTAATACTGTAATAGTAATAGCCTATAGTACTAAGGGGGCGTTTGGTGTCACGGTCATGCTTGTCCAGGGCGTGTTGTCCATGGCTGCTGACTGCCTCCACCTATGCTTTCATCATATATATTTTCTTTTGCTAGGTAGTTAGGTTTATATGTACTTTTCTTTGTGAGTGACCGCTCGCCCATCTCCATATGCAAGGGTAGCAGATGTGTTTTTGTTCAGAATGCACTATATGGGGATAAGACTAACCATCACTTCCCCATACCCAGAGTAGTATATTATAAAGTTGTTGTTGTTGTTGCTTATTGCTTTCTAGCCTATTACAATTTTTCTCTTATCTATTCTTACAATCAAATTGTTTGTGAAAACCTTTTCTCCAAACCCATTTTCTAAAACTGTTTTCTCTAAAACGGGGGTGGAGGCTGCAAGAGGCACCCGGTGTGCCATTGGCTGTTCGTATTCGTACTGGCTGAGTTGTTCGTGAGCGGGAACAACTGCCGCATAATCACTAAGTGAAGCTTCGGAAAGGCGATTGAGACAGTTGGTATCAGAGCCAAGTCGACTCGTAGAGTTGAAAAGTTGCGATCATGTTTGCTACGAAGCAATTGGGCAAGTCCCATATTGACCGATTAGTCGAGATTGAAGAGCAAATGCTCTATTTAATAGAAGTCTCTGATTAGTTTCGGTTACATGAAGTCGCTGACAAGGCCGATGAAATTGATGCAGTGGCTGGCCGCTTAGACGGGATGCCCGTTAGAGAATTGTTGACAAGGGTTGAGACCCTAGAAGAAAAAACCATGATGGATAAGCCTCTCGAACATGGGGGTTGTTCATCAGGATCTGTTGCCTCGATAGAAGAGCGTGTCAAAGAACTAGACAGTTCGCACAGAACGATCATTCAAATGGTGACCGAAATGTCCGAGGACTTTCGAGCCACCATCGATGTCATCTGAGCAGAGATTATATACATTAGTGCAAAAATTAACCTCACCATGAGAGCAGTGGGAAATCAACCACCAGTCAGGGGTGAAGCCCAATTCAACAGGGTAAAAGTATCCGAGAGGGATGGTGTACCATCGACACGTGGGAGAGACTGAAACAATAGTTGCGTTCTCAGTTCTTCCCCGAAAATGTTGAGATTTTGGCAAGACGCAAGCTACGGGAATTGAAACATACTGATATTATTAGAGACTATGTGAATTGTGAAATAATTTTTCGGATTGATGTTGGACATAAGAGACATGTCCGAAAAAGACAAAGTTTTCTGTTTTGTCGAAGGCCCAAAACTGTGGGAAAAAATAAAACTGTATGAGCAGAGAATACAGGATCTCCCAGCTGCATACACAACGGTCGAACGGTTATTTGACTTAATTGATGAATCTCAAAAGATGAGGCAACACTCGAGATTCCCTAATAGGGGGAGAAAGAGCAATGGTCCGAGCCCATCGAGAAACTGTAGGGGAGATAAAGACAACAATGGGGATAATAGACCTCCTCAACAGACGACTAGAAATACGTGGCGGGGGCAGAATCAGAAGAATTTTTATCGCCCCTTATCCTGTTATATATGTAAGGGTTCACACAAGGCGAGCGAATGTTCGGAACGAGCCGCCTTTAATGCTTTCCAAGCCTCGTTAGCTTCGGATTGAAAAGGAAAAATTGTTCAAATGAAAGACGAGAATGTGCGTGCAGAGGAAGATAGAACCCCACGGGTTGGGGCCTTGAGATATTTAGCTGCCCTCCAAAAAGATGTAGGGGAAGAAAAGGGATCCCATAGAGGCGGATTGATGTATGTCGATGCTTGGGTCAACCATAAATCGACCAAAAGTACCATGGTTGATTCGGGGGTCACCCATAATTTTATGTCCGAAACAGAAGCTAGACGGCTTAATCTCCATTGGGAAGGAGGCACAGGTAAAATGAAAGCAGTGAACTCTATGAAAGAGGACAGTCGTAAAGTTAAGGGACTGGAGTAGCCCTGCTAATTTCGTGATCGTTAAGATGGATGACTTTGATGTGGTGTTGGGAATGAACGTATTGCTTGAGCACAAGGTAATATCGATACCCCTCGCCAAGTGTTTAGTGATCACCAGGTCTACGCCCACCATTGTGAATGCTGAGATCAGACAACTAAAGGGGATAAAGATGATCTCGGCCCTCCATTGGAGAAGGACGTTATCCATGAGTCAGTCAAAACCGCGGAAGAGAGGCCCCAAGAAATTGTGTGTGTCTTGGAGCAGTGTCGTTTTGTTGAGCCGGACAGTTTACACAAGTCTCCGACTCCAAAGAGGAGAAGAAGGAGACACCGAGAGTTCCTACCAGGAGACTGGGTTCGAGTGAATTTGTGCCCGGACAGTTTCAAAGTCGAGGGCAAATTTAAAGGACCGATGGAAGTCATCGAAAGGGTTGGGAAAACCTCTCACCGGGTGCAGTTACCATCGTGGATGGAGATCATCTTGTCATCCACGTAAGTAGACTTAACCCTATCATCCCAACCATGCCGAGGAAAGATGTAGGGTGATGACCCATCCGCAAGCCACAACAAAGAGAATGGCAGGAGAAGAAGCCACAAGACACTTGCGGGAAGGAGCGACAAAGCGGAAGGACCAGACCAGGTTGGGAGAGTTCCTAGAGAAGTGGAAAAGCCTCCAAGACAGAGAAGTTCGTTAGAGAGCGCATGGAAAGCCTCAAAGGCCACTGCTCAACAGTATGTTGAGTTCGAGCAGAGTCGATTGACGGGGATGTATTTGTGGGGGAGAATGTCACAGTCATGCTTGTCTAGGGCGTGTTGCCCATGGCCGCATGACCTCCTCCACCTCTTTTTACTATGCTTTCATCCTCTTTATTTCCTTTTGCTAGGTAGTTAGGTTTATATGTACTTTTCTTAGTGAGTTCGCCCATTTCCATATGCAAAGGTAGCAGATGTATTTTTGTTCATAATGCTCTATATGGGGGTAAGACTAACCATCATTTCCTCATTCTCGAAGTAGTATGTTATAAAGCTGTTGTTGTTGCTTATTGCTTTCTAGCCTACTACAATCTTTCTCTTCTCTATTCTTACAATCAAACTGTTTGCGAAAACCTTTTCTCCAAATTCGTTTTCTAAAACCGTTTTCTCTAAAATGGGGTGGAGGTTGCGAAAGGCACCTGGTGTGCCATTGGCTGTTCGTATTCGAACTGACTGACTTGTTCCTGAGCGGGAATAAATACCGCACAATCGCTAAGTGAAGCTTCGGAAAGTGCGATTGTGACATTTGGCGCGCAGAGTTGAGTTGAGTTGAATTTGTAATTATTATAGGAGAAGAATAATTGGGAGAGTTTATACGAATAACAAGGTGAGAAATGTGAGTTAATGCGAATAACAAAATAATAAACCTCTTTAATAATTGGTGAACCAAATGGGGGTAGTTTTTTTTTACCCACCCAACCCAATCCAACTTGGGGGGCCAAACACCTAAATAATAAATAATTAAATATACATTTTTAATTAATTAATTAATAATCATTTCTTTAAAAAAAAATAAAAAGAAAAAAGATCAAACCGACCGTCCGGTCAG
Organism: Benincasa hispida; assembly: GCF_009727055.1. Lineage (NCBI taxonomy): Eukaryota > Viridiplantae > Streptophyta > Magnoliopsida > Cucurbitales > Cucurbitaceae > Benincasa > Benincasa hispida. Next base: position 63,566,979 of record NC_052357.1, on the reverse strand, counting down.
TCATTTTTTACTAAACAACGGTCTATGGAAATTTGGTCATTTTTCAAATGAATTATGGTCGATTCGGTGTCAATCTGGTCGGAAAACTAACTCCAATCAATTGATGATCACCCTATTGATAACATTAATTTTGACATTTTTTAAAAAAATATATGCTATTTAAAATGAGAATTGAATCAAGTTTAAAATAAAAATGGACTTTGTTATACATCTGTGTGTACTTTTTTCTCTTTTATAAAATCCAAAAGATTAAGAAGTAATAAACCTCTTTAATAATTGGTGAACCAGACGGGGTGGATTTTTTTTACCCATCTAACCCAACCCAACTTGGGGGCCAAATACCTAAATAATAAATAATTAAATATACATTTTTAATTAATTAATTAATAATCATTTCTTTAAAAAATAAAAAGGAAAAAGATCAAATCGACCATCCGGTCAGTCATTTTTTACTAAACAATGGTCTATGGAAATTTGGTCATTTTTCAAATTAATTATGGTCGATTCGGTGTCAATCTGGTCGGAAAACTGACTCCGATCGATTGATGATCACCCTATTGATAGCATTAATTTTGACATTTTTAAAAAATATATATGCTATTTAAAATGAGAATTGAATCAAGTTTAAAATAAAAATGGATTTTGTTATACATCTGTGTGTACTTTTTTCTCTTTTATAAAATCCAAAAAAATTAGTATGCTTTCATTGAGAGTCGAACTCAAGACCTCCCGCTTACTAAACGGGTGCTCTAACCAACTGAGCTATGAAAGCTTCTTTATGATAAAACGTTAATTAAAATATACATATACGAGCGATTAAAACAAAACAAAACAGAACATAAATACTAAGGCTTTTTTATAACGATCTTTTTATCGATTTTGAAAACGTAGGCTTATTTCCTCTCTGTTAGGGAGGATTTTGGGAAATTCTTATAAATAAAAACATCGAAATATATATATATATATATACATTTTATAGCAAAATGTTCCAAAAGTGTTACTTTTGAAATTTTTTACTATAAAGTGTAAATATTTTTATATTTAAAAAGATTTCTATAATTTTTGTATTTTTTAAAATATTGGGATTTTTTGTCAAATTAAAACAAAAAAAAACTGTTAAAAAGTACTTTTTCTTTTTAATTTTCAAAATTTATCTTAATTTTAGAAGAAAGTGGATATTGAAACATATAAATTTTGGGAGAAAATAGTGTTTATAAACTTAATTTATAAAAATAAAATAATTAGTAATTGGAACATATTATCCATATTTGGATATGAAATCCACAAATTTAAGAATTCAATTTAAGATTGTGAGTATGCATTCACATTAACTTGATTGTATGTGTCACACTACAAGATCTCATGCATATGTGCAATTTACTTGATCATATCTTATTCGACACAATTTCGTGACTACTTAATTTTTTTTTTTTTTATTATTATTGCTATTTCCAACCATAGATCATCTTGATTTTAAATGTTTATAAAAGCCGAAATAATCTAAATTATAAATTTTGAGCCATAACTTTGAGTGCTATTGGCCAAATTGGTTTTTTCTTGTAAATAAAATACGTGTAATTTGTTTGTCTACATTAAGGAAGATAGCTTATTTGACTATTAGACATAAGAAAATTATTTTGGTCAAGAATTTGGATTACGTAACAAATTTCTTCAACGTTTTGAGTTGTGGATGCCCAAACCATGATGAGATGAGAGATGATTGAGGGAAGAAGCGTGCTCCCTTGATGGTACCTATCTTGATATATTTCAAGGAATTGTCCAATAAAATTCTGACACATGGTAAATATTTTATTTAATATATATATATATATATATATATTTTGTGTATAAAAAAGGATGCACGTGATTAGATGCAGCCTACCCAAGAGGAAAAGGTTGTTATGGAAAGGAGAAGGAGAGGAAGTCATATGAGAAGATAAAGAGGAGAAAGGAGAGAGAGGAGAGAATTTCATGGCTATTTAGAAAGTGATTTTAAAATTGTTAAAATTACTTTTACCATTTTTTCTACAATCAATTTTAGAGATGTTTTTAATAATTCAAAACTAATTGGTACCTGAGTATGTGTCGATAACTATAAGGTCCGCGTTCAAATTCTCTCTATCTCAATTGTACCAAAAAAAAAAAAAAAATCAAAACCAATTTTTTTTTTATTTATTAAAGTTGTATTTAGAAGTACAAAATTAAATATCGAACTAAGTTTGAGTAATTAAATGCATATTTTAGAATGATTTTAAATAAGACAAAAGTGATTAGGGGCTTGTTTGGATTCACTTGAGAAAAAAATATTTTTCAAAAAACTTATTTTTATATAAACACTTTTGATCAAAATTATTAAAATATACTTGAAAAACTATTTTGAGCGGTTGTCGAATATCTTTAATTTCTTCTCAAATAATTTATTTTAAAAAAATAAACACTTAAAAATATATTCCAAACACATTTTAAAACAATTTCAAAATCACTACCAAACATATCTTTAATGTTTTTCTAATCAAAATGCGGAAAGATAATTTCACTATATATAAAAAAACCATATTTTATAATTTGTTTTGCTTTTTGGTTAGTTTTAATGATTGAAAAGTATTGCAATCGAGTGAGTCACTCAATTAAAACTTCTCATTTATTTATTTATTTATTTTTTACAGAACATTGTTTTTTCTTAAACTATGATAGATATTCATACGTTTTCATGAATTTAATATTGACATGAGAGGCGAATTGACATTTCTATTTATTGTAAAAAATTTATTGAAAACTAAAAGTGATCAATAATAAAATGTCACTAATGTAAATCTAATATAAATAATAAATATTTTAATTTATTAAAAAAAATAAAATATTTAAATAAATATAGGACTATTTTTAAAACTTGAAGGACTAAAGTGTATGTCCTAAAACTTCATATATCAAATAAATATCAACTCCAAAACTCAGGATCAAAAGTTCATTTTGCCCAATTTTATTTATTAATTTTAAGAAAAAAAATACATTTTTTTAGTCCACGAGTTTTCAAGAATAGGTTTAAAAGATCTCTCAACTAGTAAATTGGTTAAATTTAAACAAAAAATGGATTAAATATATGAGATGGCAAGATGATTAAATATATGGATCAAAGTGATTTTTTTTTCCTACAAGAATATAGCTCAACTGGTATAGTGTTTGTATCGACCAAATAAACGTATTCTTAAACTAGGACAAAAAAATGTTTTTTTTTTAATTTAAATATTATCCGAGATTCTAACAAAGAGAGAAAAAAGGGTAACGAATCACGTCGTCGTCTAGTAGCACAAGAATGAGAATCAATCAGCAACGATCACAAAGCCAAAGACGAAACCACACAAATTCCCTTCCCACATTCACCAGAAAGATCAATCAACAATGCCCGCCTCAAACATGGCGGCATCTCTAAGCTCTTGGTCCCACGCGCTCGTCAGAATCTCCCCCTACACCTTCTCTGCCGTCGGCATTGCCATAGCCATCGGCGTTTCTGTCCTCGGAGCCGCCTGGTATTCATCCTTCTTCAAGCTCCTTTTTAGATTTAGGGTTACTCTCTCTTCAAGTTCCATTCATCGTTTCCGCGCTTTCTATCTTTAATTGTGGATTGCTGTTATCTCTCAGGGGGATCTACATAACCGGAAGCAGTTTGATCGGTGCTGCAATCAAAGCTCCGCGTATTACCTCGAAGAATCTAATTAGGTAAGAAGTCCTATTTCAATTCTTCTTAACTCCGAGTTTACATTTCCTAATTGCTCGGTGTTGGGGTGAAGATCGAACTGAAAATAGGGTGAAGCTTTCACTTATTTTATGGTGATTGATTGATCCATGGTTGCTTAAGCTTAGATCATAGAAGTATCAGGAGATTATTCTGTTTTGGCTGTAGAATTTTGATAGAATTCAGACCTCTTATGCTTTTGAATCTCAAATTTCTTTTCCATTGTTGAGGTTGTTAAGATATATCATGTGGTTGATTCGAACGGTACTTTGACAGTGATCAACAATTGATGAATGGCTACTTTTCAACCTGTACATGGAGGTTTGGAAGGTGGTATTTAATTTTGAATCATGAGTCATTTTGGAAACATTGAAGTGTAGTAACTACTTAAAATAACTTTTAAAACACTTTCAAATTTTATTTTAAATAATTTTTATTAAAAGACTTTAAATAAAAATTATTTTTTTTGAAAAACATTTAGTCAATCCAAACAGATATTTTTTAAATAAATTATGGTCTTGCCTTGAACTTATGCTGTTGGCCTTGTTCAAAGATTGAATTTTTTTAAGTAATAGTTGAACTCGTTTTTTTTGGAGCATTTGTATTCTTTCATTTTTTTTTTAACGAAAGCTCGGTGTTATGGACTGTATTTATAAGTGATTCTTTGTGTTTCTTTCAGTGTAATTTTCTGTGAAGCTGTGGCCATATATGGTGTCATTGTGGCCATCATTCTACAAACAAAACTGGAGAGTGTTTCAGCATCTCAAATTCATGCTCCTGAGTCTCTAACAGCAGGATATTCCATTTTTTCTTCTGGGATTATTGTCGGCTTTGCCAATCTGGTTTGCGGGTTTGATCCTTCATCTTAAAACATTCTCTTTACTAGAATGAAAAGAAAGAAAAAACAAACCCATGAATTGAAAATTTTTTAATTGGGAGACATCTTTTGTTGTTAAAGGTTGTGTGTAGGGATCATTGGCAGCAGTTGTGCATTGTCTGATGCTCAAAACTCATCCCTTTTTGTAAAGATTCTTGTGATCGAGATCTTTGGAAGCGCACTCGGGTTATTTGGTGTAATTGTAGGAATAATCATGTCTGCTCAAGCTACATGGCCTGCTAAGGCAGTTTAATTTGCTAATTGCTTCTGAACTTGAGGATTTGTGGTTAACTTTCTTTGGAGTTAATGCCTTTTCTTTGTATATGTAAAAGCTTGGCTATGATAAACAAACCGTGTAAGAACTTGGAAAGTGCTTGGTGTCTTTTTTGGTCTCTAGGATGCCCAATGATATGGCCTTGGCATTCATGCAAATGTAAGGCAGTGGAATTTGAACTGCTGTAATATATCAATAATATCAAAAACCTTGGTGAAGGCTCCACAAATGAAGCTTTCCTTTGTAATTGAAACTCAGAGGTTTAAATCTCCATATTGGTTACATATTGGTTAATCCGAAGTTGTTTGTTTTGAAAAACATTGGCAATGTGTTTATTTCAGTATCTAGTTGTTAATACATATCTGCATCATGGCTGTTTGGTAATATATTTATAAACCATAAAACTAACAAGTTCACTAAATATTAGATTGAATATAAATTATTATTAATAAATTTGTGAATTTGATTTATGTTTAATTTTTTTATAATTATTGTTTTGTAATAGCACATAATTTATAGGATATTATTGTAAAATTTGAATTAAAAAAAAAAAACATGAAATTGTTGTTATCATAATTTACATTATTTGGATCATATAATCTAAAAACAGTTTTTGGGGGGAAAAAAATTCAAAGTGCATACCAAAAGTATGTTTTCAATGAATCTAAATTATCTACCAAACATGCCCAAAAACTTAATTCCATAAATACCAAACCATCCCAACTCATCACACAAACATCCTAACCTCAAGTCCTCGAAAGCGATAAAGAAGATTATTGAATAATAAAATGAAACCATGTAAATGATATATACAAATTCTAAATAGAATCTTACAAGGGTTCACATTAACAAAGACGTATGATATACATTTCAGATTTACAAAAGGAAGGATAACGTACTAAGGTTGCTAACCAGCCACCCAATTGTAGCACGACGTCCCTTTCCTTAGTAAGCTAAGCCTCCACTAAATGCATCCCCATCGTTTAGTAAACTTTCCGTAAGCCAATACCCATCCCACGAGCCGCCAACCCTCTGCCAATAAGCCACCAAAATTTCATTAATTATTGAAGGCTGTGTATTTATATTCCTGCAAGTACTTTCCACTAAAACATTGCCAACCAGCATGTACTTAGCACGTCGTGTCCTCGCTGGATGACTGCAGGGCTCTTTTCATATATAGTACGATATTGTCCGATGAGAATAGTCAAGATACTTGAAATTGGCTCTAACACTCACAAATATCAATATATATGTTTATATACACATACAACATGCAATATTGTAGATATATGTGGAATAGTCTCATCCTGTACTATGTTCATGGCCCATCCCATTACTTTTCAAGAAAGTACCAATTATTATATCATGGCAACTAATCGAAACCCAAGTAAGCGTGTTTGGTCGGGAATGGAAGACAATCTCAGGTTCAAATTCTCCAAAGATGTTCTTTGATGAGGAAATAATTATCAATCTAATGATGATGTGAATTACCATATCATAAAGTTTAGTGAAACAAGCATTATGTAAAGAGCTACTAACCATCATTCACAAGTCACAGCCAACGGAGATACACGATTTAAATAACAGAAGATCCAATATTCAAAAATTGTGTCAAGAATGATTGGAAAAAGTGGTTCAAAATGACATAGCCTAACCTGAACCATGGTGAATTGAAATATTTCTTCTTCCTTGGGGCGACAACCTCGTATCCATACCCGCTGCTTGAATAGGTTCTGTTTCAGAATTTGGAAATCCACAGGATATTATTTTACAATAGATAAATTTACAGGCAAAGAAAGTACAAAAAAGCTGAATAGAGCTGAACTTAAGCACGTCCGAAATTAGTTGGCTACTAGACATAAGAATCAATCAAGTTCATTATGGAGCCTGCTTTACCTCCTCTACAAATAAACTGCTCAAGATCTTTCTCTCTTTATGGCCTAACAATACACGATAAGTTGAATGGTGGAATACTCGTCTAAATCTTTCAAACTGCACTGTCAAAAATGTAGCAAATCATGAAAACACTGAGCAGTTACAGTAATGCTTATATTTATTTCTGAAGTTTCAAATGGTACCTGTCCCAAATCAAAGAAGGGACCGAAATATGTCGACCTTCGAAGAGGATCGAATCCCGCAAACTGTGATTTATTGAGATGTGTTTAATTTACAGGCCACCATGTCATTAAACAAGTATTCAATATGAAAAAACAAATACCCTTTATAATGCAAACTACCTGGTACATGACCTCAATTCCATAATCTTGATGGGGTCGATCATTGTATCTCAGTGCATCTAGCTGGTGTTGAATAGCTTCTTCTGCAGTGAACTATATATAGAGAAAGTTTCAAAATGAAGATATTGACAGAGAAACAACTACAAAATCTAGTACTAACTTGCATAGTTGAACAGTTACATGTAGTCTTGGACCTATAGGATCCTTCTTGTGTGCATCGTGCCTGCAGAAGAGTATGAATGGAGGTGTTTAGTTTGAAGAAACTAAAGCAGGAATCTGAATTCCAACACCAGAGAAAATTAGTAACTTATTACGAACAATCTTATCAAGAACAAATTTAGTTTCAATGCAAAGATTTATTCCTGTTATCTGTGTATTTTAACATCACTGAACGAAACAGGATGGAGGAATTTGTACCATTAGCCAAACAAGGAAGCCTGATTAAAACCAAACATTCAATTGCTTGACTCTGTAATCTCAAGGCCATGAGAAACACAATCACACCATATTTCTCGATAAAAACACGAAGTCAGTCGAAAATCTCAGATACGTCAATTCACAATCGAACACGAACAAAATCATCTTCCCATTTCTCTCGAGATCAAACTACGGTATGCAATAATACGATGCAAAAACTCTAAAAGTGAAAATGAATCAGAGAAAACCGAAATTCGCAAGGTTTGTGCGTACCAATCAGCAGGAAGAAAATCGGGAACTTCTGCAGAAGCTCTGAAGCGAGAATACATGGAAACAATCACGGGTTTATTGACAGAACTCGTGAATTTGCGGTTGGTAATCAAAGACATGGATGTAGGAGCCGCTGATAAGGACGAACAACATGACATCCTCTTCCACCGGTGAAGAATCTGGGCTCGTTCTTCTTCTTCTTCTTCAGCTTCTTCTTCTCTGATGAAATCGATGGTTGATGATAGATTGGCGTTTTGGAGGTGAAGCGTCGATTTGTTCTGTTCTTGTTCAATTACCATTTTTCTTGGATATGTGTTAAATTACCATTTTAGTCTCTTGATTTTGGTCCAAACTTTTCCTTATTGATCTATTATACACCGTAATATTTTACTATATTTGTAAATAAAAAGTTTCATTTTCTTATATTTAAAACAAATATTAAGATATTTATTTATATTATATTTATTTTGATGACATTTTGTAGTTTTTTATAATATTTTGTAAATTTTTCTATAATATAATAAAAATATCGATTCTTCTCTCATGAAATATCGATAAGTTGATGAAATTTAATAGAAAATTTGTATTGAATAATACAAATGGGAAAAAAAATCTGATTATACATATCACATTTTTAATATTTGCTATTATAGCAAACATTGACCGGTAAACCTTTATTTTTTCGGAATTCCAAATTTACCCTCTCTTTCCCTTTATTAACTTTCCTTTTTCAAGTTCTTGACCTCCTTTAAACATTGTCATTTGTGACCTTTTTCTTCTTTCACAGTGAAATATCTATGGTCTCCATGAAATCAGATCAAGCTCCATGATACTTTTTGCTTTCCTTTTTCTTTTACGGTGAAATATCGATGAATCAGTCTCCATGAAATCCCATTCGTGAAGCTCCGTGATACTTCGATCAATTTTTCCTAACAATGAAGAATATAAAGTAGTTGATGGGGACAATCACTTTTTGGTAAATTTGGCCTATAAATTACGAAGTTGTCGTGTTTGGGATTTGGTGGAGATTCCATGTGCTCATGCTTGTGCTGTTATTCGTGGGCTAAAATTAGATATATATACTTTTGTGTCAGACTACTATTTTTGCAGTACATTGTTATCAACCTATAAAGGATCAGTTTATCCTATTGGAAATCATTCTGATTGGAGATCTGTTGATGTTGGTGTGAATGTATTGCCTTCATGGAAGACGGTCAATGTCATCGTCGTGGCCATAATTGTAGGACATGCAAATTTCCACCAGTTGTTTAATGAAGAAGCTTGATTTGTAATTGATGTTTGTAATGAATAAGCTTGTTTTGTAATTGATGTTTGTCATCAATTTATCAATGATAGTGAGACAGCCGATATTTTTCACCAATTTATCAATTAGATTATAGTTGTTGCTTGTTGTCATCAATTTAACCATTAGATAGTGAGACAATTTGTTATTGATGTTTGTCATAAATATATTGAGACCTTGTTACTAATGTTTTGTTAGTGGAACAGACTTTGTTGTTGATATATCCATTCTTTAGTCAATATGATGCTTTTATTTATGAAGCTTTCGTTTTCCTTTAGCCATAACAATTGAAAGAAATTATATCAAGCTATTTGTAATAGCTTCTGTCAGCAATTAATACAATGAAGTGATAGATTTTATCACTTACAGTAGATAAGCATTTTTGTAGAAGATCCATCAATGATAGATTCTATCACTGATAGAATCGCCAACCAAATGTTACACGATCGTATAACATTACTGATACCATACTATCAGTGATAGAAGTTGTGCAGCTTGTGTTTAAACAAGTTTGTAGAAGAAAGTTTCTTAAAAAGAGCTATGGATTGTGAGTTATGAATTTTTTAAGTTGTACCAGGGAATTGGTGCATAAGCAGACAGCTGCTTGTGAAGAATAAGCAAGCAGTTCATCGTGGAGAATTACAGTGGGATTTTATAAGGAGGATATCGCTCTCGGGGGAAATCTCGCTAGGAATTGAGGTGAGTATTGCTAAGAATTTCACAGGAAAAGCTTGGTATCGCTCTAGAGGGTATCNGCTCTCGGGGGAAATCTCGCTAGGAATTGAGGTGAGTATTGCTAAGAATTTCACAGGAAAAGCTTGGTATCGCTCTAGAGGGTATCGCTGGTGTCGCTCTAGAGGATCTCGCCAGTGTCGCTCTAGAGGATCTCGCTAGTGTCGCTTGTGGGGATCTGTTATTCTTCAGTTAACGTAATGTCTTTGTTGCATGCATGTATTTATGTAATCTTTGTAGAACCTTAAGCGAGGTTTGCTGTTTGTATATATTACTAGTATTTTAACAGGTTGGTATTTAGATTAAAAGTCTTGGGTGGTGGGTGCTGGCAAGAGGGGCTAGTAACTACCACGGTCATATCATTTTCCAGAATAAAAGGGTAATCTGGGAGGGAGTGTGACACTATACGATTGCCTACCCAATGCTAGACGATCGCCTACTAAATGCTACACGATCATGTACCAAATGCTACACGATTGTTGAGCTCGACTAAACGATCGCTTAGCTCTGCTACACGATCACTGAGTAACAAAATACTATACAAAGTTGCAACTATATCAATCACATTTATACTATACTATCGCCCTCTTTTCCCTCCAACCAAACAACTTCTAAAATAAATTGAAAGTTGCAACTATATCAATCACATTTATGAAGGATTCATATTGATTCAATATAACTATCATTGATCTTGTAAAATAACAATGTAATTTCCAAAATCATAACAATCACTATATATTGTCAAAATAATTTCCAAACTATTGTCAAACAGAAGTCTATTGTCAATAAACAAGTCTATCTATTGTCAATCAAAGTTGTGATATTCTGAGATCAAAGCTTGGAGCGTCGTCATTCCACCTTGGAGACTGCCTTGTAGCTTTGTTTGGAGACACCTTGATAGACACATTTGGAGATACCTTATTTTTGTCTTTCTTTTGTTTCTTCCCAAATGTTGATCCTTCCAATGTTTTTCTATTTTCTTTCTCCATTTATCCTAAAAACAAACACATGGAACCATTACATTCATATCATTGATAGCAATAATAGTGATAGATACTTTTCCTATGAATAAACAATCATCAAATCACAGTACAAGGAACTAAATTAGCATCAATGATAGCATCCATCAGTGATAGTTTATTGATAGATAAATCCATCAACAAACTATCAATGAACTGTCAACATATTCCCTAAAGCATCAGTGATAACTTCTATCCTAAAAACAAACATGTGAAACCATTACATTCATATCATTGATAGCAATAATAGCGATAGATAATTTTCCTATGAATAAACAATCATCAAATCACAGTACAGGGAACTAAATTAGCATCAATGATAGCATCCATCAGTGATAGTTTGTTGATAGACAAATCCATCAACAAATTATCAATGAACTGTTAACATATTCCCTAAAGCATCAGCGATAACTTCTATCATAAAAACAAACATGTGGAACCATTACATTCATATCATTTATAGTAATAATAGTGATAGATACTTTTGCTATGAATAAACAATCATCAAATCACAGTGAACTAAATTAGCATCAATGATAGCATCCATCAGTGATGGTTTATTGATAGACAAATCCATCAACAAACTATCAATGAACTGTCAACATATTCCCTAAAGCACCAGTGATAACTTTTATCCTAAAAACAAACATGTGGAACCATTACATTCATATCATTGATAGCAATAATAGTGATAGATACTTTTCCTATGAATAAACAATCATCAAATCACAGTACGGGGAACTAAATTAGCATCAATGATAGCATCCATCAGTGATAGTTTGTTGATAGACAAATCCGTCAACAAACTATCAATGAACTGTCAACATATTCCCTAAAGCATCAGTGATAACTTCAGTTAAACAATAATAAAAAACTAAATTGACATAATATTCACTGAAATATCAGCAAATCACAACGAAACACAGTACTAATCTTCACATAATTAGCAATCAAACACAGTCAACAATAAACTATCTACATATTCCTCGAAAAACTAGCAAATTACACTCAACATTACAAATAATCTTCACATAATCAACATTTTGATGACTATTAGTCTATGATGACTATGTTGTGATGACTACACCGTGATGACTACCCTATGACCAAAATGCATAATAAAATGAAACATCTAAAAAGCTGGAGAATGCATGTAGCCCTAATTTGAAATAACTATTTATCTTCTTATATAAACTGTCAATGGAAGAAGAACGAAACCCTACGTTTTCGAATTTTTTCTATCAGTGATGAAGAGATGAACAAAGGAAAACGAAGAAACGAAGAAGAACAACGTACCTTTTGAAGTTTGGAGCGAAATCGATGGAGAAGAAAACAGTACTGTCGGATCGGAAGAAGACGACACTGTCAAAATCAAAAGGTTGAAATCGGAAGGAGACGGCACTGTCGAAGCTCGAAAGGGTTGGAAGTGTTTTTCGCGTTTTTTGGGAGAAGATGAAGGGTCGAAATGAAATTTATAATTAATAAAATAGTCCTTTACATTGTGGCCAAACGGTTTTATATGGGCTCATGTCCATTTTAGTCTTTTCCTTTTTCTGGACTAAATCTTTAATATAAAAAATCTATATTTGCAACTTTTATCTTACTACATAAACTCTAATATTTATTGTAAAATAAATATTCATGCAACTTCCCCAATTTAATACTACATCTATACTAGGAATTTAATTTTCTGTTCTTTTCAATAAAATAAATTTAAAAAAATATAAAATATAAAAAATAGGATATGATAATTTAAATTTCCAGTCTCAAAATGATGATATCATGATAATTATTGTTAAATTATATGTTAACCAATATAACCAATAGATGCACGATAATTTAAACATTCAATCTAAAGAGGAGCAATATGCCAATTTACCAAAATATGCTCAATTTGATATTTATCTAGCATGTATGTGTTGATGCCTTGGTGTGTTTATTTCTTAGAATGATACTTGGAGTATAACACATTTGTATCTTCACATGCTTATTTGGTGAACAAAAAGCTTAAGGGACGATCTCATAGTTCTTGGTCTGATTCCTCGATCAAGATCAAGAGCATGTGTAGTGTTTAACGAAATAGATGGTGAGAGAGTTATTTTTATTTTTAATAAATTTATCAATTATGGTGGGAGGGAATCGAACCATCAACTTTTGAAGACAAAAAATATAGTACTACGACAGTACATCCTCATTCTATTCGCCATTTGACACGTTATTATATAACACATACTATTTCATAGGTCCACATCAATCTTCAATGCTTCTCTTGTGGCAAACAAGTAACAAAACTATTATGAAAAGTTTCTCATGTTGATTTAGTATTCTAAATTTGTTCAATATCCGATATATTAATTGGTACGTACCTTCTCTATTGAGAATATGCTTTGATTGGTGGGTACTTTTTTTTATCTATTTAAAAGCGAAACAAATCATACAAGAATATTAAAGTGTTGACAGATCGCGAGTTACAACAACATCAATCCATGGAAGACGGTCTTCCATCCAGACATTGGAACATAGGTTATTCAAGTATGACAAGCTAGTTTGTATGCAACGAAACTATAGCTATAAGGACAAAACTGGAAGTTATATTTGCACCTCAATCATTGACTTGTGTTAATGCGAGTAAAAAAAAAAAAAAACTAGAACATTTATTTAACTTCTAAAAGACGAGTGATCATTTGGCTCATTATGTATAGTTAATAAGTATGAAGTTAATATGTTAGAGTTAATAAGTTTGTGTTTGGAGTATGTGTAGTTGTAAGACGAAGTTTCTTAACAAATGTGAAAAGTAAATAAAGAGAATAAGATCGAGTTACTCGATAAATGTGAAAAATAAATATGAAGGGAAGAAAAGTATAAGAAGATAGAGAAGATAAAGTTATTCGATAAATGTATAAAGTTGAATAGTGGTTACTACTAAAATTGAGTTGCTCACACTAATTTAATAAGTTCGTGGGCCAAAGGGTTCCTCGGTTTGTTGACTATTTATTATTTTTAGAGTCACTAAACTAGTTAGGAAACTAAAACCGATAAAAATATAAATATCGAAAGTATGAGAACTAAAATGAACGAAGTAGTAATTGAACCCTTTGTTTGTTCCTCGGATTATAAATCATACTTTTTAAACCAAACTAAACTCAATTTGCAAGGCTATAATAGTAATTTAGCACTTACGTATTTCGCTATGGTGAGAAACGTCGAGAATTTTGATCGAACTTTTCAATAACGTTAATTTGCTGTCCCAAAAGAAAATAGATAAACTGCTACATTTTACCTGAAAAAGTTTTTTTTTTCCTTTTCAAAGTTAATCTCGTTTTTTAAATTTACTTTTTTTAAACCCTTTTTTAAGTTGGGTTAGATTTTAAGTGGAGGCCCCACCGCGTGAATATTAAAGGAACCTTTGAAGGTCCTTGAGCGGAAGAGATCGATCCAAAATTCATTTTCACGTAAACAAAATTACAGAATACAAATGTTATGCATAATCATAAAATTACAGCATGCAAACAAAAAAGAAATGAGAGAATTAGTGTGAGAGAATTAACCCTTGAAGAATGATCTTTTTCGTGTACCCTCTTCTCCAAAAACCACGAACTTGATACACCACAATGGACACCACCACTCATTTGATTGCCTCAGTTTTATCTGGGTGAGAATCCATGAGTTTTGTAGGCTCTGACTATTTTGGAAGAGAGGGATTTTGAGAGAGATGAGAGGAAGTGATGGGATCCAAATTTTGTGGATCTGTATACCTTTGTGAAACCAAGGAAGAACTCTCTCTTGCCCCATTTTCATGTGTTAGAGAGAAAAGAGCCCTCCCTGAATGATTTTTAAAATAAATTAAGTTCATAAATCAATTTAATATATATTTATATGATAACTACCTTATCATATAATATATATTAAACTATATGTTATATCAAATATAACACATAACCTATAATTTATATTCTCTCGTTAATGGTATTTAATATAAATCTCATTTATATTAAATTTAATTATGTAAATAAAATTCATATAATTAATATTTAAATCATATTCAAATGTTTGTTTCCTTAAAAAAAAAACTTTATATTATAATTTATCAAATAGAATATAGTAATTACATCATATATAATTATATTAAATGAATTATATCACATATAATTAATTCTCTCAATTAATTTAAACAATTCAAATTAATATAAATTTTGTTTCTCATTTAATCCCTGTTGAGCTACAGAGGAGACCTCATGAACTTATAGCTTGAAGTTTCAACTGTACGTGAATATTAATTATTCACCATCCGTCAAATGTCGGGCACTCCACTAAAGGCTGACAGCTGCACTATTCACACCACAAATATATTTCTATGTCCATTAGATATAACCAGTCAACAGTACAATGACCTTTCATAAATAACTCGTAAGTACAGCTGCACCAAAATTACCGTTTTTCTCCCGTAGTTACTTCTAACTCCGCAAGTACCATTGATTCCT
The DNA here is from genome assembly GCF_009727055.1 of Benincasa hispida. Classification (NCBI taxonomy): domain Eukaryota; kingdom Viridiplantae; phylum Streptophyta; class Magnoliopsida; order Cucurbitales; family Cucurbitaceae; genus Benincasa; species Benincasa hispida. The sequence goes on along the minus strand of NC_052357.1, from coordinate 63,551,636 downwards.
CTAATGAACAATAAATCATAGTCCAACTATGACCAAACCCCTCTCGAGCCAAAAGAGGGTGTGACGTCACATTATTCAAACCTCAAAATCAGTCCTCAAGCGAGCAATTTATCTACTTACCCGACTTTGGGGAATGAGTGAATTTCTTATTTGTGTAGTTGTATTCCCAACTCCCCAATCAGACGAATCTTCAAAAGGGTAAGCTTGTCAAGTCGGTGATCTGGTCATTCTCACCCATACAAATAAAATGATTGCCTTCATAGGCAGGAGTTCATAACTCATTCAGAGTCAGGTCATGTTACATTTGGTCATCCTGGTGAAATGTAAGTAGAGTTAGCAATAGGGCCCCCGTCCTCAGCCCCGTGGGGGAAATTCTCCCCCATCCCCGCCCTCGCCCCCACCATTTGAAGGCGGGGACGGGGGCAGGGATTCCCCATCAGGGATACGGGCCCCCCGCAGAGCCTCATTCCCCGTTTCCCCGCGGGGATTTTCCATTTTTTTTATTTTTTTTTTAAATTTGATTAAAATTTGTGCTTGACTTTTGGGCTTGATTTAGAATTTAGATAATTAATATTGGGTTCCACAAGACTATAAGTCTATATATTATAAACATACATATAAATAAGTTATTTTATATATTATAATATATATTTTATAAAATATTAAAAATATAAATATATCAAATCGGGGTTGGGGTTGGGGTAGGGATACCGGGGGATGGGGCCTTGAAAAATTTTCCAGTTTGATCCCATCCCCGGTCAAACCGGGGATTCTCCGCCCCGATCGGGGCGGGGCCCCACGGGGAATTTTGCCAACCCTAATTGTAAGTCTCTATAATGAATGACATTAATATAATGAGACTAAAATTTTTGTGGTCTGGCCTTATACAAACTCATTTATATAGAATATACCCACTCACATATATCCACATGAATGATCAGGATCAAATCGTTTGTAGCACTTTACAACAATTGTAACATCTACGAAACTGGCCATATTCGTAGTGTCACCAGGATAAGATATCTAGTCTTATCCATCTACTATAGACCATTTAAGTTGTCACTTGAACATGATCCACGTGTATATCTCTACATACATGTTTAAGCTACAAGATAACCTTTGATGTTAGTTGATGGGTTTGTGGTTAATGCAACCAATTTTGAAATAAAAATCACATATTTTATTATAGAAATAAAATGTTTGTACAATACAATTACAAATTATAGGAGCCTACGAGATTTAGGGCATCAACCCCAACAAATATATCATTTTGCCCCCACTAAATAGTTATCGAATTACATTGAATATGAATTCACCTAACTTGTAATTGTATTACATTAAATACAATTACAATTGTATTAATTTGAATACAATTGTATTAATTTGCCCCCACTAAATAGTTATCAAATTATATTGAATATGAATTCACCTAACCCACCTGACTCAACCTGTCAGACATATAACTTAAGTTAGAAGCCTCAAACTTGAGTTTTATATTTTGTTTTCACCTTCAGAGGAAAAATTCCTTGGGTCCTCTTAAGTGGAAAAATTCTTTTTTTTAGGGTCTCGACTTTATAGGAACAAATTTCCTTTTCCTCAAAGACGTAAGTATGTTGTTTTCTATAAGCATAGACAAATTAGAAATTTGCTTTTTCAAGAAAGTTTGCAAATCCAACCAAATTCTTACTCCTACCAAAAGTTTACGAAAAGAAAAATATCATAAATTCTAACTGGAACATATATACAAGTTGAAAAAAAAGGCATTTTGTGATCTTTCCCGTAAAGTCAACTTTACGAGACATGTATGACTTACCAAGATGCCTCGTAAAGTCAACTTTACGAAAAAAAGTCACACAATGCATTCCATTGGTTTTTCCTAAGCCACCTTCAACACCTTTCTCGTAGAGTCGACTTTTTCGACATTACGAAAACAATGACAATATCCATAGGTTTATATTTTTCAAGACAACACCTAGTCGTGGAATGGTTTCCCATGAGGTCGACCAAGTCAAATTCCTAGTCAAGTTTAAATGAAAATGTCATATGGTCTATCGTTCGCCACCTCCCCCATAAGCAAGTGATGTATCAACTGTCCCTCGAGGGAGATGTTGTTATCTAGGATGGGTCCGAATATGGTTTGTCTAAACATGTCTAACTGGACCTTAGTTTGCTTCTCGAGGATAACAGCACAAGTCATAGCAGATGGCTATAAGAAGTTAATTGTGCCTTAAAGTAGCCTTCAAGCACGATCCTCGGCTCCATAATAAATAGATATACATCCCAAAGTACAAGTATGATCCAACATTAATGTATTCATCTCTAAGGAACTAGCAGTGAGCATGCAAAGGTTCCACGACTTTACGAGAAAAAGTACAGAGGCATCATTCCTAATAACTGTCAAACATACCTGAAAGTTTAGGCTCTCTGATTATTTTCCTGTAAAGTATTGTCTTTATGTGAAAAGAGACAGAAAAATAATAACTTTGTGGCTTTATGAGAAAACAAACAGAAAGCCATTTCTTACCAATATGTTAGGAAATAGCTTTCTATCATCTGTCTTGTAAAGTTTAGTGATCTCATAAAATCACAAAGTTTACAAAAAAAAAAAGACATTGAGCTTGCTTCCAGGTATTTTTTAGAAGTTAAAACTCTGTCTTGTTTCTTGTAAAGTCAACTTTACAAGACCCTTAGAGTTTAGAAGAAAAATGACAGGGAGCCAAACCTACAAAAAATGCTTGAAAATGATATTTACATTATAATTACAAGTTACCCTTAACCCTTCTATGTGAAATCAAGCTCATATGAATGCAAAATCACTTTCCTCGTTTATGTGAAGACACATTTTACATTTTATTTATAAATCCTTAAAGTTCAAACATGGATAAAGGTTTAAAATTTAGTTTTTCACTACGGTCCTACCATAAATCACACAAAGACCCATCCAAACACGTCAAAATCTAATGGACGAGGAAAGAAAATAAAAGGTACTTATGTACCTCTGTGAAAATCGAATCGAGTCGAATCAAATGGAGAACCGACGAAGATTCAGGAGAATTCGATGAAGATTCTGATGGGATGTATGTCCGAAAACTCGCAGTTTATTTTGTTAAACACATTCTATTATCAATAAAGATGTTATTGACGTTTATTCAATAAAATTGTTGTTGGATATGTAAATTGCACTCGTAAAGACTAAATCCAATAAACTTAAAGATCCATGGCTATTTCATGAGTACTTGAACTTTATGTGGAGACATAAGAGTGGGTCGAGTTCGAGTATATATGATTTATAGTATACGAATAAGGTCAGTTGCTTTATTCTGGTAACACCATTTGATGCAACCCACTATGCAGTTGTTACAATTGGTTGTAAAGTGCAACAAACAAAATGATCCTGATTCATCCATGTATTGATATGAGGAGTGGGGACGTCCCATGTAATGAGTTTGCATAAGATCAGACCAAGAAATAAGTCACTCTTACTTTATAACGATGTTTACTGTTTAAGACCGACTATTTCAAGACGATGACCTAGGTAACTTAACCTTAATCCTTAGCTAACTATGAACTTCTGTTTATTCAGGATTATCCTTGGATTTGCATGAGTGAGAGTTGGCTCAATAGTGCCGGCTCAATAAGCCTCCCATTTTAGGGATAAAATCGAGTAGATAGCTGGGGACAAGGTGCAAGATGGAATTCACTCATACCCACTTTTAGAGTTGGTAAAGAGGTCGTTCCTTAAGTGTTGACTCCAGGACTTGAATAAGGGATCCCACCCTCTCATTGCCCCGAAAGGGATTTCGTTTGTTGATTGGATCTCAAACCAATTGTTGATTAGAGGATCAGTGGAACTTAAGGAACAAGAGGTAATATCCGGGGCGAAACAAATTTTAACCTAACTGTTATTGCGAATAACCAGTGAAAGGTTAACTTACTAATCATGGTTACATCGAGTGGACACAATATATCTACAAGGGGAGTGCAACTGCTGGACTTGATCCGGTAATTAACGAACGAGGGTTAATTCAATTTAAAAAGTTTGACCAATTAATCTTGGACCGTTGGAGCCTATGATCTGTAGGTCCATTAGGTCCTTTTACTAGCTCACAAATGGAATAAACATTAGAATAACGTGATAAGTAAATTTGAAATGTTCAAATTCGAATTAAGAGAATTAGTAATTATATGTGATATAATTACACGTTTAATTATGAAATTAAACGAAATTGGAGAATAGATCAATATTTAAACATGATTTAAATATTACTTTCATAAATAGGAGTTCACGGTAGTGTAATTGGTGTTTAGTTAATTTAATATTTGATATTAAATTATTATAATTAATTAAATAAAATTAAAATTAAAATTTAGAAAATCAAATTTGCTTTAATTTTAATTAAACAAGTTGATTTTTAAAAGAAAATTCAATTTAAATTGATTCTGCTTTAAATTAGTGGGATTTTCCCACTTTAAGTACCTAGCTCAAATTTCACTCCCGTTCCACTCTAATCTTAAGTAGGATCTGTTGATTTTGTGTGCAATTAGATTGCATGAAGTGCTGATGCAAAATTCAACTCCTAATATTGAGAAATGGACATGCAAAATAGTTGATTTTTGCTGGAAACACCTCGTTGAAGAAAGGTTCTTCAATTGCTGTAAACTATCCACTTTTCCTCGTTTCCTTCATTTAATTCAGCTTGTTTTGAGTCTCACAACTCAATCTAAGGTTTCTAGGGGATAGTAGGGAAGTCCTAGTGGTGGTTCACGACCAGAAATCGAGGAGATTGCAATTGATTTTCAAGTTTGAGGAAGATCGACATAGGTATTCATGAAACCCTATTTTCATTTGACGAGCATGCTTAATTTAGAGCTAAAATTGATGAATTAAAGTGCTTAATGATTATGTTTCCTTCTAGTACATGCTTGTTCAAAGTAATAGATTCTTGGAGAAGAGGAAGTAAATTCCTTTTTGATCCTTAACTTATTAAAGAAATTTCAGGATGAATGGGAAGAGATTTTTAATGGACAATAACACTTCAAAAAATCCTACTCTAACTTATCGGGAAGAAGAGAAACTTTCGAGATGAGGAAGAGGAAAGGATTTACGGTACTCTAAAACTTTTAACCAGTTCAATTGAATAACCATTTATTGAAGAATAACTATTTATTGAAAGACAAAATGATATATTCATATGGTGAGGTCCTCCATTTAAAAATATGATAAAACTGAAAAGAGGTTAGAAAAGGTAGAGTTAAAAAATGAGATTAGTTTTAAAAGAGAAACTTCTTTTTTTTTTTTTTGAGTCAAAAATAGAAATTTACCAACTGTTTGGATCAAACGGCTTGGCGTAATTTACACAGTTTTGCACTGCTCTGTAGATTAAATCACCACGGTCCATCTATAGATGATTCACCATAATCTTCTTGACTTGCGATAACAACTGTTTGTTTGCCTTTCCGGTTGATCGTAAAGCTTAAAGTAAAAGAATCGCCACTGAGTCTTCACATTCACTCCCGCCATTCAATGAGGCGCGCTGCTACTCCTCCTCCTCCGCTCCATCAACTGTCCGTCGCCGTCGCCACAGCTACCGCTACCGCTACCGCCACGACCGCCACCAATACATCCGCTGTCATGTCTTCTCGACCTCCCGTATGTTACATCTTTCCTTCATTCACGTCTTTTTAGAATGATTTATTTTGTTCCGCGCAGCACCATAACTTCAGTTTTTCCGGTATGCAGTACCGAGGTGGCCGGTACGGAGGCCACCGAGGCTTCTCGTCGGAACGGCCATACTCTGGTGGTAGAGGTCAATTCGTCACCGGTGATTCTCATTTTCAGTCTGTTCGGGAGTCCAACCTAGGGTTCCAGCGAGGAGAGAGAGGAGGCTTTGCGAACAATGCGGGACGTTATAGTGCAACTCAAAACCCTAGACCTCCGTCTTTTGGTGGAAATCATCAATTCCGACAGGCTCCGCCTTCCACTCAGAGGCACCAGTATCGGGGACCTCATCCTCATACCCACTGTCAGCAGCCACCGTCGTTCAATCAAAATCAAGGTGTTCATATGCCGCAGCAAATTCGACCTCGGCCTCCAAAGCCGTTAGATTATCGTCATTGGGATTATGCAAAGACACCACCTCCATCTACTTGCGGTAATTTGCTCGTTCCTTCCTTCTGTTGAGACCGTAAAAGGAACTTGACACTTTGTTATTGTTGTCAAAATTTTCAGTGCATTGTTTACTGGAATTATGTAGTTACTGTAAGGAAGGGGAGATTAACACAGGCGAACTGCTGGACACTCAACATACCAGTAGTTCACTCAACTGTTGAAGGGTAGATTGTCGGATTATTATTACTATTACTATTATTATTATTTTATAAATTACTGAGAGAGAGTCCGTTGGCTTAATCGAACTGAATGGAACTAGTTATATAGGTTTGGTGTGTGAATCGGAGCATAGAAGTGGACTTTTGTTCGCTTGATTTAAATGCTAAAAGAAGTCGTTTCCATGTTTTGAGAGCAGGGCAATGAACATGTTTGGTTTATTTCAAGTCTTTGGCCGCATCTTCTGAACCCTGAACAATGGATGATTTAGAAGTTTTTAGAGGTTCCAAATTCCAATTCTTAAGGACTTGCATCTCATTTTATATGTGGATAGTTTATTTCTTGAATTTTGATTTCTATGACGATCTTACTGATGTCCCAATCATGCATCAAATAATTAGAGAGATTTACCTTGCAAATTATGAAAATGGTCTTAGATCTTTTCTCCTTTCTCTTTATTGGAGGGTGGAATGATTATAAGGCATCCTCCCGATCTAGCCAAAAGAAATCATGGGTACTCTCCCGGACTAGCATTAATTAATGATGGGGAAGGAAGAAAAGAATGAAAAGAAAGAAAAAGAAATGGCCTTGTCTGGGACACTTTAATAGTAAAAGGCCAGAAACCTAATAATATATCGGACAACCACAAACTTACTCAGCCACTCAAATATTCCTCTTCTCGTGAGCCATATCTTTGAAAAGCTGTTCCTGTTCCAGTCATTAGCCCATAAAATATTTGCTTTCCCTAGAATGAATGACCATGCAACAGAATAGTTGATGTGATGGAGAAGAACCAAATTATGCTGCTATAGTTATTTACTTATTTTTGTTTTGTGTTGTACAGAGCGGTTTTCAATTCTTTCATACAACATATTAGCTGATTACCTTGCCATGGATCACAAGCAAAAGCTCTACCGTCATATTCCCGGTTACATGTTGGATTGGGAGTGGAGGAAAAATCATATTTTATTTGAGCTTGGATTATGGTCTACTGACATAATGTGCTTTCAGGTAATGGTAGATGCATAGTATGCCTTCATTTGACTTGTAGGTTTATAAGTCTTGTGATTGGACACATTCTCTGGGACCCTAATTCTGTCTTAATATCATTTGAGGTTTCAAACCATGCAAATATCGTTCTTGAATTTATGTTGCTTGAGAAAAAGGATAAGACAGGCTAAATTCCACACGATAAGAAACACTGTCAATATTGAAAGTTAGAATGACATTAAGGTTTCTGTATTTGTAGTCAGTGGTTTGACATGGATTGTAAGGGCTTCCTTTTCTGTCCGTATGCTTTACATTAGCGTCTTCAACAATTGCATGTAGTAATAAAAGGAATTGATGTACCAGGTAGAGTAGAGAGAACTCAAATTTATAAGTGAACTGATTAATGGTTCTCGAACTCTTCATACTCTTCGATGCATCCGGATGATAGGTAATTATGTGCTTGAAAGATCCTTAGAAGAAATGGAAATTTCAAAGTTATTTGGAGTTGGTAATTTTAAATTATAAAGCCTTGATAAACTCTTCATTCATTTTATTAAAATCTTGGAACATAGCAAAAAATGATCTTGGACCTGTTTCAATCTTTCGTGTATACCTGTTACGATTTTGGGTCAGATGATTCCATCTACTTTCTTTATTCTGTTAGCTATCAATCTATTGACATTCAATTTTTTTTTTCATCTATTAGTCGAAGTATGTTAACCATCCATTCCGTTCTTTATATAATTCCATGTGCATGCAATTGTGCATTGGTGTTTGACGAGGACCTTTTCATTATGTTGACAAATTTTTTTTTCAACACTGTTTTGCCTTTAATTAACTCATATATGGTGGTGTTGTATGCAAAAAATTTTCCCCAGGAGGTTGATAGATTCCACGACTTAGAGGAAGCACTGAAAGTTCGTGGGTTCAGTGGAATTTGGAAGGTAGGCTTGGAATTTTCAGGTCTTTTAGACTGGAGATCTTGTGGAACATGTTCAAACCATTTCTTGATTTCAATCTGTTGCCAATTAAAATCCATACTGATTTGGTAATGTATCTACTCTAAATAATACAATTTTTTCTGCACTCAATGTTACACAAGAGATGACATTTTAAAGGCTGAATTTTGTGTTTTTGTCATGGTGCATATAGTTAGTTGTAGGATCTTCATTTTTATACTGTGGTCAAGGATTCTTTTCCAGAAAAATATTCGCTCCACAATTTTGAAATGTACGTTGAAATCTTGAATTGTATGTGTGTATTTATTTATTTTTTAAATTGTATTATTAGTGTTGTTGTCGTCATTTTCTTTAAAAGCATTTACAAAAAATATTTATTTTTAATTTTTTTAACTAGCAGTCAATTATGAATACCAACGTTGCTCTCCATTTTAGCTTAGTTATAAGTTAATATAATATCTTTATCAACTACTAATTATTCACAATAAGTTAGTAACAAGTATCCCATATTTTTCAAGATTCTTTAGCGGGAGGGTTCTACTTGTGTCATTGTGTGTTATAACTCTTTATAATTTGCGAGATGTGGGCAAATTTTAGATCAAGTGCTTATTTTGAGGACTAAAAGGAGAAGAAGGAGGAGATTATCTTTAAGATTGACTTTGAGAAAGCCTATGAACTCGTCAATTGGATTTCTTTTGGATGAAGTTATGGGGAAGAAAGGTTTTAGGATTAAGTGGACAGCCTGGATGCAAAATTGTATTAGATTGGTGTGTGTTACATATATATTCTTTCTATTTTTTTCATTGAGAGGCCTAGGTGTAAAATATTTGCTACGAGGGGCCTTAGGCAAGGGGATTTGCTGTCATTTTTATTTTTCTCTTTGACAATGTTTTAAAAGGCTATTGAGGTTTACACCTTGAGACAAGACTTTAACTTTTAGCATCGAGACTTATGACTCCTTTGAACTACAAGAGGCTTACACCTTTGTGCAAATGCACAGAGGCTTAAAATCTTTATTCACCATGTAATTGTGGGAAGAATAATATTAATTTTTCTCATTCTTCAACAATTTAAAAGTTTGAGTTGTGACAATACAAACTATTACTACTTTTGCTACTAAGTCATTGAAAGAGAACTTATAATATTTGTCAATCCTATAAATGATAATTGTAGCAAGGTTTCAAGATATCATTTTTTAGATTTAAATTATTTATTTATCTTTTAGACTATTAAGTTTAGCAATACTTGGTCATACTAACTTAGGGTAAGGATTTATGTTATATGTTGCACATCCAGTTCGTGAATGATATTATCCTTTTTTGTTTGGACCAAGGGTTTTTTTCTTGTTTGTTGTCGTCTGTCATCGTTGTTGATCTATACTAGTTAAAGACTCTTGGGTGACTTCGGTTGGGTGTGAAGTGAGTAGCTTCCTTTCCACTTATGTAGGGCTCTCATTGGAAGGAAATCCTAGGAGTTGTCAGTTCTGGATTCCTGTTTTGATAAAGTTCTAGAAATGGATGTCTTGGAAAAAAGCTTACTTTGGTCTATAAGAATATTATAAGATTGATGAGGAGTTTTTAGTTAGTATCACGACTCTTGGTTTTTTATGAGCTCGTGTATTCTTTCGTTATCTCAATGATAGTTTAGTTTTCTTACTAAAAAAACATGAGTGCAAGTTGTATCTTAAATTTTAATATCATAGAATTATTCATCAAAAAAGAAAAGTAATATCATGGAATGATGATCATAGTAGAAAGAATGAATTCTCACACAATTTAGTTCTTTCCTGAATAATTGATTGAAATAATAGAAAGGTTCTTGTTGAGTTTAAAATTCTGATTATCTACGGATTAAGGTGTAGATGCGTACTGGAACTCCAGTTGACGGCTGTGCAATCTTTTGGCACATGTCAAGGTAAGATTTGTTAATGCTTGTTTGTGAACTTCTTGTTGTATGCAGCATTTAGCCTCAAAATCAGGATGACAGGTTATTAAGGTAGTAATTAGAAAGCATGTTAATATTCTACTGTTGAGAGTACAAAGAAGTGTAGATTACTTGTATAGAACCCTCATTTTGATTACAAATAATGCAACCTCCAACTTGTTTTCAGTATATATTTTTGGACCATGGTTCCCCCACATGAGACAAAGAAAGTTACTGGACCAACCTATAATTGGAAAATGGTTTCTCCTTTTATCACAAAGGAAGTTATCGGGCCTGGAACACTTGTGCTGTATTGTTCTAAGCTTTGACTGGATAGGAGTTTCATCAATGATGATTAAAATTCTCCAGGGATTTATAGATTTTCCTTTATTGATCCCTTTTGTTGTAAACAAGGACAGTCCCTCAAAGTTCCTTGTTTAATCTCTTGTTGCTCTTTCATTTATCAATGGAATGTTCTTTTTTCCAACAAAATATCTCTGGTTGCTAGTTGATTTCACCTTTTGTACTCCTGTGAAAGGGCCCTTATTTTGTATCTCTTTGGATTATTTCAATTATCAAATAAATTGTTTCTTATCCAGAAAAAAATCTCCAACTCGATTTGTGGTGTTATGCATGCACCAAATGTTTTAAACTGACTACAGCTGTTAATATTATTTGTACTGCTTTAATCAGTTTTAGAGTGGATGTGTACTGGAAATTTTATGTCATTAGCTGCAGCTGATGCCGGTCAACTTTTTCATGATTAGGATTATTTATATTTCATCTTGCAACAGTCTTCTTCTTCTTCTTTTGTATTGGTTTTTTTTAATAATCATTTTTTGCGGAGTTTCTTCTGTTGAAATGTCCTGAATTTGATATCAATTTCTATCCACAGGTTCAAGCTTCTGCATGAGGAGTCTATTGAGTTCAATAAGCTTGGACTACGAGACAATGTTGCTCAGATATGTGTTCTTGAGGTGTACATCTCTGCTAGCTTCATATAGTGTAAAAAATTTGATTGTGTTGTGTGATCTAGTATGTTATGTTTATACTAAATATATTCTCAGTCGCACGTCCATTCTATCATAAAAGTGTATGGATGCGTGTCTAGGTATCAATTCTATACGTATTTCTTTTATTTTCTATTAGATATCAAGTTAGAAATTACAATCTATCGACACTTGACCAATTTGAGGTGGTCAATCTTCTCTCCCAAGTTGCCAACATTACAAACTGATTTCAAGATAAAAACACACATGCCCTATCTACAGAACACAAAGCTATTTAAAGTAAATGACAAGTAACAACACCCTATTCAAATTTGCAAACTTAAACACTACCCTGAAACTAGGGAAAAGCCTTTAAAAAAGGAAAAAAAAAACTACCCTGAAACTAGCCATTCTAAATTCTAATCATTACCTGGAACTGAAATTCCTCTTTTACCTTTCTTGGAATACACTTTTGGAATTGGAGGTCTAACAGGATTTATGTGTTTGTTTCTATTTTATATTTTAAATTCCTTGATCATTTTTTATCACTTGCGTTTAATAATTTTTTACTCAGTATTATTTTCTGTTGAACAGCAGAGTCATCGGGATGATGGTGACAATTCAGTTACTCCACCGATTAGGTAATTTAGAAGTTATATTTTGCTATTAATCTCTCTTTGCTGTCTTAAGTTGATCAATCTTGGGGAAGTTATCATGAATAATGGTAATTAAGTTAATTAGTTTTAGGTTAATTAAACACTTCACGAATTTTCCTTTAAAATAAGTTTAGAGCTCCTTTGATGCTCTTTCTTTTTTCTTCCCCTTCAATGTTCCCGTTACCAAATAAGTTCCAATGGCGGTTTCTTTCTTTTTATGCTGCATTATCTTTCTGGAGGGTTCTGGGGTATGCTTCATTTTTCTGTGCAACACTCTTGTGACAGGAATGTTCTCTGGCTTTGTAGAAATAAAATAAAATAATTTCAAGTTGATCGGCAATTTTGCATCCATGACATGGAACTTGAAGTTTACAGCTTCTATTCTGTTTGTCCAATGATTTCATTGTTCACGTGTGTTTTCCTTTCATATCTATGAACTCTGTGCTCCATACATTTTTAATTTCTAAAAAAATTGTGTTGTATCTTTGCAGCACATCAAATCACAATAAAGTTGTTATATGTAATATACATGTCCTCTATAACCCTAAAAGAGGAGAAATCAAGCTTGGCCAGGTATTTTCTGATCTAACTTATCCGATTCTCTCTTCCCTTTAGCAGATAGAGTAGATAGATTGGTACAGTTACTGCCTAGAAAGTCTATATACTTCTAATCGTGCAGAGAATCGGTATCAGATATGTATACAAATACGCCTAGATAATACATGTCTGATATGTGATTTGAAGTATCTGTTTTTTCCTCCAAATTTAAGCCCATCCATTTAAAAGGTCCCATTTTATTTAAGAGTTCACTTAAATCTGGCAACTGCCCCCAAAAAAGACAAAAACCTAAAGGCAATCAAATCTTCATTCTTCTCACCTCACTGTCTGGATTACATTCACAGCTCCCTTCATATCTGACTTCATTCTTCCATCTTCATCTTCTACCTTTTTTTCCTCCTCCTCATTCTCTTTTTAAATCTACCTTAATTTAACTTAAAGTTAATGTATTATAACATTATCATAAAAAAAATAACATATCTTCAACGTATCTGTATCTTAGTTTCTTAAAAATTGGCATATGTCCGTATCCTATCGTATCCGTGTCCAGTCTATGCTTCTTAGGTTGCTGCTCTCTATTGGTCCTTGATACTGAAAGTCATCGTTATGCTGTAAAAATTTTACTCATAATGGAGTTCTAAAGCTTTAGTAAAGATGTTTGAAGCATGTTTATGCCCTCCATATAAGTTATCATGTCAAGTTAAACATCTTCATTATTGCTTTGGTAAGCTTAGCTTGTACTATATTTCTGAACAGGTCAGGGTTCTCTTGGAGAAGGCTCACGCTATTTCAAAAAATTGGGACAATGCTCCAATCGTTCTCTGTGGGGATTTTAACTGTACACCAAAGGTTGTCTTGTTAAGCATTCATAGTGTAACGCAGTTTGACTTCTTGGTATCTTTAGTTTTAGTTCTCTTCAATACGGTTACGATAATTAATGTTTATTTTATTTTATTTTAATAATTGCAGAGCACATTATATAACTTTATTTCATTTAATAATTGCAGAGTGCATTGTATAACTTTATTTCTGAACAGAAGGTAGTACTTTTCTAAGGGCTGTGTCAATATTCTTAGTCAGGATGTCTGGCCAAAATCCTATAATCAATGTATTTCACTCAATTACAGCTAGATTTGTCTGGATTGGATAGAGACAAGGTATCGGGACAATCTTCTGCTGAGATTCATCAACCTTCATCATTCTGGCGTAATCCTCGGTAATTTTTGTACTGTCTGGTTATCTGCATTGCATCCTTCATCAGGTAGCATGTTATATGCACAATTCAAACTAAAAGTAAAAGATTGTCAAATGTGCAGGCTTCAGACTGCCAATGGCTCAGTTCCCCTCCAGTCGAGGTCAGAATCTAGCGATATTGAAAGGAAGTCGGATAGTTCTTTGTCTGACATACAGAAGCAAGATTGTTCACGTAGCTGCATGGAAAATGAGAATCTTCCATCAGTAAACCACATCTTGCCCCCTGATAGTTCTCACATTGTCTTTGATGCTCCTGATACTTCTTGTAACGATCTCCAACTTGGAATGAAGGGTACCACTCTACATTCTGAAGGGAAAAAGGAAAGTCAACGTAGTGCTTTGTTTGACCACAAAAATGGAGGGGAAACAACTTGCTGTGAGAAGACAGATAGCTTCAACGAAAATTCAATCACGTGTGCTAAAGATGAGTTTACTGTTGGTCATACCAGTAAAAAAGTTGGCGAACTAGTCTCTCCTTTAGGAACCGACCCTGAACTAGTTCATCTGAATGAAACTGAGAGACGACAGATGGAGAAAACCGATGCCTCCCATTTAATCAATAAATCTTCTACAGATGGTTATGAGGATCACAATTTTGGCAAGGAAAGCAAAGACACTGTTGATCCTCTTATCTTAGATGATGCACAGCTTTATTCTCAGACAGTTTGTTGGGATTCAAAGAACGTTTCTTCTACACCTGCTTGCAAAAATTCCATGGCCGAAACTGCCATAGACTCCTCTGATGTTGTAACTTTTGACCGCTCATTTGGCGAATTTGAGAAGGAAAGCTCCTCCGGTAGGAATATTGAAGGTGGCCCATCAACGGGTTTGCCTGGGATTGACTCAGATATGGATGAGAGACCAAAGATTTTCCCTTCAGATGAGCAGGATGTAGCTGCGTTAAATGGAAGCTTAACTGAGGATGATCAGACATTTCTCTCAGCTTTGCATGGTGTTGAAGATCCCTTTTCATCCGATATTCATCATTCTGGTATTCATCGAAACTTGGTTCCACCACCCACTGGAGTTGAAGATGATTTGTTGCCAGGATTGAATACCAAGTCTTTTGAAGTTGAAAATGTTACTCATGATCGCTCATTATGGACTCCAATGGAAATAGAAACTGCTACTGGCAATGCAGATATTACTCTAATTGAACACTCTCTAAGGCTTAGAAGCACATATACAGAAGCTGAGGTGGAAGATTCTATCAATATATTTCTTTTCCTCTGTTGCAAATGATGACAACCACTTGATATGATGTTTTTTTCCCTCTATTTACTGTATGCTTCTTCCTTCGGGAATATACTCATAATTTTGTAGTGCCATCTTTGCAGGACCTCTCCGGGACCAGAGACTTGAATGGGGAACCCCTGGCAACTAGTTACAATAGGTGTTTTCTGGGCACTGTCGACTACATATGGTAAAGTTAAAGTACTTCATTAGTTGATGAATCATGTTAAAGTGCTGCTTGCTGCTTGTTTTGTCTAAGAGGGGGTGGGAGGGTTAATTAGCAGAGCATAGACTAGAAATTGATTTATCAAAGTAAATAGAACTTGGACTTCATAATAATATCCAGTTCTATTTAATATTTATATAGGCGTTCAGAAGGTCTTCAGACGGTTAGGGTGCTTGCCCCCATAAGAAAACAAGTCATGCAGCAGTTGACTCCTGGATTTCCTACAAAGGTATGGTATATGAACTTCAGGTTGGTTTAAAAATAAAAGAATTGGAGGGTTTTGAAAACAGGTGGTCCATGAACATTTTCAGCCGATTGCAATTGCAATTAGTTTCTTTTTAACCCTACCTCCAAACGATTGAGTTCCCTCTTTGCGTTTTTTTTTTCAGGCTTCTCTTTTTTTGGGTTTGACCTAAGATTCATATATGACAGTCTCTTTTATACTTCCATCATTATCAGTTTGAAATTGGTTTTGCATTGAACATTGTTCTATTTTTTAGAAATTTCTTGGACGGGAAAAAGTCCATTTACGAATAGTTTCTTCAGTTTGACAATCCAAAAAATTTCAGAGACGGAATATTTCTCTTAATTCCTTCTGTGTGCCTTCATTTCTTCCTGTTGGGATTCTCTCATCTTTCCTCCTTGGGTTAAAGTTCTAGTTCACGTATGACCCATCAAGACTACTAGTCAAGTGGGAGTGCATGACCTATGTGCTTTGAAAGGATGTGGGAAGAGAATATAACAAAGAGAGTCACTCCTTTTAGAACACGATTTTGTTTGTATTTAATTCCTGATATATCATTTTGTTTCATAGTCAAACCTAAAATGACAAAAAGCACAATTTTGCAGAAATGGGGCAGCGATCACATTGCCTTAGCTACTGAATTGGCATTTGTAAGGAGTCGTGAAGAGTGATACCGTGAATCTTAAGAAGCAAATGATAATAAGTGAATAAATAATTTCCCTTGTAATTGGAGTTTTTTTATTTGAGGAACCAAACTGGTTCCAATGGCACCAGCCTGCAGGTGCAGTGTGTTGAGTTAGAGGAGATAACAGAGCCTAAGATGGTGAGTTTTTTCCCTAATTATTATTATTATTATTTTATTTATAGATGTAGTTTTTCACCAATGGTTTCAGGTTACTTTATAGCTGATGTTATACTTCACTAATTATTTGGCCACGATGTGCTGTGTCACTTCCTGCATGGCATTTGAGTTTGTGTTTTTAATATTTACGAATTAGATTGGAATGGCCTCCCTTACTGAACTCTCCTATGTTGCCTGCATTTTTGCATTCTAAGAATCTAACCCAATGTTTTGTTGTAGAAGTGATACCATGATTACATAGGAACTTATAGACAAGTCTTTCGAAAGAAAAAGATAAATTTCATTCAAATATCAAATATATACAATCTTCTAAGTTCTAACATGGTAACACATTTAACTTACAAAAAATACCAATGCAAAAACGCTCTGCACAGAGAATATGAAATATCCAGATTGTGCAGAGTACGAGCATCAAATATTGAATGTCATTTATTTGACTTCAATTCCCCTGAAAACAAAAGATGGGGGGAAAAAAAGAATAGCGAAGTCTACGTTGCAAATAATCTGAGCAAGCAGCAGCTGAGGTAGGTTGTCCTGAAACAAATCGTACGATACTTAGTGGCTCTGGGGAGCACCAGCATCACTAACAAGTACAAGGTGATCGCCATCTCTAATAAGGTCTGTATCCTCAACTTCAGCTCCTTGAGTTAGAATCTTTGCCACAGAAATCCCAAATTTTCTAGAGCCTATTTCAAGTAGTTCTTTGATGGATTTGGGTAAAATCACTAGCTTTCCAGAAGCCTGTCCCGTTTCAGGGCAACTGAGAATAACTCTTGCCTGGTAAGTCGTTCTCACGCTTTGGGTATTGCTAAAACCGAGTGATGCAGGTTGTAGAACGTCCCTTTCTCCTGTATGATTTTAAGTAGCAACTTTTGTATATGTTAAAATCTAGCTTTAGAAAGTGAGCACCTATCTTATAGATAGTTCTCTACGCACAATGTGATAAAATCTCGAATGTTAATAGTCTAGTTAGACCAATGTAAAAGTATTCAGATCAAATATGTAAGTACTGTTCATTTTAGGTTTTAGTGTGCGCAACCTAGAGATTTTAAACCCAAAATTTAGGAAATTGAGAACGATTTTCTTAAGTTGGCAAAATGAAACCTCACCGGTATTGTTAGTTGTCATGAACCCAACTAGTGAGTTTTGATAACTATTGCTCCTCCTTCTAGGAGGCATATCAGAACAATTTGATTCTCGAACAGGAGTCATGCAGGAGTCTTGGGAAAACTGCTGCAGCATGTTTGATTCGTTCTGGAACTTCCGAAGGTAATCTGATCCAGGATTTTGTGGAATATGGACAACAAATGATGTATTCACAGGTTGCTTGTCAGAGAATAGTTTTTTTATTGCTTCATGGCCTTGATGATCTGCCAATCCTCGAGGAGTCCATCCATGAACATCTGCCTTATCAATGTCAGCCCCCTGATCTAAAAGGAACTTCACTGTTTCACTATTTCCTTCACATACTGCCATGTGAAGCGCTGTTGTCCCGCTGCTTCTTGGCAGCGTTATGTCTCCACCACATTGGGTGATGGATTTTAGTATATCTATGCTGTTTTGCTCCGCAGCAGTGCATGCAAACTGGGCAACATCGCCTGAAGAAATATTGACACCCTTGTCCAGTAGAAGCTTGACTATAGACTCATGTTTCCCTTGTATTGCTTGCCACAGGGGTACGTTTCCTTCGAAGTCTGCATAACATAAGAGCACATAGGAAATTAACTTCCCAAACTTTTCAGCATCAAGCTGCAGCAATTACTACTACAAAGAGTACGTACCTCTTCTGTTCGGGTCTGC
Source organism: Benincasa hispida (assembly GCF_009727055.1). Taxonomy (NCBI): domain Eukaryota; kingdom Viridiplantae; phylum Streptophyta; class Magnoliopsida; order Cucurbitales; family Cucurbitaceae; genus Benincasa; species Benincasa hispida. The sequence continues at coordinate 63,533,617 of NC_052357.1, read as the reverse complement.
CCCATACTGTAGGAGTAGAACTACGCAATCTTCGTTTCCTTTAGCTGCTGCAATATGCTGAAAATGAAAAAATGCGAGGTAAGTTGATCAACTCCATTTCGATTGATTGTGAATAGCCAAGATAAACAAGAATAATAGATGGGATTTGTTTACAAGTGCTGTCTTCCCATCAACGCCATCTACTTCATTTGGATTCGAACCCTGCTTTAGCAATTGATGCAACAATATATCATTGCCAGTGTCTGCGGCATAGTATAAATTGTGAGGCATATCCATTCCGGCCCTAGTCAATGTCTGTTCTGTTTCTTGCAGAATTTTCTCTATCCTGGGGTCTTTTATCTCCTTCAGGTGCTGCATATAGTTTAAACGTACAGGTAACCAAAACTTAAAACTTTTTGCCTTCTCTTAGACTATGAATTCATAGTCACAGACATGCCATAGGCTTGCTTTGCAACTGGTTGATTGCAACCTTATAGTACCTCGTAGCTTTGAGAACTAGACTAATTACCAAGCATGATAGAGATGAGTTCTAGTTCTCAAGTGCGTAACTTGAATTAGTGATATTCAATAAGCATTCATCATTAAGAGAAAATTGATATACGAGCTACTCTGAGGTTCCATCTTATCGAGAAACTAGCAAACTTTCTATGATTAGTTTTGACCTTAAGGAGATTGTTCAACTTTTGTTATGGTCAAGCAGTGCAGAAAAAAAATGTCATCTTATTGGCAAAAGTTGCTGACCTTGAGGAGATTGTTCATTATTATTGCCCCATCCCCAACGCTTGCTTGTACCAAGTTATAAAACGAGGAGCGACTTAAATGCAACAATTGACTCAAACGGCTGGTTCGAACGGTGAACAATTGTGGTTGATAACAAAGCACACCTATCTCACCGATGATATCTCCCGTCTTTGCTTCACCGACAATCTGAAACAATCCTTGTCGAAAAAAACCAAACTGCATATCAACATTTTATGTGTCGTCGCCAGTGCCATCAAATCTAGTTACTGAAAAATGTTAAAAGAGTTCCACCTTGTCCCCATAATTACCTCTTCCATTCCATTTCTTTGTATAATAAGATCCTGCAAGGTGGAGTAAACATCAGAAGAAATAGCATGAGTCAATCAAAGAGGTATAAAGTTCTCATTGAGGTTACAAAGGAAAACAATAGAAGTCATATTTCTGTGGCATTTTTGGCCTAGTGGTAAAGGCTTGAGATTTTTAGAGACACCATTCAACATCTAAAATTCATATAACCTCCAAGTTAAAGCTCAATGGCTGAAAATCTTTATTGTCTTAAGATTTGGCCTTGAATGGAAGAAGCTTTCTCATAAATTAGAATGCATAATGCGAGATATGAAAACCTCGTACTCCAAAAAATGCTCGAAGGTACAGACATGAAGTATGCGGAAAGTTTTTGGGATGTTTAAGAGGTCAAATGGTTGTTTCTGCTCTTACCGCAGCACCAGTTACAACTATATAGAAATCTGTTGGTGCTTCATTCTGCAAGATGATATCTTCTTTGGGAGGGAAGTACTCGGCCTTCATTTCAGTTACCTTCCAAAGTCAAAGATTGAAAACCACTGGAAATTGTTATGCTTTCTAATATAATGTCATTTACTAGCATTAAATAACAAGAATTTCAAGCTTAAGAAATTGAGGATTGAGTATGAGGAAGAAGGTATATGAAACTGAATTACAGTGGGGAAGTAATGGTAAAATTACCAGTTGAAAAATCAAGTCTGTTGATACTCTATGAAACAAATAAGCACGATCAACAAGTGAATAGAAGAGATGGTGGGCTATGCTAGATCTGATGGCTTTTGGAAGAGAAACAAGCGTCTCTTGTTGTTGTAATCCCTCTAAATCAGTTCTGAATTTCAAACACAGATGAGCAAGCATCTGTTCTTGAAGTCGATCAGGTAGATGATTTCTATTTGCAAAATTCGAGGCTGCTTGAATGGTGTCCCTCTGAAATAATCCATGCAACAATATGAAGATGAACACACGAAAATATTCAAGATCAAAGATAAAGGGCACATTACTGCCTTTGACCAAATCACCACTCTCTAAAACCTAAATGTTATTCTCCAATGGCAATATATTTAACAAAGGAGTTCAACAAACAGGAGAGTGAAGATTTTAATCTTTGAAAATGAGTGTCTATGCTAGTTCAGGTGCACCTTAATTAATCTCACAACTGTTTGACTGTACAACATTTGGCTGTCAAGGAAATTCGTAAGTTACTAAACCTTATATTAGATGGTCATCATGGATTGAACCCATGATTGCTTAAGCCCTTTATCAAGACTATGCCTTCCAATTAATCACTAGGCCAGCTCATGATGGTTTCTTGAGGTGGCCATTGAAGCAAAAGTTTGTATTAAATGCTCTATATCCATTTCATATCAAGGGGAATCATAATTTACACAATGGTAAGTGGTAAAGCAAGGGTGAAAAAAGGGGGTTAAGACTTACAAATTTCCTGGTTCGACTGGTGCCATGGACGACCAAGTTAGTCATATTTCCAATAAGGTAAGCTTGCAAGCCGAGAATAAAGAAGTGGTAAAAGATGCAAAAAATAATTTCTTGTTCATTAACAGGATGCAAGTCGCCATAGCCAATGGTTGTGATTGTGGTAATTGACCAGTAAATGGAAGTGACATAACGCACTCCCAAACTTGCCTTATGTAAATCTTGGGGGGATAAAGCTAACCATGTCATTTTTGGGTCTGGATAGTTTGCAGCTATTAGATAGAAGCAGCACCCAGCAAAATGAACCGTGAACACACACACCTGTATACAGCCTCATCAGATAGAATCGTTCAACTACAAACCTAACCTTAATTTAAGCCTTGTTTGATACCTTTTTCATTTCTAGTTTTGTCTTTTTTTAAATTTATGCTTTTGAAAGCTACTTTCTTTCCTCCCGTTTGGTAACTATTTTGTTTTTTATTTTTAGTTTTTTAAAATAAACTTGCAAACACCTATCCTATATCCCATCTCTAAATTTATTAGTTTGTTATCTACTTTCGAATCAAGTCAAGTTTTGAAAACCGAAAAGAGTGAGTTTTTGAAATCTTGTTTTTATTTCTTAAATCTAGCTAAGAATTCAATTCTGATATTTAAGAAAAATGCAAACCATTATAAGAAAATGAGAGTAAATAGGTTTAATTTTTAAAAACCAAAAACCAAAAACAAAATGGTTAAAAAATGGGGTCTACTTAAATTTTCAAATTTTGACTTGACTTTTAAGAGTAATATTTAGATGCATTCCATGATGTACCTATCTTTGTATATCGTCAACTTATCCAATCTACCGTGTGGCAAATACTTCTTTTTTGAAATATTTTTTTTGTGTATGACGTGGGTGATGTATAAAGATATGTTCCTCTTAGAATGCATCCAAATATCGCTCTTTTTAAAAACCTTGATATATATTAGATGGCAAAACAAATGAATTTATAAGTACTAGTGTTTATAAGGTTAATTTTAAAAATGAAGAACTAGAAATATTTTATTATTTTTTTAATCAAAATATCATGAACTTCAAGGTTTATGTGTATTTGGTGTCTGAACATTTTAAAGTATGTAATCAGTTTTAAACTTTAAAATTTTGGTTTAATAGATTTCTGACCAATTCATTTTAAGCAATTAATAATTTATTTTAGATATAAACTTGAATTTTATATGTAGTTTAAGCTCGTTAATTTGTTTACAAAACATCCGCTACAGTTAACTTACAAATACAAGCTTTGCGCATCGAACCAAGAAATAGTTATAGTTCCTGTCCTTTTCCAACCTGCCGCCATTTTTCAAGGGACACGAAAAAAAGCCAACGTCAAATGATGGAGTAGACATGTAAATGAATACAATAAGAAGTAAGAATTTCAAGAGATGCCCAAAAAACAGGCAAAATAGTGAAGATGAGAATTTAAGGATAGTTTTAACTTGTCAATATACTCATTCAAGATAGATTTCGATGATATGAAAATGAATAAGTGTAAAATTAAATATTAAATTTATTTTGTATGATTAAAAAAGTGACTTTCAATATAAATGATTTTAACAATTTCAAAATAACTCTCGAACATGTAATCTCGTTTGGTAACTGTTTGGTTTTTTAAAATCAAACATATTTTTTCTTAATTTCTTATAATTGTTTGCATCTTTCTTAAGCAATAGAGTTGAATTCTTAGTCAAATCCAAAAACAAAAACAAGCTTTTAATTGCTACATTTTTTTTCTTTAGATTTGAAAATTTAGGTTAGATTTTGAAAATAATAATCAATGAAATAGTTAACAAAATGCAGGAGAAAATTGGAATGATGAGGATTTAAGCATAGTTTTGATTTATGAAGTTCATAACTATTTGCTATTTTACCTTGAATTTTCATAAATGTTCTATGAAAAGAGTTGAAGAAAAAGTAGGGGAAGTTGCAAAGATGAGGATTTAAGCATAGTTTTGATTGATAAGTAATAATTATTTGCTATCTTATCTTTTGAAGACTACTTTATGATGAATTTCAATCAATGTTCAAATGAAAATAGTTAAGAAAAAGCAGGGGAAATTTGCAAAGATAAGGACTCAAACCTAGTTTTGACTTGTGAGCTATCTAATTTTTTAAAAACTACTTTATGACTAATGTCCATCAATGTTCACAAAAAGCATGGGAAATTTGCAAAGACAAAGATTTAATCATAGTTTTGATTTATGAGGTTCATAATTATTTGCTACCTTAGCTTTTATGAATTTTGTTGTTGGTTACTGCAACAAAGAAAACTATTCTAAAATCCAAAATGAATTCAAATCTATTTTTTATTTTAAATAAATTCTTACTAGAATGGTCAAATTTTGTAGGATTTCATAGGATTTAAAAGTAATTTAACTTTGTTATATTCTAATTTTTAACTAATAGATCATAGCCTATACTGGTAAAATCTTAATTTTTTTTTTTCCGATCATCGTCTAAACACACAATTTTTAATATATTCGCTTGTTAATTTAAATTTATTTTTCGAATTTCAAATTATAGAATTTAAAATCAAAGGTTAATGACTGCTTTGGTTTATGATGAATCTTCATCATGCTTCGATGAAAATAGTTAATAAATCATGATTGCAAAGATTAAGATTTTTTTTTTTGTTCTTTTAAGAAAAAAGTCCACAAGGACAGTTTAAATTGAAAACGGAATAACTAACAATGATGTTGACAAATAAAAATAATAAACTATTTTTTTTAAAAAAAAAAACAGAATTTAATTAAAAACATCAGGTTGGATATCTTAGAAGCTAAAAAACTCAGAAAATTTCGGGATTTGTTTTACCTGGCGAACATGGAACTGACTCTTCGAAGACGCCATAGACGAAGCATATTGAAGTATCCATAATTCTGAAGAGAAGGAGGAAGAATAGCTTGAGTCAATTCCGACGGAATAATCGACACAACGTCAAACACCAACCAAGTTTTTGCATATCTCAGAGCAATCAGATTCCGATCATCCACAAGCAGGTAAGTAGTTTTGTCCAAATACGCCACGAAGAAGGTCAAAACTATATCAATGGCGAATATTCCATTTACGACGTTATCGATCACAGCAAGAGCTCCCTGAGGCGAAGGAATGAACCCGAACTCAAACGGACAAACCCAGGCGGTGTACAGAACTAGAAATATCAGAAACGTTTCCCAAAGTCTGCGATTAAATCAAATATCAGATTCATCACAACAATCTCTGAAGAAGAAGAAGAAGAAGAAGAAGAAGAAGAAGAAGAAGAAGAATGTGGTTAATTAGAAAGATTAGATAATTATAAGAAGAAGAACCTGTAATTGTAATCGAATGGCGAAATTATATGACGACGGAGTTTGATTCTTCGATTCTTTTGCCCATTGACGCCTAGCGGTGGCAGGATTCCGCCGTTGAGACTGTAATGGCTACCGAATTGCTCGATTTCTTGTTCTTTCTCTCTCCCGCATATTGATCTCCCTAATAATCCGAACTTCTGCTTCGACATTTTGATGTAAATTAAACCCTAAATCCCTAATTCCTAAGGCTCATCTCAATTACAGGTTCTTCAGTTAAAAAATCTCAACGCGTGGTGCACTTCCTTCAAATCTGAGCCTGTCTTCTCAACAATCACGAAATCAAAATCATCCGCCGTCGCCGGTCGCAATCCCTGAGCCTTCGATCGATTACAGATTCTTCTTCAATTCAATAATCTCTACTTTTACCGAAATCAAAACCATCCGCCGGCTGCCGATTGAGTTCCTACAAATCCGAGCCAGTCGGAATCTTGAGCGCGCATTTAGGGATTTGAGTTGAAAGAAGTGAAAATTGGATGTTAATGGAAATTAGCAGAGGTGGTGTGGAATAATAATGGAAACGACGGTTAGATATGAATGAGTAAGAATCCATAGTCATGGCGATGATGGAGCTTGGATTGTGCAGCTAAATTTGGAGTGGAGGAGAAAGAAAGAGAAAGGGGGCCTCACGTACTTTCGCCATTATTGAATATTAACCACCTGAACCTGAAGCATTGTTGTGTGTGTGTGTGGAAGTTATGGAAGTGACATTCCATTTTCGATTTGACGTTGCTTATTCAACATTTAACATGCATTCTCCCTGTCTCTTATACACATCTAGATGTGTATAAGAGACAGGTTGTGTGTGTGTGTGGAAGTTATGGAAGTGACATTCCATTTTCGATTTGACGTTGCTTATTCAACATTTAACATGCATTCTCCTCCTGCTAGCTGCATGGCCCCGTTCTATTGAAGAAAAATACTCGAGTGCATTTTGGGTGGTGTGTCACGTTAATGTCTTTTTAAAAATAGAGTAGGACCCATTAACATTGATGTCTCCTACTAATATTTATGAAAACAATTTTATACTATGAATATAAAGAGTATAGTGCTAGAAGTATTACAATTTCATTTGGGACTGTATGTATGTGCATCCTTCTAATTATTCGATCATTATTTGTGAATTATGAAAGTGGATCCACTCAAGCATTACTTTAGAAAAAATATCTAATTAACAAAGCAATATATACTATGGATGTATAGATATATAAAACTACAACCCAAAATGCGTGTAATTACACTGGGTAACGATATTAGGGATAATAATGAAGTACATAATAATATTATAAAAGAATTACAAATATAACCAAATCTATTAGCAATAGGTGATAGAGTCATATACACGATATGGACTATGACCTCTACTATATAGTTTATTGTGGATAGACTTCAAAAACCAAAACCTACATTTTGCTATATGTGCAAATTATCTTACATTGTGCTATATCTGCAAATACTTTGGGCTAACTACTATATTTGCAACTGTCACAATATTTTTCAATTAACAAAAGGAACAGTTGTAGGTATAACAATTAGACATAAAGTATTTGTACACAACAAAATTCCGATCAAGGTCTCAGAGTCTATTAGTGATAGACCATATCACCAATAGGGGTCTATCATTATAGATTTTGCTATATTTACAATTATTTTAAAAAATTATTGTACACTAATTGTTATGTCTAAAAGTGTTACCCATTGCAATTACCCTTAACAAAATATAAAGGAGTCGTACTTGGATGGTATGTTTTCTTTTCAATTACAATGGGAAAAAGATGTAAAAAAGAACTTCATCGTTTTTATAAAAAGAAAAATTTTGCTAAGTGATAACTTGTGATTGGACACTTTGGTGAACTGCATAAAGATAGATAGATACATCATTAGATGTGCTCAAGTTTTTTTCAATATAAAATAACAAGTTTAGTTCTCAAACTTCAAATTTGTGTCTATTTGAATGTTTAAATTTTGCAAAATGAATAATAAGTCTAAGAAATTTTGAGTTTGTGTCTATTTGACCTATATTTTCTAAAAAAATTTAAATTGTACTTTTAATATACTAAGAATTCTAAATAATGTCCTTCCTCGAAAAAGTTATCAAAAAATATATATTTTTTCCCTTCTAAGTTAAAGAGCATGTGAGATGGTCGTGTAAGCCTTACTTGTTAGGACACTAAATCTACGAGATTTAGGACACTAAATCCAACAATCTCTCACTTGTCCTAAAACGGGTGGAGTGTACAGTATAAAATACAAGATAAAGTACAATAAAATAAATTAGGACATACTTTACACCCATAATACTTCCACTTGCCCTCGAAAAGATGACACATGTAACAACCCAAATTTTCAGGAAAAATTTATTTAATTTTCTTGATTCATATCGTGAAAATTGAGACAAAATTGAGTTAGTGTTTTAATAATTCAATTTTAATTATTTCGTGTGATAAGGGGTTAGGGGTTTGTTTTAAATTAATTGTAGGATTTGGAAAGGTTGGATTTTATTTGAATTTTTAGTAAGTCTTGGTTCAATTGGTGGCTTGTTGTTTGGAATTGAATAGTTGGTAAAGATAATTATATTGCTGGGAATTAAATATGGAATTTGGATTTTGGAGTTTAAAATTTACAAGATTTGAACCTAAGTTAATTTTGGGATTTAATTTAATTGTTAGAATTTTACTTGAATTTATTGTTGGTAGATTTAAATTGTTGAGAGATAGTTGTAACTTAATGTTTAGGGGTTAATTTGAGGTTGGATTTAGAAAGAGTTATGAAATATATATAAGAATATATATTTGAAATTGGACTCCATAGAAGATTTGGATATTAAATTTAAAAAAAGGAATTTATTTTTATATATATTTGGGGGTTCTGGAAATATAATAAATTATTTATTAATATTATATTAATGTATTAATGAAATTAGGAAAAGTGGTATATTTATATTGGATTTTAGGGTTTAACTGGGGAGAATTGTTATAAATAGTTAAAAATAGTTATGTCACCTAGTGTAGCGTGCAGTAAAAAAACAAAGGAAAAAAAAACAATTTCTTTTTTCCCTTTTCTCTCATAAATGCACCTTCAGCCCCCCTCCCCTCGACACATGCCTTTAGACGCGAAGCCCAGACTCGCCATCGCCGCCGTCTCTCTCTCTTTCCCCTCTGTACTATTCCACCGGCCGTTGACTAAGAGTTCCATCGCATCGCCAGGTTCGCCGTCGCACCGACAGGTCCGCCGGTCGTGTCACCAATCGCGCGTCTCTGTTCGTTCGTTCGTTGAAGCCGCCGTCTACAGCCTCGCGTCTGCCGTCGGCCAGGCTCTTCAGTCGTCGATAATCGTCGTTTCTTGCCGAATTTACGATTTGGGATCATAGTTGATTTGTTTTGGACAAGATTTGGGGGTTTTCTTTGAAATCTTTGATGCCCATGGAATTTTTGGCACTAATTGGTTATTGCCCATTGAATTTCAGTTTTAGGTTAGAGTTTTGAAAGGGGTTGAGCTGCTGACCAGCCTTTAAGTTCGGTTTTTGGACGATTTTCCGAATATTTTAGGGTTGGTTGTTGTTGGTTTTGTATGGGTTTTATTTAAACTTGAAAACCCATTGACTTATGCTTTGATTTGCTGTTGTTCATGGACCTTCGACGTTAGACAAGCTTTAGGGGAATTTTGAAATTTTATACTGTCCGACATTATAAAGGGTTAAATTTGGTGACTTGGATAAGTTCTAAGGCTTTGACATCCCTCGAGTTGTTTATTTATGTTTTGATTGGGTAGATTTTTAGGAACACTTTAGAGTGAATTTACAACATGGTTAAGTATCCTAAATGATGAAATAAAATTTGAATACGGTCATTGACCGGGACTTAATCCAAGATTCTAGTCAGGTCGAGAGTAGGATTGAAATGCCTATTATTTGGGTTTAATCGAGGTAAGTGATTTACTACCAATTTGCTTTCGAACCCAAGTTGGTGTTAAGGTTGCCACTGCACTAAAAGCATGATTCTATTTTGTTGGGTTGAATTGCTATAACTTGTTATGATTGAACTGTTGAGACCGTTCTGGAAACTCATGAAATATGTTACTATGATTACTATATTTTTTATGATTTGATATGAACTTGGACATTGTATGTTGCATGTAGATTGATGGTGGTTGTTAACACTCCTATCAGAAGATGTTCATCTCCTGAGTATATTTCGGTGTCCTTATGGGATCGCTACCTATGATTATATTACTGTGTCTTTTCGGAGTCACTGTTTATGAAAATGTGCCTTTGGGTTCGCCCCTTATGCCTATGCCTATGTCAGGATGCTCACCTTTGTCTTAATTGGGATACTAACCTATACACTTAGTGGATCACTTACTAGGTATTTGTGTACTCACTTTCTTTCTAGTTTTTTTAGGTAAAGGAAACGACAAGAGGAATCCGGGCCTTGGGACTTAACATTTGCTTCCGCACTTATTTTCTTGAATTGACATGTTTTGGTTTAGGGTCAACCATTCCTTGTTCTTTGGTCAGTTATTATTTATTCGTTTGTTTATTTGTAATAATTTGTTTCAAACTTGAGTTAGAGGTGCACCGAACAAAGATTTCGTTTTTTTATAGTTTTTATAATAAAATTTATTTCATTCTTTCGAATTTAGTCAAATTTTGTGAAAATGTCATTTTTCACTACCTAGAGTCCCTAAAGTTAGTTGTGTGTGATTATCAGGAAATAGCACAAACTACTTTAAGCAGCAGGCTTCAGAGTCTGGAGGGATAGGCTTGTATACTCATTCAGTGGGAAACGCCACTTGGGGCGTTGTTTGGCTGGCATAGGGACATGTTTTAGATGCAAGCAAGTGGTGCATATAGTTAACCAACGCCCTGGTGTTCAGATTGGAGGTGGTAAGTCTTCAAGTATGCCTCATGGGATTTCGTACAGACAGAAACAGTCGAGTCTATACTACAAGTCAGCTAGAGGCCGATAAGTCAAACACAGTGGTGACAGAGACGCTCCCAATCCTGGGACATTACGTCTTAGTGTTATTTGATTATGACTCATCTTATTCATTTATATCCTTAATGTTTATTAAGCATGTTATGCTAGAACTAGAGCCTTTGAACTATGTTTTATCAATTTCTACTCTGACTGGAGAAATTATGTTAGTAAGTGAGAAGATAAAAGCATGTCAGATTGGAATAGCGAACCATGTATTAGACGTGATTTTGATAGTCTTGGACATGCGAGATTTTGATGTGATAATAGGCATAGATTGGTTGGCTATCAACCATGCCAGTATTGACTGCTCTTACAAAGAGGTGGTCCTTAACCCGTGGAAGCTAGCTTTAAGTTTAGAGGGGTTGGGATCGTCGTCTTGCCCAAGGTAATTTCTGCTATGAAAGCTAACAAGTTGATTAACCAAGGGACCTGGAGTAGCCTGGCCAGTGTGGTTAATACTAAGGGCTCTGAGGGCACTTTGTTGTCCGAGCCAGTGGTGAGAGATTATCTAAATGTTTTTTCAGATGATCTCCTAGGTCTGCCACTGTATAGAGAGATAGACTTCAATATTGAGTTAGAACCAGACACGACTTCTATCTTTAAAGCTCCATATAAAATGGCTTTAGCAAAATTGAAAGAGCTTAAGACCCAGTTGCAAGAGTTGCTTGACAAAGATTTCATACACCCGAGCGTGTCACTAGGGGGTGCGCCAGTGTTGTTCATGAAGAAAAATGATAGTCTGTTATGCATATGCATAAACTACAGATAGTTGAACAAGGTGGCCATCAAGAACAAGTATCTTTTCCTTAGGATTGATGATCTGTTCGACCAGTTACAGAGGTCTACAGTTTTCTCCAAGATTAATTTAAGTTCAGGGTATCATTAGTTGAGGATAAAAGATAGTGACATCGCTAAGGTTGCATTCCGTTCTAGGTATGGATATCACGAGTTCATTGTGATGTCGTCCGATTTGACTAATGCTCCTACGGTATTCATGGATCTGATGAATAGGGTGTTCAAGGATTTTCTTGACACTTTTGTAATAGTGTTTATCAATAATATTTTGGTATACTCTAAAATACAGGTAGAGCACGAGGAACATCTTAGGAAGGTCTTGGAAATGCTTAGGGAGAATAAGTTGTATGCTAAGTTCTCCAAGTGTGAATTCTATATATGGTAGGTGTATTTTCTTGGGCATGTGGCGAAGGAGGGGGTTTCTGTGGATCCCACGAAGATCGAGGTAGTTAGAAGTTAACCTTATCTCACCACAATCAATGAAGTGCATACATTTTTAGGGTTATCAGGTTATTATTGTCAGTTTGTACAAGATTTCTCTCGCATAACCACTTATTTGTCCTTGTTGACTAGAAAGAGAGTTTCTTTTGTGTGGAATAAAGCTTGTGAGGATAATTTTTAGAATCTCAAGCAAAAACTTATAACTGCACCGGTTCTTACAATACTAGATGATTCAGGAAGTTTTGTGATTTACAGTGATACTTCTAGGAAAGGGTCGGGATGTGTGCTTATGCAATACGGTAAAATGATTGCTTATGCCTCCCGCCAATTGAAGAGTCATGAACGAACTATCCTACTCATGAATTAGAATTGGCTGCAGTTATTTTTGCTTTAAAGATCTGGAGGCACTATTTGTACGGAGAGAAGATACAAATTTTCAAAGACCACAAAAGTTTTAAGTACTTCTTCACTCAAAATGAGTTAAATATGAGGTAACGTAGATGGCTGGAGTTTGTGAAGATTATGAATGTGAAATTTTGTATCATCCAGGAAAGGAGAATGTGGTATCAGATGCTCTGAGTAGAAAAACATCCCATTTAGCAGCTCTAATTACTGACAGACTCATCTATGCAAGGATTTTGATCTAGCTGAAATTGTAGTAGCAGTTGGGGGGTTCACTTCACAGTTGGCACAACTAACAGTACAACAACCTTGAGGCGGAAGATTATTGATGCTCAGTGGGTGACCCTTACCTTGTTGAGAAATTTTGTCAAGTAGTGACAAAAAAGGGTAGTGAGTTCTCAGTGTCCCCAGATAATGGTCTTCAATACCAGGGATGATTATGTATTCCTACAGACAGTGATCTTAAGAATAAGGTGTCGTCGATAGAAGCTCATAACTCCTCATTTTTTATACATCCTGGAAACATCAAGATATACCAGGATCTGAGACGGTATTATTGGTGACATGATATGAAAAGGGAGGTAGCTGAGTTTGTTAGTAAATGTCTGGTGTGTCAACAAGTGAAAGCTCTGATGCAGAGATCAGCACGTTTGTTGCAACTCTTGAGTGTATCAGAGTGGAAGTGGGAGCATGTGTCTATGGACTTCATTGTAGATTTTCCAAGAATAGCAAAAGGTTATACAATGATATGAGTTGTAATGGATAGACTCACTAAGCTAGCACACTTTATTCTTGGAAGGTCTAAGTTTTCAGTGAATAAATGGGTGCAATTGTATAGGAAAGAGGTGATAAGGTTGCACGGTGTGTTGATGTCTATTGTATCTGACCGAGAGCCTCATTTTACGTCTAGCTTTTCGAAGAGCCTCGGCAGTGCTGGTACTCGGTTAGATTTTAATACAACTTTTCACCCTCAGACTAATTGTTAAATATAGCATTTGAACCAAGAATTGGAGGATATATTGTGCGCATGTGCATTGGGATTTTTTAAGAGTTGAGACTCTCACACTGCATTTTATGGAGTTTGCATATAATAATAGTTATCAGGCCACTATCGGTATGTTGCCATTTGAAGCCCTGTATAAGAAGAGTTGCAGGTCTCCTATTTGCTGGGATGAGGTCAGTATATGAAAGTTACTAGGAATTGAGCTGGTGTAGGTTACTAACGAGGCAATACACAAAATTAGAGCTCAGATGCAAACAACATAGGGTATATAGAAAAGTTACGTCGATATTAGGCGTAAAGACTTGAAGTTTGAAGCATGTGATAAGGTATTTGTGAATGTGGCACCTGTGAAAGGTGTTTTAAGGTTTGGGAGAAAGAAGATCCTGAATCCACATTTCATTAGGCCATTCGAGATCCTGAAGCAGACCGGTCCTGTGGCTTATCATTTAGCCTTGCCATCTTCTCTTTCTGCGATTCATAATGTTTTTCATGTCTCGATGTTGAGAAAGTATGTGACAGATCTATCCCATATGGTAGACTTTGAACCCTTGCAATTGAATGACAACTTAAATTGAGTTAATTTTATTTAATTTTCTTGATTTATATTGTGAAGATTGAGACAAAATTGAGTTAATGTATTTAACAATTCAATTTTGATTTAGTGCAACAAGGAGTTAGGGGTTTGTTTTAAGTTAATTGTAGGATTTAGAAAGATTGAGTTTTATTTGAATTTTTAGTTGGTTGTGGTTCAATTGGCGACTTGTTGTTTGGAATTGAATAGTTGGTAAAGCTAATTTTATTGTTAGAAATTAAAAATGGAATTTGGCTTTTGGGCTTTAAAATTTATGATAAGTGATTTAATTCAACTTGTGGAATTTTACTTGGATTTATTGTTGGTATTTTAAATTGTTGAAAGATAGTTGCAATTTAAAGTTTGGGGGTTAATTTTTTTTATTTTTTATTTTTTTTATAGAAAAGATGATATTATTATATAACAACAAGGAGGATCCCACAGCCCGGGATCAAGGCATCAACGCAACTATGCACAAGCAAAGACAGGACAACAAAATGCAAACAAAGCCAACAAAATAAAACTTGAACATAACCAAACATAAACATAAAAAAACCCCCAAACACCATGGAGAAAGCCAGAGAAGAGAGACCAAAACCCCATAACTAGAGACCAGAGCAATAACAAGTTCAAAAAGAAGAAAAGCAACCGTAAAATGCTAGATAAGACCAAGAAGATCAACCCGCCAGGAAGTAGTACGGGCACGAACCGTAGAGACCATAAGGTGATACAAAGCAGACACCGACCTCGGACCATCTCCATGCAGCCACCGATTACGTTTCTACCAGATGTAGTAGATGGAAGCATACCAGAATACACGTAACAACTTACTATGCACCCCTTTATCCGACCCCACTCGGCTCAACCAACTCAACTCGACATCCCAACCTGCCACCCAATGTGACGAACAACTGATGCAACACACCAAACCACACCTCTCTCCCAAACCTACACTCGAAAAATAAATGATCCTGAGATTCTATACCTCCCACACAAATATGACAACACACTCCAGCTCCTCAACCAATCCCGTGTACCTAACCTGTTCCTTAAAGCTAACCATGCACATAAGAAGTGGCGCGGAATACCACCCCCGCCCACAAAATACTAGCCCAAGACATCCTAGGATTGTTGGGGTTGATGACCACGAAGTGTTAACGTCTCGTTATATAACACCATTCATGACAGAGACTTCACTTCACTAGGATGATCATAGATAACATGACCTAAATCTTGAGTGAGTTGGGAACTCCTGCCATTGAGGGTGGTCCTTGATTTGTATGGGTGCGAATGGTCAGGTCGCCGATTCAAACCTACCATTTTGAGGATTCGTCTGATTGGGGAGTTGGGAACTCAGCTACACAAGATGAAATTCACTCATTCTCCGAGGCAGGGGTAAGTAGATAGATAACTCCCTTAAGGGCTGATTCCGAGGCTTGAACGATGTGGCGCCACACACCTTCTTATGGCCCGAGAGGTGTTCATACATAGTTGGACTATTTTGTATTGTTCATTAGAGGAATCAGTGGTACTTAAGGAGTGAGATGTAACTACAGGAGTAAAACGGTAATTTGGCTCAGCTGTACTTACGAGCATCTGTGAAGGTTCATCGTACTCATGATTGGTTATATCCGATGGACACAGAAATATATCTGTAGTAAGAAGAGTTCAGTTGTTGGTTTTTAGTAGAATGCCTAACAGTTAAGGGATGGTGGATCTCGTGGCTAAAGAGTTTAGTCAGCTATTTACAGACCATTGGAGCTTCGAGCCACAGGTCTATTAGGTCCCCTGGGTAGCTTGGATAAAGTCGAGAATCAGTGTTTAGGTTAATTTGAAATGTTCAAACTGACAAGAGAAAGTTTGATTATATATGATATAATTGGACTAGTTAATTATATATGATATAATTGGCTAAATGTATGAGATATATTATTATGGAGGAAATTAGATATAAATATGATTTATATAAAGTAGAGGAGAAATTATTATAGTAGATATGTGGTATCAAACTATAGGTTAAAAATATGATATGATTATATTTATCAATATTTTAGTTGGTTAATTATATGATAATTAACCCAAAAATCAAGTTCGGGCGTGCATTAGTTAGAATGCGTCGGTTATTGTAACCGATGAATTAAAATGAAATTGGTTTTCATTTTGAATCGTTCGTTCGGAAAAGAGATAGAAGAGCGCGCTGGTGAAAAGTAATCAATCGCTTAATCTCGAGAGCCTATACGATAGTCGCTCTGTGCCTAGACGTTCGTCTAGAAAACAATCGCACGCTAGTTCCTACACGATCGAATAGCTTCCCTAAACGATCGTATAGTGTGCCAAGTTTGTTAAACGATCGTCTATCTTTTCCTAAACGATTGTTCAGTAAAATCTACACGATCGTATAGTTTCTCCTAAACGATAAGCATCTTGCTATACGATAGCGTCTTTTTCCCTCCCACTTGCTTATCGCCTACATGATCTGTTCTTCCTCCTTCCTCTACCAAATTCACTAAATACCACGCTTTGGGTTCTCACTCCGAAAATACCTAGGGCTCTTTTCTGGTGGTGTTGTCTCTGTTGCTTTCGTGAGTGCTGCTGTAGTCGACGCATCTACTGGGCATTGGTTGATAGGGTAGAGGTTTTCGTTGCGTTAAGTTTCGAATTTTGAAGAACGTCTTCAACTGGTATGGCAACTCTCTCCCTCGATTATTTTTGTTCAAAGCATGCCTTTAATTGACTGTTCGTTTGCATAACTGTGCATTTGAACGTATTTGATGTATTTCGGTCACTGTGAAATTTAAGCGGTCTGAACGCGCTCATAGAAATCTTCGGTAAGAGATTCTTCAAGGACGACGAGGACGCAAACTCTCCCAAGCACTACCGATTGAAAACTGACCAATAGCACCCAACTCCCAAACCCAATAATCCCCCCTCCATGAATTCCGACAACCGCGCCTCCAAACTACTCCCTACATCATAAACCACCGTAGACCCATATGAATCCAAAATCGCACCCCCCAGCAGCCAAGGATCCCACCAAACAAAACAAGACCGANACGCAAACTCTCCCAAGCACTACCGATTGAAAACTGACCAATAGCACCCAACTCCCAAACCCAATAATCCCCCCTCACCCTAGGCCCCACTGCCTGAATAAAACCCCAGATCTCTAACAACTCCCAAGACACTGTAGGCCACCTCCAATCTCCCTTACTATCTAAGAATTGTGATAACTGGGCATCCAAACTACTTCCTGCATCATAAACCACCATAGACCCATATGAATCCATAAATGCACCCTCCAGCAACCAAGGATCCCACCAAACAAAACAATACCGTCCATTGCCAACCATCAAACGAACCAGATGCTTGAATCTATCTCTACAGCATAAGATAACCCTCAAGTACCAAGACTTCCCAACCTCACTCCGAACAGCCACAAAGACCGCCCTCGCAAAACATACGGCTCCACCCACGCCACCCATAATGAACCCGATTTAATTAATAGAAGCCAGAGCAGCTTCATAATAGCAGCCTGATTCTATGAAGCCACATGTTTCATACCCAAACCCCCCTCCCAACGGCAAGCACACCTCATCCCACGCCACCCGCACACCACCACGACTCACCGCACTTCCCTTCCATAAATAACTACATAACAGACGATCAACCTCATGAGTTACACACGCAGGCAACACGAGGATGCTACACCAAAACACCTGAAAGGACTGTAAAATAGACCTAACAAGCTGCAACCTTTCAGCATAATTGAGGGATCGCGTCGCCCAGCTTCTAATACGAGTTGTAATCCTCTGTATTAAAGGCGCACAATCCACAGCCCTCAACCGACCAGCCAATAATGGTAACCCCAGATACCTAACAGGTAGCGAATCAAGAGAGAACCCTATAAACGCAGCCAACTTCTCTGCCTTACAAACTCCAAAGAATCTTTCAGCTGCACAGAAAATAATCAAATCGTCTGCAAAAACCAAATGAGTTAGGCCGATGCGCTCACACCGATCATGGAACCTAAACCACACAGGAGGTTTATTCAACAACCTGGACAAGACCTCCATCACCATCACAAACAAAAAGGGAGAAAAAGGATCCCCTTGCCTCAACCTCTTCCTACTAGGAAAAAAGCTCTCAAGGGAACCATTAATAATCACAAAAAACGTAGGTGACGTAACACAAGCCCTCACCCAACTAACAAACTGAAGGGGCGTACCTATAGGCAGCAACACGCCAAACAGAAAATCCCAGTTGACTGAATCGTATGCCTTCTAAAGGTCTACCTTCAACATACAATGCGGATTCCCTCTGCCCTTCTTGTAGCCCTCCACAAGCTCCTGACACAATAAAATGTTATCGAAAATTGACCTACCAGGAATAAACGTAGACTGATTACCGCTGATGAAAGAAGGCAACCACGACCTCAATCTTTCAGCTAAGATCCTTGAGATATAGTTGTACATAACATTACAACAAAAGATAGGACAAAACTCCTCCATACGTTCAACTGCGCGTCTCTTTGGGATGAGAGTAATAGCAGTAGAATTAACTCCACTAGGAAGATAACAGGACTAAAAAATTTTTTAGCACAACATAACAGAAATCATCACCAACCACACTCTAAGCAACTCTGTCAAAATCCACCGAAAACCCATCGGGCCCAAGAGCCTTCCTAGACTTCATCGAGAATAAGGCCTTCTGAATCTCATCCCGACTCACTAGATGACCAAGTGCCTCCATGAAGGATCTCATATCTAAAAGTTCCATGAGCACGTTCGGATCGTTCCGATCACACAGTGACTGAAATACAAAAATATACATTCAACATACAGTTATGCAAACAAATCTTAATTAACGGCATGCTATGTATAAGAAAATAACAAAGGAAAGAGTTCCATACCAGTTGAAGACGTTCTTCACACTTCGGAACTCCAACGCAGCGGAAGCCCTCCACGCGATCTACCAACGCCCAGCAGCAGCGTCAACAAAAGCAGCACGAACACGAACGCCGCGGGGACAACACCACCCTAAAGAGCTCCGGGTATTCTCGGAGTGAAAACCCAAAGGGTGGGCTTTGGTGAATTTGGTAGAAGAAGGAGAAAACAAAAATCGTGTAGAAGATAAGCATGTGGGAGGGAAGAAAACGCTATCGCATAGTAGAAATACTTATCATTTAGGAGAAGCTACACGATCGTGTAGGATTTACTAAATGATCGTTTAGGAAAAGGTACACGATCATTTAGTAAAACCGACACGCTATATGATCGTTTAGAAAAACTATCAGATCGTGTAGGAATTAGCGTGCGATCGTTTAGGCGCGAGATAGACGATCGTTTAGACGGAGAATGCTATCGTATAGGCTCTCGAAAACATTTAAGTGATCGTTTTGCTTTCTACCAACGCGCGCACTCACAAATTCTTTGGACGATTGATGAATCGGGGCGATTCAAAATGAAAACCTTCTTCATTTTAACTCATCAGTTACAATAACCGACAGATCTTACTAACCCACGTCCAAACGTGATTTTTGGATTAATTATCATATAATTAATCAACTAATTAATTAATAAATATAATCATATTATATTTTTACCCTATAGTTTGATATCACGTATCTACTATAGTATTTTCTCCTCTTCTTGATATAAATCATATTTATATCTTATTTCCTCTAAAATAAAGTATCTCATACATTTGCCACTTATATCATATATAATTAACCAGTCTAATTATATAATAGATAATTGAAATTTCTCTTGTCAATTTGAACATTTAAAATTAATCCAAATACTGGTTCTCGACTTTATCCAAGCTACCTAGGGGATCTAATGGACCTGTAGCTCAAAGCACCAACGGTCTGTGAATAGTTGACTAAACACTTTAGCCACGAGATCCACCATCCGTTAACTGTCAGGCATTCCACTAAAGACCAACAACTGAACTCTACTTACCACAGATATATTTCTGTGTCCAACGGATATAACCAATCATGAGTACGATGATCCTTCACAGATGCTCGTAAGTATAATTGGGTCATATTACCGTTTTGCCCCTGTAGTTACATCTCACTTCTTAAGTATCACTGATTCCTCTAATGAACAATACAACATAGTCCATCTATGTGTGAACACCTCTCGGGCCAAGAGAAGGTGTGTGGCGCCACATCGTTCAAGCCCCGGAATCAGCCCTTAAGAGAGCTATCTATCTACTTACCCCTGCCTCAGGGAAGGAGTGAATTCCATCATGTGTATCTGAGTTCCCAGCTCCCAAATCAAACGAATACCCAAAATGGTAGGTTTGAATCGGCGACCTGGCCACTCACACCCATACAAATCAAAGGACCACCCTCAATGGCAGGAGTTCCCAACTCACTAAGGATTGGGGTCATGTTACCTATGATCATCCTAATGAAGTGAAGTCTCTGTCATGAATATTGTTATATAACGAGACGTTAACACTTAGTGGTCAGGTCTTATATAAACACTCGTGACCATTCCACAAAGCGGGCCGCATTCGTAGCGTTACCAGGATAAGGTTTCCCTTCTATATCCATATACTACAGATCATTTTGGTTATCACTCAAGACATGATCCACTTGTATGTCACCACATATATACTTGAGTCACATACATATGACTAGGGATTTTATGTTTATTCATTTGTGGTAAAGCAAATAAAACAAGTAATCGAGCAAAATACAAGATGTGAAGTAAATATCATATATTAACAACAAAAGCGTTCGTACAAACTGTTTACAAACTACAGGACACGAGACTTTAGGGCATCAACCCCAAAAATCTCCCACTTGTTCTAAAGCAAAGTGGGGTGTACGAAAACTTAGTACAAAATAATAAACTAGGGCATAAAAGCCCAGTACAATAAAATCTCCCACTTGCTCTAGTCCAGCCACGAGAGATCCAGTAGACCCATGCTTCGTAGTTGACCCTCAAACACTGTAGCCGTGAGAGCCTTCGTAAACGGGTCAGCAACATCAAAATGTCCTGGGTTTGATTGATCCGTTTCATCTTCTCAACCTCTTGAGGCGTCTTAGGACACATGTCCTTAAACAAGGTGACTCTATGCTTAAACAGTAGTAGGCCCCTCTTGGAGTCCTGCATCGAGTACTTTAGCAACATCTTGTCAATGTACGATGCCTGAGACAGTGCTAGCACTTTGTTCTTACGATCCTGAAAGATCTGTATACCTAGAACAAACTGAGCCTCTCCCAAATATTTCATTAGGAATTGGGTCGCTAGCCAGTTCTTAACTGCAGTCAGTAGACCTACATCAATCCCAATGAATAGGATATCATCTACGTACAACACTAAGAAGACTATTGAAGTGTTGATGATCTTCTTGTGAACACAAGGTTCACTAACGTCGCCATCCCGGTCAACATCCTCCATTTCCTTCTTATAAGACAACGGATCCTCAACGTCGCCTTCTGCTATCATAGCAAGGATTTCTGTAAAACCCAGATAGCGAACAGTTGGGTTCACAACCCTCCCACTACGTCGAGGTTCCCTCAACTCTTAAGGTGGAACCGACCTACTGAATGAACTCTCATCAAGAACTCTTGCTAATATAGCAGGCTCTTCAACAACTTTTGTTGAAATCTCAGTAGTTTCATTGGAAAGTTCACGCAACACGACTTTACTTCGTGGACTGTGCTCCCTTATATGATCCTCCTCCAGGAAAGTAGCGTTTGTTGAAACAAACACCTTATGTTCCGTTGGATCATAAAAATAATCCCCTCGTGTACCTTTGGGGTAGCCTACAAAGAGGCATAACCTCGATCGCGTTCCAACTTCTTAGGATTAGCCTCAAGCACATGTGCAGGGCAACCCCAAATGCGGAAGTGACGTAAACTAGCTTTACGTCAGTTCCACAACTCTAGAGGTGTTGTTGCAACACTCTTGGAGGGAACACAGTTGAGTATATATACCATTGTCTCCACTGCGAAACCCTAAAACGAGTCCGGTAAGGAAGCATAACTCATCATCGAGCGAATCATGTCTAACAAGGTCCTATTTCTCCTTTCCGCTACACTATTCTGCTGAGGTGTACCCAGCACTGAGAGTTGGAAAACGATTCTATGTTCTATCAAATAGTTTTGGAATGCCAAGTCCAAAAACTCTCCACCTATTTTCGATCGAATGGTTTTAATCCGTCTATCTAATGCGTTTTCAACTTCAGCCTTGAACTCTTTGAACTTTTCAAAGGATTCAGGCTTCCGTTGCATAAAATAAACATACCCGTACCTGAAGTAATCATCAGTATAACTGATAAAATATTCATAGCCACCTCGAGCTTGCAGATTCATAGGACCAGTGAGGTTAGAATGTACTAACTCCATAGGCTCTTTGGCTCGATAACCTTTTCCAGTAAAAGGTCGTTTAGTCATCTTACCCTTAAGGCAAGATTCACACACTGGTAAAGAATTTTCTTCTAACTCACTTAGAAGTCCATTCTGCACCAATCTCTCAATCCTATTGAGATTAATGTGCCCTGAACGAAGATGCCAAAGTTGGGCATTTTCTTTTGGAGAAATTCGTTGACGTTTTGATTGAGTTACGGCAGTTGAATAATGGCTAACGGCCTTAGCACATATAAATTCGATTCCAGATTTGTTATGCAAATAAAAACACTATCTTTATGAATAAACGCTTTATCCACATTAAAAGAGATAGTATATTTACATTGCAATAAACACTTTATAGAAATAAGGTTCCTCTTTAATAAGGTTCCTCTTTGGTTGATGAACAATATATACATTATTTTAAAAAAAAAAAAAAAAAAAGAAACCTATTCTGTAAAGCTAACTGAAGTCCTCCCACTGCAACAGCTGAGACGATGTGCCTAGTGCCTTCTCGCATCGTCATCACACCAGCCTCTAACTGTCGCCAAGATCTAATCCCCTGAAAAGAAGAACAAACATGATTAGTGGCGCCCGAATCAATTATCCAGACAGAATCATCATTCTCCACTAAACAAGTTTCAAGCACAAGTAAATCACATTTATCTTTATCGGCCTTGGCCTTAGCCTTAGTTTCTTTCTTCTTTTTCAGATATCGAGGATAGTTCCTCTTTCAGTGTCCATCTTGATTGCAATGGAAACACTTTCCCTTAGCAACTTGTGGCCGCTTACTTAGGGCGACAGGCGGTGGGTGCCTTCTCTTTTCCCTTACCACCCTTTTTCTTCGTTCCTGAGGTCGAACCTCTATGAAATGTCCTAGAGAATGAAGCAACATTCGCCCCACCCTTCTGCCTCTCCTTACTTTTCAGTAAAGATTGGTATGTCTGCAACTCGTTGAGGAGAGTTGTAAGGTTATATTTCACTTTGTTAAGAATCACATTGTTAACAAACTGCAGGAAGCTCTCCAGCAAAGAATGAAGGATTATGCTAACCTGGCTACCCTCATCGATGGTAGACCCATTCAACTCCACCACATTAAAGTGGACCATCATGTTTAGCACGTGTTCACGAACAGAGGTTCCTTCTTCCATTTTGGAGTTGAAAATGTATTTAAGAGCCTCATGCATAAGCTGTTCAGACGGTTGTCCAAACATCCCCCGCAGGGACTCCATGGTCTCACGCGCTGAGACCATAGGCTCATGTTTCTTGGCCAAGACTTCAGAAAGACTTGCCATGATGTAGGCTCAAGCCTTCTCATTCTCCCTTGTCCATCGCTCGTATGCCTCCCGAACACTTCGAGTGGCATTCGGAGCTGGAATAGAAGGACAAGCCTCCGTGAAACCGAACATGAGATACTCGATGACCAGGATCGTCGTGATCATATGTTTCCATGTTGCGAAATTATCGCTAGTAAGTTTTTGAACGCTTAGCAATGCTAACGTGGCTGTTTCCATTTTGAAAATGGTTGCTGAAAATACAAACAAAACTTTATTAGACTTTGCTAAACCACTTTTAAACCAATCAGTTTTGCAAAATAGTTTCAAGTATCCTAAGTTATAGACTTCTATTTTGCAATGATGCTCAGTGAGGCAGGACAAACGCCACCGGTGGGGTGATCAGTTGCCCCTTCGCTGGGATGAGACATTCTCAACCATTAGGTAGAACCAACTCTTGGAACTGAACCTAACAGCCACCATTTTTCAGTTCAGAGTCGTCAACCTTTAACTATTTTTCGTAAGTGTAACCCCTCGCTTTCAGTGCTAGAGTCTCGCCCTAATGAGCCCACCGTAGAAAAAAAGCAGATTAGGATAAGAGACTAAGTTACCTTATCCTCTTACAGGAGATCAAATAAAGAAACGCACAAAACTGCCATCCTTTAAGGGGACACTCCCAGGGTCGTCGATGATCAAGATCATCTGATCATATTTTTCTATGTTGCGAAATTATCTGGCTTTGAGCGCTTAGCAATGCTAACGTGGCTGTTGCCATTTTGAAAATGGTTGCTGAAAATACGAACAAAACTGTATTAGACTTTGCTAAACCACTTTTAAACCAATCAATTTTGCAAAACAGTTTCAAGTACCCTAAGTTATAGAGTTCTATTTTGCAATGATGCCCTAGTGAGGCAGGACAAATGCCACCGGTGGGGAGATCAGTTGCCCCTTCGTTGAGATGAGACATTCTTAATCATTAGGCATAACCAACTTTTGGAACTGAACCTAACAACCACCATTTTTCGGTCCAGAATCATCAGTCTTTAACTATTCCGCGTAAGTGTAACCCCTCGCTTTCAGTGCCAGAGTCCCACCCTAATGAGCTCACCATAGGGAAGAAGCAGATTAGGACAAGAGACTAAGTTACCTGATCCTCTTACAGAAGATCAAATAAAGAAATGCGCAAAACTGCCATCCTTTAGGGGGACACTCCTAGGGTGCCTCGAGCCGATGCGCAGTAACTTTATTCAACCTAACGAGAGAGACCGAGAGATATGCTATCGCACTTCCCACTCTCACTTACTATGAACACTCTTTCCATCCACCTTGATATTGACCTAGCCAAACACCATCCGTTGGGGGAAGATGCCAAAGGTGCCGCGAGGCTGAGGGTAGATCTCACGGTGTGGACTATTTAGGAGAAACGTGAAAGGTTTAAGTGAAGCATCTTATGCCTTAAGTACCTCCCACTAAATGTTCTACCTAGGGATTCATTAACCTAGACAATCCGGCTACTGATTTTAGTCTAAGGCATCTTTTTAAACTTTGCTCATAAACAACGTTTGTCTATGAAATATGAACAAGTTCAAGTAGTCACATTTAAACCTGTCTCTTATACACATCTAGATGTGTATAAGAGACAGGGGTAAATCTCACGGTGTGGACTATTTAGGAGAAACGTGAAAGGTTTAAGTGAAGCATCTTATGCCTTAAGTACCTCCCACTAAATGTTCTACCTAGGGATTCATTAACCTAGACAATCCAGTTACTGATTTTAGTCTAAGGCGTCTTTTTAAACTTTGCTCATAAACAATATTTTTCTATGAAATATGAACAAGTTCAAGTAGTCACATTTAAACACTTTAATGGATTGTTCTTAACTTGCATGCATGAATCAAATCTATATAATTCACCTTTCTAGTTAAGTTTCTAAGTAGGGGTATTACGTTTCCGTCAACTTAAATACCCCAGCCTAGACAAAACCTGCCTTAGATAAAAGGTCCTTTATAGATAGATTTGCTACACTTTAACCTTCTATTAGCCATTTAATCCTAATAAACTGATTAAAAGATTAAAGCCTTAGGGTTGCTAATCGTATTAGAACCATGATCTTAGGTTTATGTGATCCAAGTTTTAAACACTTTAAAACCATGAATTAAACCTAAGTGAGCATGCATGTCTTTCTTATTTCTTTTAGTTCTAATTTCTCTTTAACTTTTTAAAAGAAACAACTAAAAGATTTCGCACAACGAGGCATTTATAACATTTATAAACTAACCTATGTGTCATGCTTCATGCAATGTCCGGTCATTACGATACATAACTTTTATATAACGTGTAACAATCAAGCAAACATGCTATCATTTACCCTTATACTATAACAATTATAAGATAAAGATGATGCATGTCAATGCTTTTTATACAAGCATAAATATAACTCTTACATCATATGATGCATGAGCATGCTCTTACATAATTAAATCATGCTTCTCTAAATTATAACATTTACAATAAAGAGATGATGCATGACCAATGCATAATCTAAGGTGGGATTTACTATATGTGCATATCATATGACATATAAAAAAGACACATCACATGTAATAAACTAAGGAATAATGGACCGGGATGAGCCTTTACAAAAAATCGGAATGAAATAACCTTATCTATTACATTTTTCATCAAGCGAACCGGGTCTTGAATTTCCAAGAGGACTCCATCGTGTAGTAAATGCCGAAGGTAGACGATCGGTCAGCGCGCACTAGACAATAGGCGCAAAAGCTAAATGAACGCTTAGACGACAACGAGGCTGCGAAGCCTGATCATCTAGGTGATCGCTTAACGCGGCGAAAGATAAACGATTTACCGTGCATTGCTAAGCGATCGTTTAGTCAGTTACTAAGGGATGAAGCTTGCTGAGCTAAACGATCGTCTAGTGCGCGCGTGTGTTAAACGATATGTGAGCATCTGATAACTTGTAGAAATACAAGTTATTGTGGCTCAAAAGTTGGAACAATTAGGGTCTTTAATGATGAAATCTCATCATTTTTAGAGAAAACGCATGGAATTACTCGAACACTATAAAACTCATACAAAAGAATGTTTATTGCTAAAATACTGCGGCACTAACGCATGATATTGCAGGATCTCAACAAAGTCTAACGTATGATTAAGAAAAGTGTCGCAGGCAAAGTCTAAACGCATGGGGCATGCATTAGAGGGATTCAACGCAAGGAAGATTCATTGATTCAGGTTGTTTATGTCAAATCACCATTTGTAAGCATGGGCATCTGCAGTGGGCGGCGTCTGAAAAGCATCTGAGTGTCAGTCGGCCAACCAGGGTATGGAATTTAATGCTGCCCATCATTAAGTTGAAGAAAACCAACGCTTATAAATAGAAGAAATCTCACCAGATGAACGATCTTAATCTTTGATCTTTAGCTCATTGCATAATTGAGACCATAGAGTTGTGCTGTAGTGACGAGAAGAACAAGAGGGAAGAGAACCACCACCATCGCTGATCAAGGAGTGGAGGAAACTAAGCTCGAGAGAGATATTTCTTCCAATTCTTCCACAAGTGGTTGTACACGAACCAAAATTGAGCCAAAGAGGACTAGAGATTGTACTCCGCGGCTTGACTTCTTTCATTTCATCTTACTTATCGTTTTCATCTTCTCGTTTGATTAAGTGTTGGTTTTGTAAAGACAATCAGTTTCTTTATAAATTCACATATTTGATCTATCATACTTTGCCACTGTTTATTTCTTGTTTATGTCGGATGCATCTATAACTTCATGCAAAATTCTATTTTGAAACGCTTAAACCAACTAAATTAATTGATAAAAGCAGCTTTAGCTTAAATTATTCTAGAGAATAAGTAAGCCAACATCAAGTTAGAAACGCTTAGTACATCTAGAGATAGACGCATTGGTGTTTCATTGCATCCTGTGACTGACACATACATCCTAGAGATAGGTATTGTATGATATTCGCATTGAGAAGTGCCGAATAGTGTCTAACGCATAACGGAGATAAACAAATCATCTCATTCACATCATATTCTTGTTTGTGTATATCTAACTTAGATCGACGCATATCACTTGCATCAAACTCTATTTTTCACATGACCCTTTATCCTCTACTTGACCTTTTTGTATCTTCTTGCACACACACGCAGCAACTTAGTGTAAATAACTCCTTTCTATATACACTTAGGATATTTCTACAACAATTACAATGCAAGGTCTGCATTAGCTTTAATCTGAATCCCTGAGTTCGACCCTGGACTTACCAGGAACCTGAGTTGGATTTATACTTGGATCTGAGTCAAGAAAACTTGAACGTCTATAGAGGAGTGTCATGCGTCCTGTTGCACATCACTAACACATCATCACGTCACTAACGCATCATAATCGCATCAACGCATCATTCACATTTACACTTATTTTTCCAATTACTTTATACAATACACTCCTAAGCTCGAATCACGAAATCAATGACAAGTATCCCATCGTCTACACGACTCGATACTCAGTGATCGCTTACCCCATTGTCTACTCGACACGATCAACCCTTGATCGTCTTCTTCCTCGAAGAATAGCAACCCTTGCTCCGATCTTCTTCATGAACGACTCAAGACTCAAACTGACTTTGAATTACAAACTCGATAACGATTAAAAATGCCCTAAAACACAGGGACCTTTACAATCAATCGAAAATGTAAAAATATTAAATCAAACCGAGGCTAACATCCCGAAAACATCCATTAATCTGCACATCCACAAAAATTTAACGATTAAACAGAGCAGACATGCACCCACCAATAATGTATATGTAATTTGTTGCAACAATGAAATTAGAATATCAGAACCTGGCTTTGATACCAATTGAAGGAACTCTTAACGAAGAGCATCCATGAGCGCATTCAGATCTTTTCGATTTCATCGTGACCGAAATACAACATACACGTTCTAATAGATAGTTATGCAAATAAACACTAATTAACGGCATTCTTCAACCAATAAAACACAAGGGAAATAGTTCTCATACCAGTTGAAGACTCTTTTTCAAACGTCAAACTCAAAGCAGCGGAAGAACGTCTACACGAACTCTATCGCCCAGCAAATCAATCGACTACGGTAGCACGATCGTCTACATGAACGATAGCAACTCGAACAGTCACGAACAAGTAAGAAGCGGGGATGAAACCACCAGTTGGAGCCCTTGGTATTCTCGAAGTGAGAATCCAAAGTGTGGTCTTTGGTGATTTGGTAGAGGTAGGAGGAAAGACTGATAATGTAGACGATAAGCAAGTGGGAGAGAAAAAGCTATTCTATAGCAGGGATGCTTATCATTTAGATGAAGCTACACGATCGTATAAGTTTTACAAAGCAATCGTTTAATAAAAGGTAGACGATCGTTTAGAAAAGGCGACACGCTAGCAATCGTTTAGGAAAGCTAAGCCATCGTTTAGGAAAAGTCGTGCGGTCATTTAGACGTTGGTGTGCGATCATTTAGACGATGAGATACTATTGTATAGGCTCTCAAGCTAGGCGATCGTTTACGTTTTTACACTGATTGCGGATTTTCGAACCTTTTTTTCCAAATGAAAACAATTTTCATTTTATTCATCGGTTACCATAACCAAATGCGGCTGCTCTCACTAATACACGATTGAGGAGAATATTACGGTCAATTATCTTATAATTAATCAATTTAATAATTAATGAATATAATCATATTATATTCTTACCCTATAGTTTGATATCACATATCTAGTATAGTAATTTCTCCTCCACTTGATATAAATCATATTTATATCTAATTTCCTAAAAAATAATATATCTTATACATTTAGCCAATTATATCATATATAATTAACCAGTTCAATTATATCAATAATTGTATTCCCTCTTGTCAATTTGAACATTTCAAACTGACTCTGATTCTTGACTTTATCCAAGCTACCTAGGGGACCTAAAGAACCTGTGGCTCGAAGCAACGGTACGTGAATAGCTGACAAAACTCTTTACCCACGAGATCCACCATCCGTTAACTCAGGCATTCCACTGAAGACCAACAGCTGAACTTTTGTTACCACATATATATTTTTGTGTCCATCGGATATAACCAATCACGAGTAAGATGACCTTCACAGATGCATGTAAGTACAGTTAGACCAATTTACCGTTTTGCCCCTGTAGTTACATCTCACTCCTTAAGTACCACTGATTCCTCTAATGAACTATACAACATAGTCCAACTATGTATGAAATAGGGGTGTACATAATCCGGGTTGGGCCGGGTTGGAAGAATTTTGTGGCCCAACCCAAAAAATCGGGTTGTTTAATAATGAACCCTATCGGTTCATTTTTAAGGGTCAACCTAACCCAACCCAGCCCAAAATTTTCGGGTTAGGTCACCGGTTTTTTTTTTTTTTTTTAATTTTGAATGTTCTTTTTTGTTACTTCCCGTTCTATTGAACAATTTGATTTTTGTAGGTCAATAAACCTCCATATTTACAAAAGTAAACTAATTCTAAATATATTACCAATTAATAAAAATTTAATACTAAGAAACATGTAATATTGTAATCTATGTAAAATTTTAACATTTACATTAAAATACAACCACCATAATTCAATTCAAATGTTCAAGTTCAAATTCTCTACTCAAAATATTCAAGTCTACATTCAAAATAGAAACAAAAAGTCAAAGTTTAATAATGACTAGTGGCCTATTACATAAAATTCCAAGTTCAATAATAACATTCAAAAGTTCTAAGTTCAATAATAACATTCAAAAGTTCTAAGTTCAATAATAACATTCAAGAGCATCAATGCACCATGAGGCATGATGAATGACTTGAATGAGTTTTCTTCTTCATCTTTGGTCTTTTCATTTCTCATTCTCAATGCCTGAAAAAATGTCAAATATAAACCAAGAGGATCATTTATTGGTAATAAAAATATTTGATCTTATGGTAATAAAATTTACCATTAAAATCATCATTATGCTCCAAATTCAATTCCTTATTTCAAAAGGACAGAAGATGATGGACTCTCTACAAAACAAATCATGCAAAATTAAATATATTAATTATTTGAGCATAATACATGTTAGATATGTACAATAAACAGTTTAGATATGTACAAAAAAAAAATCATTTAATTACCTGACTCAATATTTTCACACGTCTTTAAAGTTGGGGATGGACATCTAGTAACACTGAGCCACCACGAATCAATTTTGTATGCATATCAAGGCCTCCACTGTTTTTTGAGTCAAAGAACTTCGATAGGAATCAAGAATCCTCCCTCATGTACTAAATGTAGATTCAGAAGCGACTGTAGATATCGGAACCGCGAAAACATCTTGAACAAATTTTGATAAAATGGGATATTTGTAGCCATTCATTTCCACCAGTATAATATCTCAAAATCATCTTTATCTTCTATAACCTTGTCAGACAAATAAGAAGTCAAATCATTCTCCACTTCCAATGAAATTTCTTCTTCTTTCAATCTCTTAAAAGTTATCCACAAATCATCTATTTCTTCGTCCATCCCATGATCATCTTCATTTATAGTGACAGTCTTTGATTGTTGAGAATCATTGCTACTATGACTATCTCGAGAAGAAGTATTATGTGATTTGTAAAAGTCATATAGACGATACAAATATAATTTCACACTCTCAACCATATCCTTAACCACATCACTGTCATAAACATTGGAAAGACAATAATTCAAGTACTTTAACTTGTACCGAGGATCAATCACCATAGCCACAAACATCAATTTATTCATTTTTTTCAAGCAAACCCCAATACTTATCAAACTTTGTCTTCATATCCATAGCCATCATATTTAGAACAAGTTGGTATTGTTGCTCCATTTGTTTAGAGCAAACTGAATTTTGTTAATTCCCTTATAACCAATATTAGAAGTCATATATGAAGATCCACTTATTGTTATGGTGGTTTCATAAAATCTTTTTAAAAACTTAATAAACACACCTACAATCAACCAATCTGATGTACTTGGAGGCCCCAATCTTTTATTTCCACGGTCATCTTCCTCGAAGTAATCAACAAAATCTGAGCTCTCTTTCTCCTTCTCTAAAGTTCTAAAAGCCTTCTCAAATTTAATTGCATGTTCAAGCATTAAATAAGTAGAGTTCCACCTAGTTGCCACATCTAAACAAACAAGAGTCTTACACTTAATTTTTTCTTGTTTCACACAAGCTTTAAATTTTTTCATTCTCTTAGGTGATGATCAAACATATCTCACAGCATTACGAACACTGGCAATAAAATCATGCATATCTTTCAGTCCATCATTCACAATAAGATTAATAATGTGGGCACAGCACCTCATGTGTAATAGTTCTCCATCTAAAACAACCGATTTCCAACTTTTAAGTCTTCTCTTAACATAAGAAATAGCCACATCATTAGAACTTGCATTATCAACGGTGATGGAAAAAAAATTTCAATCCCTCATTCCAACAAACAACTCTCAATCATCTACCCAAGTCTCCCCCTTATGATTAGCAACTTGACAAAAACTCAAAATCTTCTTATGCAAAATCCATTCACAATCAATAAAATGTGTAGTGATGACCATGTAGTTCACATTTTGTAGCGAAGTCCATGTGTTGGTAGTAAGACAAACTCTTTGAGAGCTTTTAACTAGAAATGATTTCAATTTTTTTTTTCTCCTCAAGATAAAGTTGATATACATCTCTAGTGATTGTCACTCTCGATGGAACATCAATCTCATGACACGAAACACTACAAAAGTGTCTAAAACCCTCTGTCTCAACAAATTTGAATGATAACTCATTCATAATTATCATCTTGGCGCATGCTAGTCTACACACTTGTTGGCTAAACAATGTCGTCACAAAATTACTAGCATTTACTCCTTTTCTATCATTTGAAGGTACAAGAGTTAGAGTGGTTTGTCCTTTTTGTTCTTCTTTATATGGGTACTTTTTACATTGATGTCCTAAGTGCTTCCATAAAGTACTAGTTCCACAAGTATTACTATCACATGCATAATTTTTACCACAATAGTTACACTTGCACCTAGCTCCATCATTAGCACTTGTTTCCATTTTTGTGATCCCACACAGATGAGCTTGGTTTATTAGGTCTCTTTTGATTGGACTTGGGAGGTAGAGGTGGTATAATTTTAGGAGTTTGGCTAACATTAGAAGGGGGAGGGGGAGGAGGAGGAGGAGACATTTTATTATTAACGGTTCCACTTGCATTACCACTACTGCTGTCCATCTATAAAATAAATGAAACTAGTAAACAACTAATTACACCTACCTATACAATTAAAAAAAAAACAAACAAACACTAGTTTCTCAATTAACTCATAACAATTCATGTATAAAAGATCAATCATCAATCAATCACACATAAACAGTATATGTACACAATAAAAATTAAATTATTTTACTCACAGGGAAGTTTGAAAATGGTGATTCAGCACTGTCTGATTCCGTGTCTGTTGTGATGACTTTGAAGAATCTAATTGTTCTCAAGACACTGCGAGATTGAACAAAAATTAATTTATTAATCAATCGCGGTTGAATAGAATAGCGATTTACAATCAAATGAAAGCTCTAATAATTTACAATTGAATTTGAATGGAACAATTGAATGGCACAAAAAAAAAAACTTGAAACTCCCAAATTTAAGGGGTATAGATTGATATTTGCCCCATTTTTTTTATTTGTTTCCTAGTCTACTTTCAAAAAAAATTTCGAAATCGTGGTCGAATTTAAAAACTAGAAAGAATTTGGTCAAGTTTACTAGAGTGTTTATATATAAGTGAAAAACAAAACTAAAAAAAAAAACACAAAGTTATGCATAGTTTTTATAAGTGTAATTTTTAAGAAACCAAAACCTAAAAACAAAACTGTCACAAAAAATGGCCTTGGCTTTATCTTGTTGAAATATTTGCATTCAACTAATCAAATGGCTGCTGGATAGCTTCGGGGGAAATGATAAGCATAATTGCTTTATTGAAGAAAATACCAATATGATGAGTCGTACGTAAAGCTTGGAGCAGTAGGCGAAGCGGAGACCGCAAGCTACAGCAGAGAATGCAACTGATTGGCGAGGAGTGGGTTTCGATCGTTTGAACGGAAGTGGTGAGGGAACGGCGACTGGCTAGTAAGGGATCAGGCGAGGGTTTCGTTTCTTCGAGTTCGGACTTCGTCGGACTTCAAAACAATTTCTGTTTTATTTTTTTTAATATATTATATATATATATATATATATATATTCGAGTCGGGTCGATTCGATCCAACCCTGAAATGGAGTTCGACCCGGATTACTATTTTTGAAATTTTTTAATCACCCATCCTAATTTTGCGGTTTGGGTTGGGTTGTCCGGGTTGGTCGGGTTATTGTGTTTTTTGAACACCCATAGTATGAACACCTCTGGCTTGGAATCAGCCTTAAGGGAGCTATCTATCTACTTACCCCTGCCTCGGGGAAGGAGTGAATTCCAACTTGTGTAGCTTAGTTCCCAGCTCCCAATCAGACGAATCCCCAAAATAGTAGGTTTGAATCGACGGAGCCACTCGCACCCATACAAAATAAAAGGATCACCTATAATTGCAAGAGTTCCCAACTTACTCAGAATGAGTCATGTACCTATGGTCATCCTAGTGAAGTGAAGTCTCTATCATGAACAATGTATATAACGAGACGTTAATACTTCGTGGTCAGGTCTTATACAAACTTTTTGTATAGGACGCCCCCGTTTGCATGTTCCCTACATGAATGATCAGGATCAGACCATCTGTGACAAGTCACAACACTTGTGTCCATTTCACAAAGTGGACCGCATCCGTAATGTTATCAGGATAAGGTTTCCCTCCTCTATCCTTATGCTACAGATCATTTTGGTTATCCCTCAAGACATGATCCACTTGTATGTCACCAAATGCATCTTAAGTTACATACGGATAACCAGGGATTTTATGTTTATTGGTTTGTGGTAAAGTGAGCAAAAACAAGATGTGAAGTAAAATATCATATATTATACAACATGAACGTTAGTACAAACATTTTACAAATTACAGGGCACGAGACTTTAGGGCATCAACCCTAACAAATATTACATTTAAATTTCAAATTTGATTGTTTATTGGGAAATATAATGAATATGTTTACATTGAATGTTTAAATTTAGATTATATATGTGAATAATTTGATTTATATTTATTTCTTTTTACTAAAAAAAATTAATTAGCTTTTTAGGCCAAATTTTGAGTAATTATCTTTAAATTCAAATGGTCATATAAAACTAACCATAATAAACAATTTAGTGATAAAGTTAATTATTTAATTAAAATTTGCTAACATTAATGATTTAAATTAATTGCCTTTTTACAGAAAAAAAGGGTTACAGGGAAAAATTCCCTGCGGGGAAACCGATCCCTGCGAATTCCCCATGGGAAATCCTCGCCCCGATCCCCGTGGGGAATTTCATGGGAATGAGGAATGAAATGGGGAGCGGGGACGGGGATAGGGAATGGCATCCCCAGCCCCGCCCCGTAGACATCTCTACCTAGGCCTATGTCAGGATGCTCACTTTTGTCTTGATAAGGATACTAACCTATACACCTGGTGGGTCCAATAGTGGATCACTTACTAGATATTTTTATACTCAATTTCTTTTATAACTCTTTTTTTTTTTAAGATAAAGGAAAGGACAAGACGGTGAATGACAAGAGGAATCCGTGATTGGGCCTTGGGACTTGACATCGCTTTCGCACTTATTTTCTTGAATTGACATGTTTTGGTTTATGGTCAACCATTCATCATTCTTTAGTCAGTTATTATTTATTCGTTTGTTTAAATAATTTATTTCAAATTTGAGTTAGGGGTATCTCGAACAATCGTTTTTTTATAGGTTTTAAAATAAAATATATTTAATTCTTTCAAATTTAGTCAAATTTTGTGAAAATGTCGTTTGAGAATCATGCATGCATATAATAGTGATCTTATTCCTATTCTAGAAAGTCAAGTCGTTACAACACATATCCCATAGACCTTGACTTTCCAGGTGACCCTAAAAAACTTTAGCCGTGAAAGCCTTCATAAATGGATTAAGAATATTGTGCTTTGAAGCGACCTTTGTGATGATCACATATTCTTGTTGCACAATCTCCCTAATGAAATGATACATGCAGTAACACCTCAAAATTTTGTTGTAGTGTAATTTCATTAATTTATATTAATTGGGAATTTTTTTGGAATTTTGGACATTTAAGAGTAATTATTGGAATTTTATTATTGAAGTTGGAAATTTATGTTGGAAATTGATGGCAGGAATTAATTCCAAATTGGAAAAGGAGGGAATTTAAGAAAATAATGGGGATTAAGAGAAGAATAAAATAAATAAAATAAAATATATTATTTTATTTTATTTTTATTTCATTTAATCCTTCCCTTTTCTTTCTTTTCTCTCTTTTCTTTCTCTTTTTCTTTTCTTTCTCTCCCCCTTTCTTCTAGCAGCCACCGAGACCCTCCTCCCCGACCTCCGCTCCGCCGCCGCCTCAGTCACCCAGCCTCGTCAGCCGCCAGATCTGAGTCGAAACTCTCCAAGCCACACCGCCCAGATCGAAAATCGGACGTCTACCGTGCGCCGCGCTTCTGCATAAACCTAGTCGCTCACGTCTGTGCCATCTTCGTCCGATTCTCCTCAGCCGCATCTCTGACCATCGTACCCCGATGGTACCGCTCGCCAGCCCCTGTCTCTTATACACATCTAGATGTGTATAAGAGACAGAAGTATATTAAGCCTTAGAAGGATTGAATTAAAATGTTGTTGCTGGAATTTGTTTGAGGTTCTAACCATTGTCATTGAATTGCTTAGATTAAGGCATTTATTTGAGAGACTGAAGACAATTTGGAACAAACTACACTTTGGGCTTTAAATTCAAGTTTTTAAGAAGTTTTGAATTTAGATGCGAATGACTTGAGTTTGATTCCAACAAAATTTTGGTGTTAGAACTTTGAGGTGATCTTGGTCAAACCACTTTTGGGTAAGTTGTGCTGGTAATTTGGGAATGATTTAATGTTTAAAAATTGAGCTTAAAGGTTAAGATCGATTTTTTCCATGTTCTAGGATCTTATTCAAAAGTTGTGGAAAGCTAGAAAGGAGTTTGTTCGCTTGACTTAACTTTTGGAGATAAGTAATCTTACCATTGGATCTGCCCACGGGCCAGGTTTTATTTGTATGCTCACGTGATAAGTGTAAGTTATAGTAAATATTAGCATGTTGACTGATAGTATGACCTGAATCAAGTATGTTCTGGTACGGGTTCTATTTTGTTTAAAGATACACCTAGGTACTCGATCGTTAGTATGTGATGGTACGTGTTTTCATATGTTGATATATGATCTGCTGGTGTTGAGGCATACTTGCATGCCGTGGAATTAAGATGTAAGGTATACATGAATGTAGTATGATATGTTGTTAATAATCATGTGTATGTGATGGAGCCATAGTATCAAGGATTTTCATGTATGTTCTAGAATTGTACAATGTTGATTCTTAGAACGTTAAGATTGTGTGAATATCCTCATTGATTAGTTAGATGCTCACTAGTTTGTGTTTCCTTCGGGATTCACCAATTTGTGTTTCCTTCGGGATTCACTAGTGTTATGTTTCCTTCGAGATTCACCAGTTTGTGTTTCCTTCGGGATTCACCAGTTTTGTGTTTCCTTCGGGATTCATCAGTTTGTGTTTCCTTCGGGATTCACCAATTTGTGTTTCCTTCGGGATTCACCAGTTTTGTGTTCCCTTCGGGGTTCACCAGTTTTGTGTTCCCTTCGGGGTTCACCATTTTTGCGGGTATACTTAACTACAATAGGATGGGACTCAGTCTCTTGTTTGTTCCATTTCTTTATGTGCCATAGGTGGGTATCTAGAGGACATAGATGCTCAGCCTGACCCCAGTGGTGGGGTTACTTACGGAGTATTTCATGCTCATTCTTTCTTATGTTGATGTTTCAGGTAAGGGTAGAGATGTACCGGCGATGGCGCAGCGGAATTCGTGATCGTGCCACTGGGACTAGTTTTTACGCTTCTGCATCATGACATTTAGAGTCCTTATATTTTTCCCACCTAAGTCTTAGGGGGTCGGGTCGTTACACATGCGCTCGTTGTGCTTTTAGTTCACTTTTTTACCCTTAATCTCAAATTAATTAATTTAAATTAATTAATTAATTAATATTTTGATGATAACAAATCTGCTTTTATTGACTAGCAATTTTAGTGTTTTGAAGTTTCTATTGCTCAGAGCTCGGAACAACAATTCCAACGCAATTTGAATCACTCAAATCGAAATTTAAACGAAGAAGATATGACCAAAACAAAAAAAAAATCCCTAGATGACGTGACAAATTTTTTCTCATCAAAGTGGACCAATTGAAATGTGCCACTTATGAGTGACACATGATGGCTTTTTGATTTTGATGGGTTTAAAAAGGAAAATGAATTTAAAAATAAAATAAATGTTAATATTATTTTATGTTTATATCTAACTACTAGTTTTGGACACATGGTGAACATTTGTTTTTTCTTGGATTTTAAAAGAAATGATTTTAAAAGATATATATTATTAACTTCTTGATTATTTTGGGTTGAATTTATTTACATTAAATTATTTATTAGCAAAAGTGTATTAATTTGCTTAATTGAGCCCACATTTAGAAAAAAAATATTTACTTAGTTTTAATAACCCTATTCACTCTCTCTAGGATTGTCATATCAATCCAATTATTGGTACAGAGCTTGTTGTTCTCTTGTTTGTGATAAATATTTCATAAATCATTTTATATCAATATCTATTGTTTGAGTTTTTCACTCTTACAATTGGTATCAAAGCGAGGAGCTTTTCTAAGTAAATTATTTTTCAAATATTATTTGATATATAAAGTATCTTATTAATATTTTGAAAAATTATTTGAAAAGCTTAAGTGCTAGAACCATGACAACTCTAGAAGATCATTCATTTGATAGATCCCCATCATTTAATGGAAATAGAAATTATGATGTATGGAAAAATAAAATGAAAACATTTCTTGCTATTGATTTTAATATTTTATATGTTTGTGAGCATGATTTGACAAATTTAGAACTGAATAGTGAGTTGCTTACGTTTAATGTCAAAGCTATGAATATCATATATTGTGCATTGGATAGACAAATATGTGACAAAATTTCACATTTTGAATATGCATATGATATTTGGAATTTTCTCTATAATATGTATAGCTTAGGAAATTCTCCTTGTTGTACTAATAATTTATTTGATTTGAAGGAGAAGTATAATTCTCATAATTAAGAAAAGTTTCATGAAGTGAAAAAGGAAAAATGTGATCAAACCTCTTTGTGCTTGATGACTATTTCGGATAAAGATTCATGTGATGAAGGTGATGAAAATGAGGTAAATCACAAATCCCCAACTTAGGATGAATGATATAGATGCATTTGAACGCATGCAATGTGATCTTGAAAATGTTAGATCCAAATATTTAAAATTATCAAAGAAACATAATGTCTTGAGTATTGAGGATAAAAGTTTGTAATGAGAAAATTGTATTGAATTCTTGAAAAAGTGAACGATGATCCCAAATCTTTATCGTTTGGAATGAATGTTTTATTGAATGACTTGAGAAATGAAAACGAGAAATTTAAATTTTGTACTTTGTAATTAAATGATGAAATTGCCAAATTGAACAATAGAATTATTGAGTTGGAAACTAGCAATAGTTCTTTAGAAAAAGATAAATTTTCTCTTGTTGATAAAATTAAGTTTATTGAATGTGACAATCATGAAAAAAAACGATATTTTACATGTGCTTAAAGAAAAAAAATTGCTTGGTACTAAAGAGTTTGAAATTGCAAAAGAATCTATTAAGAAATTGACTATTGGTACACAAAGACTAGATAAGATTATTGACCTAGGTAAATCTTGTATGTCCCAAGATATTTTGCCTAATGTATCTAATGTTGTTGAACCTAAATTTGTGCCAAGGCATGAAAAAATTAAATATATTCATAAAAATTCAAAGTGTGTGTATAAATAATTTCATGCTAGATCAAAATGTGCTCATAATGTGAAATTTGAATATAAGCATAAAAAGGTTAAACCTATGTTTGAAAAATCAAATTTTGTACCCTATCATTTCCATGTCAAAACTAATTGTATGTAACCTATGTGTGCCTAAACATGGAAATATTAGAAATTTGTGCCTATATGTCATTTTTGTGGAATTAAAGGTCATATTAGACCAAATTGCTTTAAATTGAAAAATGCTCCTAGAAATATATTTTTTTTAATAGAAATAAGGTACGAAATCAACTAGTTAAAAGAAAGTTTTGCCTAATGTTGTATGTTATTCTTGTGGCAAAATTGATTATTAATATTATACTTGTTGTTTGCCAAAGATGAATGATGGTAATTGTGGAACTAATTTGAAATGGGTTAAAAAATCATTGCCCACTAACATTGAAAGACCTAACAAATGGGTACCCAAATCTTTTGGTTGAGTTTTCATTGTAAGTGTGATTCAAGAAACAATTGTTGCTTGGACTTCAAATGAGTCGAGCAACTTTTATGGCTTGTTTGGATCCAACAAAGGAAATGACATATTTAGTAACTTTATATATTTTATTGAATTGTTGAGATAAGTATTTCTATTGGTTTCTTTTGTGAAAATTTAATTTATTGAATGAATTTGGGATGTTTGAAATTGACTTATTGAATTACATTGAGTATGGAATCTAATGCCATGAGTAATATTTGTTTATATATCTATGTAGTATTTGTCTTCATTACTTATTATTTAGCTTTTTGGTCAATTAGATGCTTGCTCTATCCTTGTGTTTTTCATTGAAAGTTTTGAATAAAAGGATATTGAGTTTGAAATATATTGTTTATCCTTGTTGAGAAATTGATATTTGAGCACGTTGTTCGGAAGAGTTGTTAACTTCCTTTTCTTATAGGGAGTAGTTATTGAATAATCCCGATAGGAGGAGTTATACACTTTTATATATGGATTTCATGTTTGAATGAAATTCCCCCTATTACTTTATTGTTGTGTGTCTCTCTTATTCTTATTGTTTATCTAGAAAATTGTAAAATATATTTCTATTTAATTGAATACATTAAATTACTGTTAAGAATAGTTAGAAAAACAAGTTTGTAGTTGAAAAGTATGTAACAAAAAAACCTATAAAATGAAGATTTTTTTCTTCGAACATTTTATGGCAATTATTAATGAAAAATTGAGATTTGTGTCTGATGATCCTCTAAATTTGAAGGAAATGAAAGTGAAATTGTTGAAGAATTGCAGTGACATTTCATTGGCTGCTAAGATAATGAGAGTGATTCAATTGAAAAAAATCATAACAAAGAAAAATACAGAGCATCAACAGGAAGAAGAAGACGATGATAAAATTTATGGAGAAAAATTAGGAATAAAAAATTTTGATTTCTTTTTTGTTTCGCATTTTATTTAACGATATTCATGCAATAAATGTAGTGGGTTAATTGTTATTCATTACAAAAATAATAAAACAAAAGAAAGAAATAAATAAAAACTTTAAAAAAATCAAAGAAAAAAATTGCAATCCATATTTTATTCGACACAAAAATGGACACAATTATTGAATAAAAAAGATTTAAAACAAAAAAAGCAATCATAAAAGCATATTATTTAGGTTTCATTTGGTAACCGTTTCAACCTTGGTGTTTTGGTTTTAAAAATTAAGCTTATTTCCTACTGTAATTTGCATATATCTTCAGTACAATAGTTAAATTCTTAGTCAAATTCCAAAAACAAAAACGAGCATTTAAAACTATTTTTTTAGTTTCAAATTTTGGCTTGGTTTTTAAACTATTGATAAAAAATAAGTAACAAATGAAGAAATTTGGGGTAGAAATAATGTCTATAAACTTAATTTAAAAAAAAAGAAAATAAATGATTATCAAATGAGACTAAAAAAACTGTATCAAATCCTCTAAATATGTAAATCCAAAATATAGACATATAAACTTAGACCAAATTTGTACATACACGTAGATGTCATATCTAACTTAGTCCCCAAACAGCCGGTTAAGGTCAGTTGAGAAGTTTGGGCCTAATATATTATTGAGCCGTATACCTAACTAATGGGCCGATCCGTTTGAACATTATAATTTCGCATCCGTCGTAAAATTATACGAGCAAACACCTCGACCAGACGATTCTTCCAGAAAACCGGAGAGAGGCGAAACCAAAGTGGGAACTGAGAAAAATCAGAGTAAACTTTTGCGGAGGAAGAAAGGAGAGAGATCGAAATGGCGTCCTTTTTGCAGTCCTTCATCGACCCAAAGAAGAACTGGTTTGCTCGTCAACACATGAAAGCGCTCACCCAACGCCTCCGTAATTATGGTAATTGAAACCCTAATCGTTTCTTTTTCTATGGCGTTGATTTCGAATTTTGATCCGTGGAGATTGATTTTGGGTTGTATTACTATGTTAGGTCTTCGATACGACGACCTGTATGATCCATATTATGATATTGATGTGAAGGAGGCTTTGAATCGACTCCCCAGGGAGGTTGTTGATGCGCGCAATCAGCGTTTGAAGCGGGCCATGGACCTTTCCATGAAGCACCAGTACCTTCCTGATGATCTTCAGGTTTTTTCCTACTATAGATGTTTATCTCTTCATTAGATCGGTTCGAGCCTCGCCGAAAAAACAGAAATGCGTTATATGTTTATCATATCCGAATAATCTTCAGTTTTATTTCTGTATTCAACATGCTCTTAATTTAATTATTGAGCGTGCAATATTCTCGAAATCTAGTATCTTTTTTATGGTTAAATTTCTATAATTTTTCATGGTCATTGGGAACTAACTCTTGACTGTATTGGGTTTTGTTGTTTTTCCCCACCTAAGCACAGGATGTTGAATTCTAAATAGTAGTTAGATGGTTATTAGTTTGAATTATTTCAATCTTTTGGCAGGCCATGCAAACACCATTCAGGAGCTATCTCCAGGATATGCTGGAACTTGTAAGTTTTTCCATTATTTCAGATCTCCCGCTTTATTATTTAAATTGAAAAAAATGTGTGGTAA
This sequence comes from Benincasa hispida, assembly GCF_009727055.1. Lineage (NCBI taxonomy): Eukaryota > Viridiplantae > Streptophyta > Magnoliopsida > Cucurbitales > Cucurbitaceae > Benincasa > Benincasa hispida. Next base: position 63,490,763 of record NC_052357.1, on the reverse strand, counting down.
AAAAAGAGTGAAAAATGTCTGGCTGTGTTCATGGAAATGAGGCAGCTGCTCTATATCGTAGTGTCAGTCATGGTTCTTAGAGTTTTGTATCTTCTGACCCGTATTTGGGAGTTATTGATTTTGATATTATTTACCATCTGTTAGCCTAGATGGTATCTTGCTATGTACTTGCATTGTAGTTGAATTGTTTATCTATTGTAGTTCTAATTTTATCAATTTCCCCTTCGAGATTTCTCGTTCTGTCCTCTGTTGTCCTTTTCGTGATTTCAGGTTTCATGATCTAGATAGATATCAGCTTTTGGGTAATATATGTATGAATCCTGGATGTGTTTTCTTTTAAAGCAAATAAATGACTTGTGTAGGCCTTTGTTTGTGGTTGAATTCTTGTTCTGTTCTGATTGTAACATTATACGAGTTTATACAAGTGATTTTCATGCACTACCATCTTTGTTGTTAATCCTAATTTTTATATTATTTTCAAAAATATTATACGAGTGAAATTGCTTTATCACATGCAAATAAAGTAAAATGTGTTGGTAATTATTATTACTTTTTTGGTTTGATTAGTCGGGATTCTTTGATTTTTATTTACTGGCGAGTATGGAAGGCTGGATAAAAATAAGACAGAGCAAGGTTGATGATTTGATGACCAGTGCAAATTAACCTGCTCGGTTGTTCTACTCGTTGTGTTAGATTGTTTAATATTCATGACTCAGTTTAGGTGAATGAAATTTGTGTTAATTTAAACTGTGTATAGCAGGAAGTAGGGCCGCAGATGCTGCATATGCGTGCTACAACTCCTTTGATTTCTTGTAATACTACTTAGTGAATAGTGTGGGGATTGTGTGTGGCACATCCTACCATTGCTTTCTACTTGATGTCGACCTATCTTATTCCGCTAAATTTCATCCGATGTCTTGCTAGACTGTTGGTACATGGCTTCTTTAGCATTTTCCCTTTGAACTTTAGGTTAAATGACTTTGTTTAGTAATTAAACAATCTCATTTAGTATCGATCTCTGTTGATATTTATCTTTATTAAACTGGAGAAAGCTGAGTGAATGAAGCTAAAGGTCATTTTTCTTCCGCTTTGGGTATGTTTTGCAGGTAAAGAAGGAAAGAGCAGAACGTGAGGCATTGGGAGCATTGCCTCTTTACCAGCGCACCATTCCTTAAGCTATTTCTGCTTTTCATAGTTATTTTTTGATGGAGTAAATGTCGTTTAAGACACAGTTTCTTCCATATGTTGATGGATTGGAACATCTCTCCATCATTTGTTTGTTTCCAACTTTTGTATTTCATTACCAAAGTTTCATTCACCATATGTTTGAGTCATTATTGATATATAATAAGTGCGAAACTTGTTTTATCATCTTGATTGGATTTAATATGAGATTTTTGCCTCCCTTACAATTAATCCTTCTCACAATCTCCAAATATTAAATGCATATGATTTTCTCCTGCAAATTTCATCAGTTTCCCCTAGTGAACTTGGCTGTTGATAATGATGGCAGAGGGCAACGTCCTCAGGAAGGAACAACTCTGGCCTCTTCATTATCCTTCTCGTGAGTCTTTTTTTTCCCTGTCTCTTGCGACTTTTCGCATCTTCTTGAATGATGCAATACATCCCACTGCATATTTTCCGTGCATTTCCTTGCGCCCATCTATTTTGGTTTGTCTCACCGGAGCCCCACTTTTTTGCCCTGTAAAGCCGGACATTCCAATTATGCTCTCTTCTCTTCCCATTCTTTCTTTCTCTCTTCTTTTTCAACACAGAAGATGTTGCCATCTGAGAACTTTGGTAGAGTTGTATATCATGAATAGAGTTCGTCTGAATGCAAAAGAAAAAAAAGAAGGTTTCTATACTTGTTTTCTTGCCCAAGCTCTAAAAGGTGTATAGACTGCTTTTTTAAGTGTTTAGTTGTCTGCGTACTCTCTCTCTCTCTCTCTCTCTCCAAACAAGATCCAGAGAGGGGCTATTCTAATTTATGATCGATTGCTTTTTTTAGGGAGTAATCAACTATGTGGTGCGACTTGACTTGCTTGTTTTCAGCTTCTTGGACTGATCCATACTACCGGGTGACATTTCTTTATATCTCCGGCCTGGCTCTTGGATGATTGGATCATTTTCTGTCATATGTTGAATTTCTTTAAGGACCAAAACTAGAATATACCCATGCTTTGGTAACATCGAAATGATGGTTCCAAAAGTCCAGCCACAAGATAATTTTATCTTATCTCACTAGAAAATAGAGCCTTCAATTTATATTGCAGCTTAGAAATTGAAGTCATTCTCAAACCGCTAGGCTTGCATTATCCATGCTTTTTGCAAGAATATTTTCTGATCATCATGTCAGTTGCATCTTTCCACTCATCCTGTTCCATGAGATCCATGAGCGTTGCTACTGCACATAAAACTATAACAGAGTGTATGGCCGGTGCGCGGTCGGATGATCACGAAGTTCAGGAAAAGGCTCTTCAAAACTTGGTCACCATTACTCAGGTTAGTCCTCTATACAGGAACTTGCTTGTTCAAGTAGATGGATCGATTTCAATTCTTATTGATCTCTCCAAATCATCTTCCTCCACCATCCAATCTCTTTCATTGTCCATTCTCTTCAATCTTTCTCTGAACCATGACATGAAGAAGCTTCTTGCATCAATGGAAACCATTTACCATCTCAATACACTTATTTCCCTAGGCTCGCCCAACACCGTCAAACTATCTTCCTCGTTGATTTGCAGCCTTGCAATGCTAGACAAAAACAAAGCTAAGTTTGGTGTAGCAGGGACAATACAGTTATTGGTTAGAGCACTTTCAGTCCCTACTGTTCCTGCAGCCCATCACCTTCTCTGTTCTTTAGCTGAACTAGGCCAGTTTCATGGAAATTGCACTGTTGCAGTTCGATCAGGAGCCATCCGAGTTCTTATCAGTGTAGTCGAGAGTACTAGCGGAGAGGATCTTGCTGGAACTGCTCTTGTTGTTCTTGGTCTCTTGGCTAGATTTGAGGAGGGGTTGAGAGCTTTGATAAAAACTGATCGGATTGTAAACTCAATGTTTAATGTGCTGAAAGGAAGGTGTATGCTTAGTAAAGAAGGTGCGACCGAGATCCTTTTGCGATTGTTCGATGAAAGCGAAGGTTGTCTGAGAGAAGCTTTGAGATTGCCCGAGTTTTTGGGTGTTGTTGCTGATCTTTCTGTAAGAGGATCAACAAAAGCTAGAGAGAGAGCTAGTTTACTCCTGAATAAGGTCATGAATAGTGACTTTGAGACATATTCAACTGCTGATTCAGTGTATTCACAATGGTCGTGAAGTTAATTAAGGTCTCCAAATTGGTGAACACAATGGTCGTGAAGTTAATTAAGGTCTCCAAATTGGTGTTTGTTTCTTGAGTTTGTCGATTTAATTGCAATAACCCATAGAGGAAATTGTGGAGAACAATATCATTTTATGGAAATCTTATGAATTTGCTTGTTTATTACTTGTAGGTTGAAATACTGTCTTAGCATATAGGGAGGTTTAAATTTGAGACCACAAATGTCTAATTGTACTCTTTTAGTTCTTATAAAATTTTAATTTAGTCTTTAGGGTTGCTTTATTGTTGAATTTTCTCAAAATCCTTTTATTATCCATTCACATATTTGCAATAAATTGAAAAGTATATTCCTATAGTATTTTTTCATAAAAATTATTATTATTATTTAATAAAATTTTAAAAGAAAAAAAATTAGAAAATTTTATACGTGCATCTCACTAAATTGTCTTATCATGATATTACATGTGGCAAACTATTTTTATTTGTTTTTAAAATATTTTAATGAGATATATATAAATATTTGCGTGAGTGAGGGGAGAGGAAAAGCACCTAAATGTTACCCATTTCGAAATATAGGTCCACCAAATAGGAAAATAAAATAAAATATCCGTATGTGTTAGTAAACTGCGTCGTTTAGAAGAGAACCGGAAGGTTTATCATCTTGCCGTTTGATATTGGTCGAATCGAAATCGAACACGGTGTCTGTCGACATAAATCGACCGATGTTTCTTTCAGCGCCGGTGAAGGCACCGGAAGCTCTTCCAGGTTCGCCGTCGATTTCTAGCCGAGATAGCTTCTTCTTTTGCCGGCCCTTTCCATCCTATTCTAGTCTTCTGCGTCTTCCTCCGGTTCGTCACACTCTATCGCTTACATTTGCTCGCCGTCGGAACCAAAATTCATCAGTCAGTTCGTCTTCATCGTCTTCGAAGAAGAAGAAGGTAGATATCTATAAATCGTAGTGATCTTATTTTGAATTGTTTGTCTTGCACTGGCATGAGTGTGGAACTAAGCTTATCCTAAACTTCAAATTTTTGTTATTCTACTCTATTTTCTGCAGAGAAATTTGATTCCGAAAGAAGCTAGGGACGAGGAGGAGGAGGTAGAGGAGGATGCTCTTGAGTTGTTGTTTAGGCAATTGGAAGAAGATCTCAAAAATGACGCGCCTTCCATGGATGTCGGTGAAGAGGATGAGTTTAGCGAAGAGGACCTTGCCAGACTAGAGCGCGAGCTAGGGTTAGCACTTGGAATCGATGTTGATGATGAAGAAGAAGAAGCAGGAGAAGAAGAAGAAGAAGAAGAAGAAGAAGAAGAAGAAGAAGAAGAAGAAGAAGAAGTTTTCGAGGATACTGAAGAAGAGGAAATGCCTGTAAAACTTAAGAACTGGCAACTTCGACGACTAGCCTCGGCTTTGAAGAAAGGCCGCCGTAAAACTAGCGTGAGTTTCTCAATCCTTCAGCCTTTTATGCAATATAATTCACCTGTGGTTTTCGTTGCGACTGATTGGGAAACTAGAAAGCACAAAAACTTTTTGAATCAGTTCGGTTTGGAATAAGACGCATTTTGAATATTTTGACTGATATTAGATAACATGGTGTCAAGTCACCCGCATTTTCATTTTGGTGAGCCTTGTGTATTTTATTAAGATGGTTAGGTTCCTCCATTTTTCAACATGGGATCTTCAATACGCCCCATTTTAAGATGGTGCTTCGTTGAGTCGTTGAGTTCACCGTTCTTGGATCGGATCTCAATTTTTGTTTTTGGATTGAATGATTGTTTGGACTTCATGGACTTTGATACTGTTTTAAATTAGCGGTTGACCCAAAAGCTCAAGATTTATTATTATATCAATACTCTGACAATAGACCAAATGATTGATACCTAAATGAGATTTTAGTGTACCGAGCCTTTTAGCAAAAAATAGGGAGCTAAAAGTGAGGGAAAATAGGGAGCGGGAGTGAGGACAAAATAGTCAAATAGAGAGCGAAGGGAAAAGTGGGGAGCATGAGCGAGAGCGAGAGGAGGGAACATAGGAAGCGAGAGCAAGATGGAAAAAGGGAGAGAGCCCGAGAATAAATAACACGTTCGATGATGTCAGAAAAACTTATTTTGTGAAACCAGTCAAATATCATCTCCACATGACTTTTTAGTTCATCCATATAAAAAGACTCGTGTACTCAACGTAGTGTTTACTTTACTGACGAAGAGTCTTCCTAAATGTTAATGCAGTGTTTACTTTGCAAATCTATCTTGCTGACGGCTAATGCATTCTTTACTTTGCAGATCAAGAGTCTTGCTGCTGAGCTTTGTCTTGATAGGGCCGTTGTTCTCAATTTGCTTCGTGAACCACCACCTAGTCTTCTAATGTTGAGTGCTACTCTTCCAGACACTCCTAAACCAACAATTCTAGAAACTAAGACATTACAAACTACTGATGAAGAACCCATAGTAGTGGACACTGCAGAAGAGACGGAAGGGGTGAAGGTGCCTGTTCATGTCATGCAACAGAGCTGGGCTGCTCAAAAGAGACTGAAGAAGGTTCAGATTGAAACTCTTGAAAGAGTTTATCGAAGAACAAAGCGGCCCACTGTAAGTATAGTTTCCTCCCGTAGTTGTGCCTCAAAGGAAGTTGGTAAAGTCTTTACATTCTGAGTATCTGATTCCTTTGCCAGTTTTATGGAGAAAAGAATAAAGGAATTTTGAATCTTGTGTTAGATCTCTTGGTAGAGCTCCTCACATTGCCTTTAAAAAGTTTTGTTGAATGAACATGATTATCAAATATCGAAATATCCTGAGATGCTAGCTGGATAGTAATGTTTGAAAACGGTTTACATTTTTCTTTCTTTCTTTCTTTCTTTTTTTTTTTTTTTGATAAGAAACATTTCATTGATAAATGAAATAGGAGAAACTCCCACACCTATATGTGATTACAACATCTAAGCCGTTGAAACGAGCAAAGATAAGATAGACTAAAATGAGCAAAAAGGTGCTTAGTTTTGCACCAATAGAAAGCAGTAGACAACATCGAATCCATAAAGTAATCAGAAGATGAGAAAGAATCTCTAAACAAATGGCACTCACCCCCAAAGAGTCCAAAAGAATGCATGCGTAATGGCTATCCAAATCATCTGTTTAGAACCATCAAAAGGATAACTCATCCAAAGGGATGCAAGGATATCATCAATGTTGTTAGGACACACTGGAAACGAACCAATGGTTTACATTTGTATCTTTGATATATATTTGTATGTGTGTGTGGATGCATGAAATCAGTTAACACAACTCTAAGAGCTGGTTTGGATTGACTTCTTAAAAAATGTTTTAAGAACTCTATATTGGGAATACCAAATGGTCTACAAGTTGAAGGGCATGATAATGAACACTAATCAAGTCCTAGGGACAAATACCTCATCCCAGCCTTAGGTTGAAGATCTTTGGCCTTCTCATTAAACTTATTCTTTTTGTGCGTGCTCATGAATATTTCCTGCCTTGCTTAAACTTATGACTTGTTTTGTATCCTCTACTTTGCTTCAAAAATCTCATAAATTTACAAAAACATAGGTTATAACGGTAGAATTTAGCAGTAGTGAAAATTTTGCATTCTATAGCATATTATTTCGAACCCAACAATTGTAGGAGTGGGTTGGGATGGAGGATCAAACTATCGATCTTCAATATAGTTATAGGTCGAGTTCTATTTAGATTAATACATTAAGTTGCATGTTATTTTGTAGGTGTTATCTAACTTTTTCATCTTTGAACAATCGATGCAGAACGCGATGATTAGTAGCCTCATCCAAGTGACGAATCTGCCTCGCAAAAGAATAGTGAAATGGTTTGAAGATAAGCGAGTCGAAGATGGGGTTCCTGATCAACGCATGCCTTATGATCGGTCTGCTCCTAAATCTGTTTGAACTTCTTCATCTATCAAACGCCTTAACGGTTAGCTCTCTTTATTGATTTAGCACTCATTTCGAATATATTACTTCATTTGTGTTCTTCTATTACTCAACGAGATGGGGAAAAGATGAATGGATTATAGATTTCCACATAGATTTCATTATTTCATTGGCAGTGTGTGTGAAAGGTTGGCTTTTGTTTGAATGCCTAGCATGGATCAGAGAAAAGTTCGAATTCTAAATGCGAGATAGTCACATTGAACAGTCCTTTTCTTTTTTGGGTTATGCGAGAACTAGAAGTCACTAATTGGCTACTTTTACCCTATTAGATATTCAAGTGATTAATTGATAATTATATTTTTAAAATCATATATCTAGGTGTTATTCTGATTAGTTGATAATATTAACTGAGAATTTTGGGGAAGGATTTCTGTAAGACGTTTCATTATTAATGACAAAGGAGCATATTTTTGTTATATTACTCGTACTTGTACTTGTTATGGTTTTGGTTGGGTATACTATATCTCATATACAAAGGAATCATTACCCTCAACATATTAATGGGAAAAAAAATAGTGGTAAACTATGTTTTATGACATGAAATAATTTCCTTTGTTGCAATGTATTCGCAATAGGGTTATTATAATGGGTGTCACTTTTAGGGCTAACAATGAGTGTATAGCAACATTTTTAAAGAATTACAAATATAACAAAATTTAACGGTGATAAACTCTATCACTAATAGATTCTTATCAATGATATAGTCTATCTATCACTAATAGATTTTGAGAGTTGGATTTAAATTTCACTATATTTGCAAATTCTTTTGATTGTGCTATATTTGCTAATACTTTTAGCTTGCAATATTTGCAATTGTCATATATATATATAGATATATATTAGTTGAATAAAGTAGGATGATTTGAACCACAGTCGGTAAGTCAGTTTGGTTCTTAAATTAATTGTTTTATAAATACAACTTTTAAAATTTATGGATTGAAAGGAACCAACAACCTTTCAATCCGGTCTTAACTATTATAGGTTGGTCTAATGGTAAATAAAGGGCGTTGAATTTGATAAAGAACTAAGAGATGTTGGATTCAATCTACCACCCACTTTGTTCTATAGCTGAACTAGGCCCGTTTCATGGAAATTACACTATTGCAGTTCAGTCGGGAGCCATCCGAGTTCTTATCAGTGTAGTCGAGAGTACTAGCGGAGAGGATCTCACTGGCACTACTCTTGTTGTTCTTGGTCTCTTTCTTGATTTGAGGAGGGGTTGAGAGCTTTGATAAAAACCGATCAGATTGTAATCTCAATGTTTAATGAGGTGTATGCTCAGTAAAGAAGGTGAGATCGAGATCCTTTTGCGATTGTTCGATGAAAGCGAAGGTTGTCTGAGAGACGCTTTGAGGTTGCCTGCTAATCTTTCTTTAAGGGGGATTAGCAAAAGTCAAAAAGAGAGCTAGTTTACTCATGAATAAGGTTATGAATAGTGACTTTGGTACATATTCAAATGTTGATTCAGTGTATTCACAATTGTAGTGAAGTTAATTATGGTCTCCAAATTGGTGTTTGCTTCTTGAGTTTGTGAATTTAATTGTAATAACCCATTCCTCTTGGAGAGGAAATTGTTGGAGAACAATATCATTTTATGGAAATGTTATAAATTTGCTTGACTTTGGAAGTATTAAATAGATTGTTTTTTTAATATAAGTATTTTAATGGATTATTGAATTTTTAATTATGTGACATTTTTTACATATTTAACATATATTTAAAATTAAGTTAATATATTTATTAGATATAAAATTAAATTTCATTAATAGAACTCTAAACTTTGAATTTTATATAATATAGTAGTAAAATTTGAAAATGTCGAATAGGTGGAGATTTATAAGACAAAAAATTTCAAAGACTCAGCGAAGCAAAAAAAATTGAAAGCTTAAAAATTTATTAAACCACCATTTAAAAGTTTAGGGAACAAATTTAAAATTTAACTTTATTCAAATTGTAAATTTAATCCCTATGATTTGATGATTTAAAAAATGGTTTGAAGAAAGTTAATATTTAGTCCCTATAACTTATAATTAGAATTTAGTACATACGATTTGATAAAATTTTCATAAATAATTTATACGAAAAAGACTATTTATGAGGATTTTATTAAATCGTATAGGCTATTGATAAGGACTATTTGCAAGGATTTTATTAAATTATATAAGTTATTTATAAGGTTTTATTAAATTATAGATAATAGATTTTTTTTTTTTTTTTTTTTTTTTTGAGTTTGCATGATAAGTTAATTCAGCTCTTGATGATTATAGTGTAATGTAGCCAACATCAATATCACTGCGAGATTTAGAATAGACGTAAGGAATATTTGTATGGATGCCCAAAAATTAAGCCCAAAATGATAAATGACCCAAAATTTAAAGAAAAAATGTTAAATGACCTTTTGCTGATGTCATAGATGATTGAAGTTACAAATTTATCCTTTGATCTTTTATTCTTTATTCTTGTTCTGCCGATGATGCTCGCAACTTTTCTCTGACCAATTTCAATAAAACCAAAAGTTGATAACACTAAAGAAAGCGAGAGAGAGAGCGAGACCGAGAGAGAGAAAGAGAGGGAGAGCGAGAAAGAAAAAGAGAGCGAGCGAGAGAGAGAGTGAGACCAAGCGAGAGTGAGATACTTTTCCGTGTGCGCACAAGTATATTTTGGTAATTTCACCTGGATTTGACGTCAGCAGAGGGCGATATTTTTTTTTCAAAAATTGGATCATTTGATATTTTCGGTCCAATTTTTAGGTCATCCATATAAATTTATCGGATATAATGGGTGAATAAAAAAACATAAGTATTTGTTTACTTCAGGTAGGCGAACTCTGCTCAAGGGCTACAATTTCCGACACTATAAGTTTCTCTTCGCTTGATTTCGTTAATTTTCGTATCAATCTTGTAATTCCGGTAACCAATCCTCGAGGTTCTCTCTTTCAATTTGGTCACACAAGGATTTCAACAACCCAGATTCTCCATTTTCTTTTCTATAAGGGTACACCCTCCAACTGTTCGACAAAATGCTGCATTGAAGCTCCAGGCTATGGCAGACTGAAGCTATAGCTCGGAGTTCCACTAGGGTGTAAATTCATGAAGTGACTTTCGAGTCATGATTATGGCGTACAAGAATTTGCAGAGGCTGTTCTTCATCTCTCGCCTAAAGCATCTCAATAACACGAGATTTGGAGCTTTGCAATCAAATTCTATGTTGTATCATTGCGCAGAGCACTCCTCCGCCGATCAAGAGGTGTTACCGTCTGAATGGTACGAGAATGCTTTTCGGAAGATAAAGAAATTGAGCTGCTCGTTGAAGAATGTGGATTTGATCGATGGACGACTTGTTAATGTTAATGATGATTCGACCATTATCGACGAGCTAATTGAACAGAGAATGCGTACTTTCAAGTCCCTTGTAGGAGTCTTGATTGGTTCTCCAACGGCTCGGAGGAGAATAACAGAGATGGCTGTATCGAGTTCTATAACCTGCCAGCCTCACGCATGGTTCAGAAATTTAAGTGAACGAGAGCCAATGATTGTTGATTCACTCACCAAGATCAGCAACTTCCTCAACGTCTCTGCCCAACAAAGGAAACTGGTGCGCCACACCATATGCCCACAGGTTAGTTTGAGCTCAAAAGCAGAGAGCCTAGGAAATATTTAGCTTGGTGTATGTATGCTTATTGTTTTTCTCACATGTGAGCTTGAGTATGAATTTGGTTCGTGAAGTTAAATGCATAAACTGTTGATATGAATTGAGTTATGCTTACTTCAACCAGTTTCATAGAATAATCGCAATGCTTGACCGTATAAGATGATCCAAAAGGAAAAAGTTAGTGTTAGAGTATTGGTATAGCATTAAATTTACCTTTACCCTTTAGTTTATTTTAAGTTTTTGGGTCAATTGGTGATTTAACATCTATTAGAGTAGGAGGTCCTATATTCAAAGTTCAAATCCTTGTAATGTTATTTCTTCTCCAATTGATATTGATTTCGACTTATTGAATCATTTACATATTTCAAGTCTACAAGTGAGAGGGAGTGTTAGAGTATTAATAAAAAATCAAATTTACTTTCACTCATTAACTTAAGTTTTTGGGTTAATCGATAATATAATGACTATAATATTATCCTCGGTGAGTGGTTGCCCTGAAATTTAAATCGATCCTTAGGCTCAAAATCTCCAGACCCCTTTAAGCCAAGCCATGGTTTGTTTTTGATATTGGGATAAATCACTATGAAACCCAAAAGTTAGGTTAGTGTATGTTTGATCTTTAAACAGGTTACACAGCATCATATTTGGACTGGTGCATTGGATCATATGCTGAAAGAGTTAAATTTGGAATTGGTTCCATTATCTCGTCAGTCAACCAACAAAGGGATCAAAATGGGGCATCAGATAGTTTCAAGTTGCCTAAAGTTTCTGGATGATGCCACCAATTCAAATGCTCACTTCACTTCATGGATGCGGCCAGCGCCATTACGAGCCGCCGTTGTCGATTCATCTGCACCGCCGAGATGGGAAGACATGCTCGAGATGTTCACCGATCTGATTGACTGTCTGAAAGAAGAGAAGTGTTTGGTTCATTATGTGACAAAGCTTAAGGTTATGAAAGAGGGGCTTTCCCAGATCAAAGATGTGTTGACTGATAAAAGTATTGGATACAAGGAAGCCAGTCATCAAGAAAGCTTGGTGCAGAAGAAGCTTTCAAAGACATTGGGCCACTCATCCAGGTGCTTATTCACTCTTTTACTATACTATATTTTTGGGCATTTTAGGGATATTGAAGTGGATCTTTGTGGTGGGTTGTTGAAGGCTGATGGGAATGACAAGTTTTTGTTGTTCATGGGGAGGGTTTTGAGCTCTGATGAGGAGAAAATTGTTTGGAATGGAATGAGGCAGCTTGATCGAGTTATGGGGCTTTTTAAATTTGTTTGGGAAACAGCTGGAATGAAGGGACAATTGGAATTGCAAGGCCATTTATTTTGTGTTGGGACCGAGGATAGGCAGCTTAGTTATAAAGGAAATGCTTATTTATTGCATGAGATCAATTTGTAACCAACATCTCTCTTCATTATTTTATTTCCTATAGGCCATAGCTTTTGTTCTGAAGAAAATAATAATACTAAAAAAAAAAAAAGAAGAGCTCTTCTATCTTCATTTATGTTGTTTTATGCTTTGCTAACTATTGAGCTAGGAGAGAACTTTTGAGAGAGATGTTTTTGGGTGATTTATATATATATATATTACCAATGCTCGTGATAGTAATGGTTTCAAGTAGAAGTAATGTTTTTAGGCGAATCATTGTTTTATGGAAAATATTTGGGTGTTCCTGGACTATATCTCCAAGGGAGTTGCTCGATAAGAAACTGTCATGTGACAATTTTATATTTTTTCAATTTGTTTTTTTAAAAATTCCTTTATGTGTATAAAAATGGGGAATACGGGATTAGGACCTAGGTGCAGTTAATCATTACTCTTATTTTATAAGCACTTATTAAATGTAGTGTTTTGATTAAAATATTATTTTGATCCTAAATAATTTGGAACTTTTCATATTTTAGTCCGAGCACTTTAAATGTTCACATTTAATACTCTTATGATTCAATAAATGTCATTGGGTCTTTGGGGTAAAAAAATATTATTAATATTTTACCAAATTAGATAAAAATTAACTTCAAACTAATAATAATTAATATTTATTTAAAAAAAAACAGAAACTATATATATATATATTAATAATATGCAAAGTCAAGGAGTTGAACTTTTGACTTAAATGTTCGATAACTATGTTAGTAGAACTATATTCATTTTCGTATGCTAAATAAATACAATATCCGAAAAAAATATTTGAACCTTTTGGTATACAGAATTTTGTGATTTGTTTGCAGTAGCTAAATTGATTGAGACATGTTGACTGTCTTGCCGACTAAGTTGGTTGATGATTATTTGTTTATTTTTATTTTTATTTAAAAAAATATTTTCTAAAAAAAAATCATAATTTATGCACTAATTGAGATTCTATGGCATAGTGAGCCGACACGTTCAAATCAACCCAACACGAAAAAAAGATTACTCACTAAATCAATAAAGCTTCAATCAACAGCGAAACTTCAACCACCAGTGATCATCGATTGATTTTGATCGATTGCAAGAAGAAGATCAATATTCATCTTTGGCATTGACTGGCAACGACCTGCATTTTCTTTTCCTGACGCTTTGATCACCCTTCCATTAGTAAAATGCAATGATAGGTCTTCTTTTTAGGCTGCAACAAGTTTAAATTGATGAACCTAAGAAATGGTCAAAGTAGTTTAAAATCAAGGCAATACAACAAATGTTTTATTATGTTTGTGAATTTTTTACTAGTGTTCGATCTAATGTAGGCAGGTTAAGAAAGTGGTTTTTGGGAAAACTTGGTGTTTTGGCGTCTCCAGCTTTGCAAATGTGTTTAACTCTGTTTCTTTATTTGCAGAAAAAAAAATGTATCAAGAGATCAAAAACTAGTGAAGCTCCTTTTTGTTTTTTTCAAAATTAGGAAAGCTTGATAGCTAATCTCATTCTCTCAACAAACTAGGAAGTCCAATGATTAGAATGAAATTTAATACAAATTTGAAAAGTGTCTGCCTATAAATCTAAAAATATAGTCTCTGAAATGTATTTAGATGGTTCGAACTCATAAATTGATTTTTACAGCCTATGGGATATACGATTTAAGGCCATTCGTGTTGTGGATCATACGCGTCTCTGATAGTTGATGGTCAATCAATCAGCGATGAACAAAGAATAAGGTTTCTTTCATTTTTTCTTGGGTTTTGTGCTTGTGTTAGTTGTTTTTATGGCTTGAATTGGTTTGTTTTCCCTCTTTTCTTTTGAGACAATTTAAATACAAATCTAATCATCAACTTGGTCAATAAATCATGTCAACGTTTAAGCAATTTTGTTGATGATGGGACCTTTTAAACTTATTATTGAAAATTTAGCAACTAAAAATGACTTTGAAACTTCAGGAACCAAACATACATATTCCAAAAAAACTCAGGGACTAAAAATGTGTTTTTCTCAAAATATTAATATTTTGTATTATATTTGAAACTTCTTGAAATAACGGGCTACTTTTCAAAAAAAAAATTGTGGATTATGATTTTAGTCCCTAAAATTAGAATGGTTGTATGTTTTTCTAATAAGAATTAAAATATTATTTTAGTCTCTATATTTTAGGACTTATTAAATTTTAGTCCATATATTTTCAAATGTCTAATTGTACTCCTTTTAGTTATGATAAAATTTCAATTTAGTCTCTATGGTTAGTTTATTGTTTAGTTTTCTCAAAATCTTTTTATTATCCATTCACATAATTGCTATAAATATGAAAAATATGTTCCCATAGTATTTTTCATAAAAATTATTATTATTATTTAAAAAATTTTGAAACAAAAATATTTAAATACATCTTGGAGAGCCCTATATTTATGTATTTCACTCAATTGTCTTATGTTGTTATATGTGGCAAATTATTTTTATTTATTTTTAAAATATTTTAATTAGATATATATATCTGTAAAATTTACCCATTTCGAAATATAGGTCCACCAAATAGGAAAATAAAATAAAATATCCGTATGTGTTAGTAAACTGCGTCGTTTCGAAGAGAACCGGAAGGTTTATCATCTTGCCGTTTGATATTGGTCGAAATCGAACGCGGTGTCTGTCGACATAAATCGGCCGATGTTTCTTTCAGCGCCGGTGAAGGCACCGGAAGCTCTTCCAGGTTCGCCGTCGATTTCTGGCCGAGATAGCTTCTTCTCTCGCCGGCCCTTTCCATCCTATTCTAGTCTTCTGCGTCTTCCTCCGGTTCGTCACACTCTATCGCTTACATTTGCTCGCCGTCGGAACCAAAATTCATCAGTCAGTTCGTCTTCATCGTCTTCGAAGAAGAAGAAGAAGGTAGAGTTCTATAAAGCTTAGTGATCTTATTTTGAATTGTTTGTCTTGCACTGGCATGAGCGTGGAATTAAGCTTATCCTAAACTTCAAGTTTTGTTATTCTACTCTATCTTTTGCAGAGAAATTTGATTCCGAAAGAAGCTAGGGACGAGGAGGAGGAGGTAGAGGAGGATGCTCTTGAGTTGTTGTTTAGACAATTGGAAGAAGATCTCAAAAATGACGCGCCTTCCATGGATGACGGTGAAGAGGATGAGTTTAGCGAAGAGGACCTTGCCAGACTAGAGCGCGAGCTAGGGTTAGCACTTGGCATCGATGTTGATGATGATGAAGAATAAGAAGAAGGAGAAGAAGGAGATGAAGAAGTTTTCAAGGATACTGAAGAAGAGGAAATGCCTGTAAAACTTAAGAACTGGCAACTTCGATGACTAGCCTCGGCTTTGAAGAAAGGCCGCCGTAAAACTAGCGTGAGTTTCTCAATCCTTCAGCCTTTTATGCAATATAATTCACCTGTGGTTTTCGTTGCGACTGATTTGGAAACTAGAAAACACAAAAACTTTTTGAATCAGTTCGGTTTGGAATAAGGCGCATTTTGAATATTTTGACTGATATTAGATAACATGGTGTCAAGTCACCTGCATTTTCATTTTGGTGAGACTCATGTATTTTATTAAGATAGTTAGGTTCCTCCATTTTTCTAACATGGGATCTTCAATATGCCCCCTTTTAAGATGGT
Source organism: Benincasa hispida (assembly GCF_009727055.1). Classification (NCBI taxonomy): domain Eukaryota; kingdom Viridiplantae; phylum Streptophyta; class Magnoliopsida; order Cucurbitales; family Cucurbitaceae; genus Benincasa; species Benincasa hispida. The sequence continues at coordinate 63,474,815 of NC_052357.1, read as the reverse complement.
GCTTCCTTGAATTTACTGTTTTTGGATCGGATCTCAATTTTTGTTTTTGGATTGAATGTTTGTTTGGGCTTCATCGACTTTGATACTGTTTTAAATCACTGACTGACCCAAAAACTTAAGCTGATGAGGTAGATTTATTATCATTATATCAATACTTTGACAATAGACTGAATGACTGATACCTAAATGAGATTTTAGCATACCGAGCCTTTTAGCATCAAATAGGGAGCTAAAAGTGAGGGAAAATAGGGAGCAAGAGTGAGAACAAAATAGTCAAATAGAGAGGGAAGGGAAAAGTGGGGAGCGTGAGCGAGAGCAAGAGAAGGGAACATAGGAAGTGAGAGCAAGATGAAAAAGGGAGCGAGCCCCAGAATAAAAAACACGTTCGATTTAGAAAAACTTATTTTGTTAAACTAGTCAAATATCATCTCCACATGACTTTTTAGTTCATCCATATAAAAAGTCTCGTGTACTCAACGTAGTGTTAACTTTACTGACGAAGAGTCTTCCTAAATGCTAATGCAGTGTTTACTTTGCAAGTCTATCTTGCTGACGGCTAATGCATTCTTTACTTTATAGATCAAGAGTCTTGCTGCTGAGCTTTGTCTTGATAGGGCTCTTGTTCTCGATTTGCTTCGCGAACCACCATCTAGTCTTCTAATGTTGAGTGCTACTCTTCCAGACACTCCTAAACCATCAATTAAAGAAACTAAGACATTACAAACTACTGATGAAGAACCCATAGTAGTAGACACTGCAGAAGAGACGGAAGGGGTGAAGGTGCCTGTTCATGTTATGCAACGGAGCTGGGTTGCTCAAAAGAGACTGAAGAAGGTTCAGATTGAAACTCTTGAAAGAGTTTATCGAAGAACAAAGCGGCCCAATGTAAGTATAGGAAATCCAGTAAAAGAATAAAGGAATTTTGAATCTTGTGTTAGATCTCTTGGTAGAGCTCCAACATTGCCTTCAAAAAGTTTTGTTGAATGAACATGATTATCAAATATCGAAATATCCTGAGATTCTAGCTGGATAGTAATGTTTGAAAACGACTTACATTTTTTTTTTTTTTTTTTGATAAGAAACATTTCATTGATAAATGAAATAGGAGAAACTCCCACACCTATATGTGATTACAATATATAAACCGTTGAAACGAGCAAAGATAAGATAGACGAAAATGAGCAACGAGGTGCTTAGTTTTGCACCAATAGAAAGCGGTAGACAACATCGAATCCATAAAGCAATCGGAGGACGAGAAAGAATCTCTAAACAAACGGCAGTCACCCCCAAAGAGTGCAAAAGAATGCATGCGTAATGGCTATCCAAATCATCTTTTTAGAACCATCAAAAGGATAACTCACCCAAAGGGATGCAAGGATATCATTAATGTTGTTAGGACACACTAGAAACCAACCAATGGTTACATTTGTATCTTTGATATATTGTACGTGTGTGGATGCATGAAATCAATTAACTCAACTCTAAAAGCTGGTTTGGATTGACTTCTTAAAAATGTTTTAAGAAGTCTATTGGAAATACTAAATGGTCTACAAGTTGAAGAGCATGATAATGAACACTAATCAAGTCCTAGGGACAAATGCCTCATCCCAGCCTTAGCTTGAAGATCTTTGGCCTTCTCATTAAACTTATTCTTTTTGTGTGTGGTCATGAATATTTCCTGCCTTGCTTAAACTTATGGCTTGTTTTGTATCCTCTACTTTGCTTCAAAAAATATCATAATTTTACAAAAACATAGGTTATGAGGGTATAATTTAACAGTAGTGAAAATTTTGCATTCTGTAGCATATTATTTCGAACCCAACAATTGCAGGAGTGGGGTGGGATGGAGGATCAAACTATCGATCTTCAAGATAGTTATAGGTCGAGTTCTATTTAGATTAATACATTAAGTTGTATGTTACTTTGCAGGTGTTATCTAACTTTTTCATCTTTGAACAATCAATACAGAACGCGATGATTAGTAGTCTCATCCAAGTGACGAATCTGCCTCGCAAAAGAATAGTGAAATGGTTTGAAGATAAGCGAGTCGAAGATGGGGTTCCTGATCAACGCATGTCGTATGATCGGTCTGCTCCTAAATCTGTTTGAACTTCTTCATCTATCAAACGCCTTAACGGTTAGCTCTCTTTATTGATTTAGCACTCATTTCGAATATATTACTTCATTTGTGTTCTTCTATTACTCAACGAGATGGGGAAAAGATGAATGTATTATAGATTTCATTCTTTCATTGGCAGTGTGTGTGAAAGGTTGGCTTTTGTTTGAATGCCTAGCATGGATCAGAGAAAAGTTCGAATTCTAAATGCGAGATAGTCACATTGAACAGTCCTTTTCTTTTTTGGGTTATGCGAGAACTAGAAGTCACTAATTGGCTACTTTTACCCTATTAGATATTCAAGTGATTAATTGATAATTATATTTTTAAAATCGTATATCTAGGTGTTATTCTGATTAGTTGATACTATTAACTGAGAATTTCGGGGAAGGATTTCTATAAGACATTTCATTATTAATGACAGAGGAGTATATTTTTGTTATTATACTCATATTTGTACTTGTAAGTCAGTTTGGTTATTAAATTAATTGTTTTATAAATGTAACTTTTAAAATTTATGGATTGAATGGAACCAACAACTTTTCAATCCGGTCTTAACTATTATAGGTTGGTCTAATGGTAAATAAAGGGCATTGAATTCAATAAAGAACTAAGAGATGTTGGATTCAATCTACCACCTATTTAAGATTTAATATTCTAGGAGTTTCTTTCATCCAAATGTTATAGAGTCAGATGGGTTGTTCTATGAGATTAGATACATAAATTGGTATGAGTACTACGAATATAAAAAAAGAAGAGGGAAAAAAAAAACCAACAATCTCTTTTAGTTTTGGGCATCTTTTTCTACTTGTAAATTTCATTCATATGATCTACCACAAAAACAAAACTATTTTTTCATATGTTAAGCAAAATTTGCTTGAAATGACCACTTTTTCAAATAAAAGAAAAACGATTCATGTTGTTAAGTAAATTTATCATCAACAAAAAAATTTAAAAAGAAAAGAGAATTTAAACTTTCTAATTAATATAACTAGATTTTTTTAAAGGAAATATGATCTAAACTTTATATATATATATATTATTTGAGCTCAATAATATTGGGTGAAAGATGTGAACCTAACTTTTCAATCTAAAGTATGTATTTTGGGTTGGTTTAGTCATGTTTATCTATATCTATAATCTATAATTTATAATATATTAAAAAGTGAGGATCACAGGGGAAAAAAATGATCACTTTTATCCTTTCCTTAATTTACTTATTCATAAAAGATGCAATTAAAGATTAGTTATAAATAGTATATACATAATTAATTATTTGTTATCAATGTAGTAATTAATTATTAATTGTCAATAATAAGTATATTAAAGTTCTCCTAATTTATTTTTATTCATTAATTTAATTCAAAAATAAAAATTTAATAGTTTTAGAATTCAAAAGGTTTTGTATTATAAAAATGAGTTTTTTTTTATCACCATTCTCCACCAACACCTAAAATTTTAATCTTTCTTTTTTTTTTTTCTCTCTATGCATTATTCTACAAGTCTCTTCAATCTTCAAAGCATTAAAGATGTTGCTAGATTTAAATGATGTACCTCCACTTTGATAAATTCGAATAAAAGTGCTTATCTACCTAAGGTTTTCTTTTTCTTTTGTAATTGTCTTTTTATTTGGGTCTTCTATATTCAAAATATTTTTATTTAAATATTTGGTGAAAAAAATTAAAAAAAATTAAAATCAATGGTTTATCAATTTTGAGGAATGTGTATAGTTAGGATCTTGAATTTTATTGGTTTATTTTCGTAATTGTTTTTTCATAATTAATATATTATTATTTTTATCTAAAATGGTATTGAGTTTTATGTCTTAAAACCTGTAGTTTGTAAACAAGAAACATATTCTAATTTCAATAAAGGTGTTATTGAATATATAAATTGCACTTGTTAAGATTAAATCCAATAAACTTAAAGATTCGTGACTATTGTATGAATACTTGAACTTTATGTAGAGGCATAAGAGTGGATCAAGTTCAGTAAATAGTCAAAATGGTCTATAGTATTCGAATAAGGTTGGGTACCTTATTCTGATAACATTATTGGATGCAATCTACTTTGTAGTTGTTACAATCGTTGTAAAGTGCTACAAACGAAGTGATCCTAATTCGTTTATGTGGAGACATGAAGAGTGGGGGCGTCCTATGCAATGAGTTTACATAAGATCAGACCAAGAAATAAGTTACTCTTAAGACTGACTATTTCAAAGCGATGATCTATGTAACTTAATCTTAATCCTAAGCTAACTATGAACTCCTGTTTATTCACGATTATCTTTAAATTTGCATAGGTAAAGGTTGGCTCAATAAGCCTCCGATTTCAGGGTAAGACCGGGTAGATAGCTAGGGACATAAGGTGCAAGATGGAATTCACTCATACTCGACTTTAGGGATAATAGAGAGGTTGTTCCCTTAAGTGCTGACTTCGGGAGTAAAACAACTATTGATTCATCTATTACTACGAACAAAAAATAGCTATTGATTCATCCGTTACTACAAACAACCTGTGAAGGGTTAACTTACTAATCATGGTTATATCGAGTAGACACGATATATCTATAGTGAGGGAGTGCAACTACTGGACTTTAGTGGGGTGACCCCGTAGTTAATAAATGAGGGTTAATTTAGCCAATTAATCTCGGATCGTTGGAGCCCATGATCTGTAGTTCCATTAGTCCCCTATTAGCGAGACAAATGAAATAAGTCTTAGAATAGCGTGATGAGTTAATTTGAAACGTTCAATATATGTGATATAATTGCACGTTTAATTATGGAATTAAACGAAATTGAAAAATAAATTAATATTTAAATATGATTTAAATATTAATTTCATGAATAAGGATTCGTGGTTGTGGAATTATTAAAGCATTTGATAAGGATAATTAATAAGGTCGAGATCGAGTGCTACTTATAGAATTGTTATTAGGCCTCCGCCTACTAGTAATTCCGATAAGGTTTTGACACGTGTCCCAATAAATAAAGATTACATAATCGAAAAATTCCAAAGGTGGTTGACAGGACAGGACCCCTGACTGGCATTTTATCCTTTTGGAATCTTTTTTCTTTTTGAAAAAGATAAGATTACGATAAGATTTGTCGGTGGGACAAGACCCCCACTTGACCTTATCTCATCATAATGGGAAAAGTAATAATAAAACAATAAAGCACAAAGCAATAATAAAGCAATAAAGATAGATAAATGGGATATGTCTGCATTATCTTCAAGCATGCTTGATAAGATCTTCAATTGATAGCTATTGATGATGTCACCCAGTTTCTCCTGAATGACCTTGATTGGAACGACTATTGAATATATCTACCATATCAACTCTTTTGAGATTGTGATCCAGGGACTTACTCTTTCGGCTACCTCGCCTACTTTGATTGCCCAACGTAATCCTTATGAGTTAATGGGATATTATAGTCATTTCTCTCACGGTGATCTGTCCGAGCTTTCCAATCTTCAGCTAACCGATGTGGTCGGTGGGTGGTTAATCCACTTCAGAAACATACTATCTCCATCATCTCTGCCTCAAATGTAGGTTCTTTTGAACGGCGATAATAATTGCAGACTAATTACACACCTTTGTACAAAAGCAATTTAAATAATTTACATAATTTTAAATTTAAACAAATATTTGAGTCACCATTTTTTAGACTAGTTTGGTTGTGAGTCTAAAAATGGGTCATTGATGTTGTAATCGGCGAAGGGGTCATAATCATCTTCGCCATCTTCGACTTCATTATTTACAGATGCAGAAGAGTTTGCATCTTCTTGAGTTTCGTCATGGTTTGATAACTGCCTGACGACTGTATTGAGAACTGAAGTAAAATCAACGTGTGATCCTACTCCAGCGAGAGAACTCGTGATTGAATTTTTCGTCAAAGGAAATTGTTCATCTTCTTGACGAGATAGATTTTGTAGATGAACATTGACTTTGAACCAATCTTTTAGCTTTGACGCTTCTAGGTGAGAGTAGTCTTGATCCTTAGTGCTTTGCTTAAGGCTTTAAAATTTCCATATGGTTCTAGTTGGAAATTCCAACAAAAGATCCACGAAATTTGAAAATATAATGAAAATCTAAATGTCTTTGAAAGAGGAGATGCATAGATGCTATTTTGAAAATGGTGATAAGACCTTTGGACTTCTATTGGGAAGATTTCTTCTGATAGTCCAAAATAGTTCCACCATGATTGAAACAATTTGGAAAGTGCATTTTGTAAGCTTACTTATAAAATGTCACAAACCAAGAATGGTTGTATGCTTGAAACCAAAAAATATCATACCATGCTCGCATGTAGTCACGGTATGTATATGTTTGAGGTTTAAAGGGTTTTGAGAATTTCTTTGCTACAAACATCCCTTGATTCCAATAGGATGGAGTTAGCACTTTGAATATTCTCAATTTGAGTATACAATTTTTGAATGATTGGAACGATCCAGAACATGAGTAATTTCCACGGATTTGGTGACCACCAAGATGAATTCGTAGAAAGTTCTTGTTTTTTATACATCTTCGGGAAGATAGTTGAATCCGTGCGGGAATACTTGAGAATAGACTTCTTGAATGGATGGTTCGTCAAAGTCTGGCTCGATCGTTAGATCGACCATTGTTGTTTTAGTGAAATATCCTGAAATTGGTGGCCTCGGTTGGAAAACTTTTGACTTTACCACTTGGGAAAATGTTGATGGGTTTTAGGGAATTAAATTTAAAGATGGCCTCATGTGTCTCTTATTTGAGTTGTTTGCTCCTGAAGGACATAACAGTGTTGTTGAAGGTTGAGGAGGCAGACTTAAGGATCCTGACTATCTTGAAAGCGCCTTTTAGACACTGCCTTGACGCCTTTTAGACACGACTTCAAAGTCGGTGTCCATGGCATAATTGTCTGCACTCATGGGAGATGCTGCAGAAGATTGAGAGATGGGTTGTTTGCCCTTTGAAATACTAGCCTTGGAAGGGCTAGCCTGAACGCTCTGCATCACGAAGGCCGCCTTGGTGGCCGAGGACGGCCGGGAGGTTCCATGAGCTTTTAGGGGTTTTTTAGGGAGATATTTTTTAGGAGGTTGTTCCCTTGAGAGGCGTTCTCTACTTAAATAATCCGCAAGAAAGTTTTTCATGCCTTTTATAGGCTCAATTTTGAAATCAAAGCAAGATAAGATTGTCTGCCATCTTGCAAAGATTTGCTTTGAAACTAGATTCTTCACATCCTTTCCAAAGATGAATTTACTGGCCTTTGAATCCGTTCGCACCAGAAAATCTTTGTTGATAAGATCTCCTTGGAACTTTTGAATGAAATTTACTATTGTGAGAATCTCTTTTTTACTGTGGAATAGTTCTTTTGAGCATTATTCCATACTCCAGAATAATAACGGACTACTGTTTCTCTTCCGTTAATTCCTTGTTTGAGAATGTCGCTGTAACCAATGTCAGATGTATCAGTTTTCACAATTGGATAAGTTTTTTCATCCATTAGCGATAAGCATGAGATGTCTTTTGCTAAAGCTTTTATTGATTGGACTACTCGAGTATGCTCGTCCGTTCATGGTTTTGGGTTCTTTTTCAATCTTTCATAAAGAGGGAGACAGATGGTACGAAGGTTTTTGATAAAGTCTCCAATATAATTTACACATCCAAAAAAGTGTTAGAGCTGTGTCTTGTCTTGAATAGTGTCTGGAAACTTATCCATGAAATCTAACGATCTTTGGATTGGTTTGATTATTCCTTGATTAATGTCGTAACCAAGAAATCTAATTTTCGTTTGAAACAATTTGATCTTTTGATCTTTGGTAAAGACATCACAAGACCATTTGTCTTAATAATGTTGAAGAACACTTGCAAGTGCTTAAAGTGTTGTTCAATTGTATTTGAGAATATCAAGACATCATCTATATAGACGATAGTGAACTCTTGATATTTGTTGAATATGTCATTCATGACATTTTGAAATTCTAAAGGAGCATTTTTTAATCCAAATGGCATGACGTTCCATTGGTATTGTCCGAATGGGATGTTGAAGGTAGTTTTATATCTGTCCTTTGCAGATACTTGGAGTTGCCAAAATCCAGATTTCATATCGAACTTTGAGAAAACCTTGGCTAAGGTTATTCTTTTTAATAAATCTTGTTGATTAGGAATGGGATACCTAATCCATTTTGTTAAGGGGTTTATAGTTGATTACCAATCTCGAAACTCTTTGTTCCTTCTCGGCTTGATTATTGATGTAAAATGTCGCACATGACCATGGGCTTTTTTATGGGCTAATAAGCCCTTTTCGAAGGAGCTCATCAATTTCTGCCTTACAGATTTTGATTAGATCTTTTGACATTTGAATAGGCCTGGCCTTAGTGGGAATTTGGGCTTCATCAAATCCATCGACATATGAGAGCTCAACTATATGCTTTTTGCGGGCCCAGAAGGCATTTGGGATGTCCGAACAAATTTCAACTTCAATTTTCTTTAGCAGATACTAGATTTCTTCTGGACCAAAGGTAGCAATTTGGTCAGCAACCTTCTTATTCTGAATGTCATCTTGAAGGAACTCAATTTGCTTATCTTTCTTAGAAATCCTATTGATAAACTACTGGATTTCTTCTTCAATATTTGAAATGTACTTAGGAGTTATCGAATGATAGAACTCAAAAGTTATTATTTTTCCAAATTTCTGAGATGATAATCCTTTCTCAGAAACATGAAAAGGGTATAATTGAGTAAGGAAGGGTGTGCCCAAAATAACTTCCTCCGATAGGTCTTTGACTAAAAGAAATGTGTTAACAAAACACACATCTCCTTTGCAAATATGCGCTTTTGCCACTTATAACTAATTTGAAGTCTCTGATTGTTGGCTCCTCTTAGAATGTCCATTATTTTTTTCAAAATACCTTGAGGTTATTAATCCTTCTTGGATGACGTTTTGGTCTGCTCCAAAATCCAGTAAGGCAACTGCTTCAAACTTGAAATCCTAGACCTTAATGGTGACCTTAGATGACCATTTTTTATTGTAGACTTTATTGATATAGTTGATTCTCTCTATATCATCACTTTGGACTCCTGAAGTTTCTTCTGGGGTAATCGCTTTTGCTGATTGCTATTGGAAATCACTGAATGCATTTTCCAGGATCGACAGTTGTTACTTATTGATGGCGACTTCCTTTTTTAGTTTTTTGACTTCCATGTGGAAGTAAGGGTTCTTGGAATGACTCATTATTGACCCGATTAAGTATTTCTTGAAAGGAATATTGAATTGGCTCCAAGACTTGAGGCTTCGTATTTTGGCCTTCTAGAGACATTCGAAGTTTTAGGAAGACCGTTTTCTGAGATATTTCATTAGGAAGCTCTTCTATTAGATCAAGTCGGTGTTTCTGGTCTTTTGTTAAAACATTGACACATCCCGTGCAAGGGACAACCTCTTCTGAAAGTTGAGAGGAATCGGAAGAATATCCTTCAGAGGAGGAATCTTCAATAACTTCATTGATTAGTCTCTTGGAAGATGATTCTTCTGAAATAGAAATTTCATCTTCAGAACGGATGGCAAAGAGAATAGATTGTTTTAGGTCATTGTCAATCTCTAGGCTATTGATTTTTCTTATCAAGGGGCATTTATTAGCATAGTGACTCTATTTGTTGCAACGGAAACAAGTGGTTCCTTTCTTTTTGGAATACTTCTTGTTTCTATTGTAGTATTTCCTCTTTTGGGATTTTTCTTTGTCTTTCGTTCGTCGTCTTTTGCTGTAGGATTTCTTAAAAGATTTCTTCTTTGTTTTTTAAGGCGGTAAATCTTGTTCAACATCGTATTGTTTGCAGAAAGTCCCTAATTCCTTTCGATAATTTGCATATTTGATGATTCTTTGATTATGTTTGTTGTCTTTACAAAGCATAGTGCTTGAATGTTACTGGTAATGTCTCCGTAGGTGGAGAGTTCCAGTTGATTTGATTTCCTTCGAAGATCTCAGACATCTTCTGATAAAAATTTTCGACAATATAAGGAGGTAATCCTTCTACAAATTTTCGTTTCCAGATTTCATCTCCGCAGGACGTAAGGTTATAAAGTCGCGCCATAAAAACATCCTTGTACCATTTGAAATCACTCATCTTTCTACAACACATCTTGAGAAGTGTTTCAGTAGCTTGATTACTGTAGATGAATATTCGTCCTACAAAGTGTTTCATTGTAGTGTATATCAATGAGTTAACCATATCTGGTTCATTTTGCATTATCTCCATTAGGGCAATTCTTGCTCCTAGATTTCCTTCTTGCTTTACCGTAACTGTCTTTGTGGCAGTTAGGATAGTCTGCCTTTCCTGTTCAGAAAGTTGATTATGCCACCGGCTCCTCAAATTTCCTGTCAATCCTGAAATCAGAATGTGAGCGGTGCTTAAAACAATTTTTCTAATGCTATAGGCGGTAGCAGCTAGAAACATTTCTTGGAAAATATTCATCATTTGCTGATCGGAACATTCGTTAATGTTCCAGCTTATAACAGAGGTTCCATCATAATTCTTTTGATCTAGACGAAAATCATCCCATTCTAGATCTGGAGGAGAGGGTTTTGCATAATGATTCTTCATTTCTGTGCTATAAGAGACAATAGGAAGGATTTTTGTATAAGATGCAGAAGTCCCTTTGGACTTTTTATCATATTAACAACTTTGGAGACTCCGGTCTTCTTTAAAGAGTCTGCTTCTCCTTTGTCAATCTTGAATACTGACAATTTCTTATTGATCTCAGCTAGAAGTTCCTCTTTGCCTTTTAGATCTCCAATGGGAAAGGTATTTGGTTGGAAGATTGGTCCGTTTGGATCAATCTTTGGTATGCCCTTAAGGCTTGAACTTGGGGTAGCTTTTTTATCCTTTATTTTCTCAATTGTCTGAGAGAGGGTCGTTAGCATTTTGTTTGAGTAATTCAATTGATGTTGGATGTTTTTTTATTTTTCGTACTCCAACTTTCGAGACTTTCTCTTCATCAATGGTTTTGTACGGAGAGGATACCATCTTAATGGCTGGGATGACCGGGTGAGAAAAATAGGATTCTTCCTCAGGCGGATAGTCTACAACTATCTCTTTTCCACTGGTCGTAATCCAAGTGGGGCTTTGTTTGAAAGTGAAACAACGACATTCTGCCACTTCATCTCTTTCTTTCATTCTTTTGAAGAAATCTCCTTTCAAAATGAAAGCTCTTCTGGTCTCTTTTGGTTGAGATATATAGAGATCTATATGTTGATTGTACTTTCACTTATATCTTTGCTCAAGAGTCTCATAAGTCGATAGTACATTAATTTGATTGTAAATTGGTTCTGATCTCCTTTCCATGTCGGATTGAGTAGGAGACAAAGAACCTTCGTTCCTTTCATACTGATTGTCTGGAATCGGTCTTTCAAAATCTATGGGCATTCTCATTGACCTAGATCTGGGGGATAGATCTGGAAGTGTGACTAGTTGGCCGTGTTTCGGAAGAAATACTTGACCTACTATTCATAATTTCTTGAATCCTGGGATATCTTGGTTCTGAATAGAACTGAACTTCAACATCCCCGTTAGGATGTTCTGTGATCGTAGCATTCTCATTTTTTTTTGTAACAGGAGTATTCGCTCCTAGAATTCTCCAAACTGGATTTTGTGTGAGTTCACTCCATTGTAGAAGCTTTGGGACAGTCATAGAGGATTTCTATATATTGACTCCCATAAGCATAGTGCTTCCTTTAGGAGATATTCCTAAAGCTCTCAGCAATACATTTGTATGCATTAGCTTGAAATATACACGATAACAGATGGCAAACGGGAGGGATCCATCTTTTAATTCGAGGCTTTGAGAATAGACATCGAGGTTGAGGGCATCTCAGAGATTTGTGTCTTAAAGGGAAACAGTAAATCTCGGTTTGCATGTGAAGTAAACTGGTCCTCTTTCAAGGTTAGATTGAACGACTCCTAGAATAAAGTGTGAGAATCGAATATGCCTCTTATCTCTGAGGGCAAGATAGACTGGAACGTCTAATCCTTCTCTGAATAGCGGTTTAAGGGCCACTTGAACACATCCGATGTGTAAATATTTGAATCTATCTATGGCTTACTCTATAGATTCTCTTAAAAGAAGGTTGATTTCGGTAAACTCATCCTTCATTGTGAGATTTTTCTCATTGATGACAATGACGTCAGTTTGAGAGAAATTGAAGTTGTTGATCTTATAGATCAATTTTGGATCCAACTTAGGAATAATCCAATTTTTTAGACGATCTTCAACCTTAGCAATTTCTGCTTCGGCTGAATTGTATTTTTGAATGATACTTAGGGGATCATCAATACTTTTATTGATTTTATAATATATAGTGATTTATTAAATAAAATATAATGTCTTACTATAAAAGAAAATAAAGTGAATATATATATATATATATATCATATTGTAGTTTAAATAAAAAGGTATATTATTATAAATATTAATTTTTACTTGAAATTTAAATAATAAAAATATTTCTATGAACTAAAATTAGCAATTTAATAATAATTAAATAGTAATATATTATAAGAACATATAAAATGAATCATAACTATTTCAAAATAAATTTATTAGAAAACATTTTATGAGATTATTTTTACAAAATATATATTTTGAGACACACGTGCACTTGCTCGTAGTAAAATACTAGTATATATAAATTGAAAATATAGAACATTTTATTACCATTTTACATGTCATGTCTATCAATTAATTTTGGATGCTCACTCATCGTCACACATATTCCCAAAATGTCAAAAGAAGCCAAATACTTTGTAGGACGATGTTTACATATTTTTTTTTTAAAAAAAAATCATACTTATCTATTATAATAAATTAGTAGGTCCTACTTTATCGATGACACCAAATAATTTTACCAAAGTAGTATGATGCATGTAATTTGTCTCAACCAGCATATTTATATCGAGTTTTATTTTGAATTTGGCAAGATATATCAAATTTTATCATAAGACTTTCAATTTAATCAAACTATGCCTTAATATAATGTGTGTTTTGTTAGAATAATGTTGGATAACAAATTGAACTTTTAACCTTAAGAGAAATATTAGTTGTTAATGAATATAAAACATTTTTTTTAAGTATAATGTTAGTGAATCTTTAAATAAGAAGAATTTGAAGTTCTGTAGTAACATTTATTAAACCGTGATTATGTGCATTCGTCGAGTTTAATTTTGTGCTTGACTTTTTTTTTTTAGTTAAAACTACTTTTTGTTAAAATTATTCGTTGAATTTCAAGTAGGAAAACATGATAAATATTACGATACATTCGCAAAATTAAAATTTTATGATGAAAATTGATACAATGAGTTCATCGGTAAAAAAATTGTTTTTCCTATATTTTTTGCACTATACATCTAATAAGTAATAACCAAAATGGTAGTTTATTTGAGGGATGCTATAATACAAAAAGGGTCACATTAGATCATTTAGAATTGATTTTGGGAGAAAGAGAAGTCCTTAAACAAAATCATAACCATTTTTTATCTGGTAAAATAAATTATGATCAAATCACTAAAATCACTCATAAACGTAATCTTATTTCATGCATTTTTCTAAAATAAGTTATTTACTAGCTTTTAGATACTCCAAAAGCATATGTAATATTTAATAAAATTTCATTTTTAAATTTATCAATTAAGATTAAAATTTATTATATATATCTATTTTAAACAATTATCTATTTCTCATCTTTTAACCATTTCGTTTTTAATTTTTTGTTTTTGAAAATTATACTTATTTCCTCTCATTTTCTCACCATGGTTTGTATCAATTCTAAGTATAAAAGTCACATTCTTAGTCGAACTCTAAAAACAAAAACAAGTCTTTAAAAAAAAAATAGTTTTTTTAATTTTGATGTGGTTTCTGAGTCATGGATAAAAAATAGATATAAAAAAAAAAAAGATTTAGTGACAAAAAGGTATGTATAAGCTTAATTTTAAAAAACTAAAATAGTTATAAAGCATGACTTCAATAATTATAAATTAAAACATAATATTAACTCCATTTTAGTTATTATCACGACAATTTTGTATTTATCTACCAAACACATGTAACCAAGTTATTCGAGCATAAAGTTGAAATTTACCAATCACTCATATACTTTATAATAAAAATTAATTTCACAAAAACACCGTTTCGATCGATTATTTTAAAAATTACATCAATCTCAAACAAATTTCAAGTCATATTTAACATTGGTTTGTTTTTTCCCCCTTATATTCACATTTGACATTTTTTGTTTGAATCCCACATTTATTTAAATTTCTCGTCATATATGTGTATATTCTCAAATTTGAAAGTTCTTGGTATTGAACTTATTGCGGTGTTTATAATTCACAAACTTAAAAGACTATAAAATCAAATAATTATTTTTGTTACTTTGTTCTTTATTTTTGTTGTCAATTAATTAATAGATAGGTGATGCAATTATGAATATGTATATTAACATGTCAACACAAATATGCATTTTAAATTAAAAAATATTTTAAATCTCTTAGTCCCGTTAAGTAATCATTTTATTTTTTATTTTTTGTTTTTAAAATTAAAACTATGTACACATCTACTTTTCATTGATAGTTTAAAAAATCAAGCCAAATTTTAAGAACTCTCTAAAAGTAGCTTTAAAAAAGTTATTGTTACTTTTTGAATTTGGCTAAGAATTCAACCATTGTGCTTAGAAAGATGTAAATTATTATATGAAATGTGGATGAAACATACTTAATTTTAAAAAACAATAACAAAAAACCAAATGGTTATCAAACGAGACCCAAATATTTGTAAAAATACTAATTTACTTTATAAACTTTAGTTAGACCATTTAGTTCATCTACTTTCAGATTTGTAACAAGATAGTCTTTAAACTTTAATAAGTAATAATCTAGTTCGCGCACTTCATAGTTGAAAATGATTTAGTCTCTATTGCGAAAAAGTTTATATAATTTATTAAAAAAGATCTATGTGTAGACCAACAAACTAATTTGAGATCATGTTTTTTAAAAAAATATAAATAATAACTGGTTACCCGAAAAATATGACATTTGTTTTTTATGATATTTTTTGTGTTAGGTACTAAATCATTATGAATTTCAAAGTGCAAGAACTAAATCATTCACTAAAATTTGGAGACTAAATTGTTACCTATTATATTTCATGAACTAAATTGTTAGTTCCATAAATAAATCTAATGTGCTTTTTGAATGTACATTTTACTTAAAGAAAACACAAGCATATACTAAAAATTACAAAGACCGATTGATTTTTGTATTAGAATGATGCGACGTTGATGATGAATAACGAAAATAATCGTTTAAGTTATTATTTTCAAAACTGAAAATTTTAAAAATTGAATAGAAATTATAGACTCAATTTGAATATCGACCATAATGAATTATTTGGAAAAAATTATGGTACTATCGTGAAAATTCTTTATATTACCTCAATTTATTACCATAATAATTCCATTTAAAAAAAATGGATCATGAAAAAGAGCATTAAGTACTGTAGTCGTGTTAAAAATTTCGATTTTTTATTCGAATAAAATTTGGGTGCTTCTTTTTAATATTTTTCAATGTTGCGTATATGGATCTGCAATTCTAAAAAATGTACCTAATCGTACGGCTCCAACATACTCCACGCTACCATTTTTACAGCCTTTGATCGATCTCACTTTGTAATTGTAAAGCTCATCTTCGTCCACGTTGATCCACTATCAGCCGTCAGATTGAAAAATTAATTGAACGGCCGGATTCAACCGAAAGCAACTAGCTGTCCTATAGAGGCACTGTTACCTAACTTATCCCGCCTTTTTCTCAGTCTTCCATTTCTCTCCAAGCAACGTTTTCTGTCTCATTTTTCTCTCGCACAACAATTTCTACGGTGTTGATTGTTCGCCGGCGTAATGAAGGAACGAGCCGCCGCCGCCGCTCGTCTGCGCTCGAGCAGTGAAAGATCGTTGAGCTCCGCTTTTCAACTTGACGTTAAAGAAGGTTCGATTTTAATTCCTTTCGTTTTCTTTACGATCTCTCGCGGAAAGATTAGACGTGAAGTAGTGTAACCGGATATCGTTTGGAGTAGTTGTTTTTCTTGTTTTTCTGATTGATCGGAGACGAGTTTATTTTGAAAATCAAATCACCTGGCTGGCTATGAGTGTGGTTTTATTAGATTTCATTTGATTCATTGTTCGTTTTACTATTCTGTTTCTACGGCGAAAAATATTCTTCACCGATCACAAATTTGACAGTTTCTCCTGACCTAAAATAAAGTAGTGTATTCGATTGAAACATATTCTTCTGACCTAAAATCGTAACAATTTGACAGTTTCTCCTCTACGATTTTCCTTCTGTGTTCAAGCTTGTGAAATTTCGTTGACGTGGAACCGTACATATAATCACCGATCACAAATTGCCTGGAATAGCATCTTGTTTTTGTTTCGTTTGCTGGAGAATTACGTTATAGAATTTCTTTCTTTCTTTACCGAAGATATAGGAGCGGAGAGTGATGAGGAGGAGATAAGCAGAGTGCCGCAGATCTGTGGCAACTCCACCTCCGCCGTCGGCGTTTCAGCGTCAGGTAAAGCGCCTGCGTCAGATAGCGTAAGGAGCAGAGGACGAAGCGCGGCTGAGAAAGAAAGCAAGATGCTGAAGAGGTAAGGTTTGTGGGTCTAGAACAGGGACCGAAGTAGCTTTCAATTGCAAATTTCTTCCGTGGTAACGTATGTGGAGAGAGTACTGCATGTCATTTTCGTGACTGGTTAATCATCTCTCTCTTTCTCTTGAAAGATTGTTAAGAAACAGAGTTTCAGCACAGCAAGCAAGGGAAAGAAAAAAGGTGTATTTAAGCGACTTGTAAAGGAGCAACAAACTTGGAGAAAAGAAACTCGGAGCTTGAAGAGAAGCTGTCCACGTTACAGAATGACAGATGCTTAGACATGTACGTCAAACTAACCCCCCTCACTACCACTCTCTCTTTTAAGCATCATCATTGCATTTTCTTTCTCATCACAAATATATGAAGAAATTAGAAAAAAATAAATATTTTTTAAAACAATAATGTCATGTGACAGTATTTTATGGACTATATTTGAGATGTATCAAGGGAGTATCTAAGTTTTTCTGGATAAAAAAATACTTGTATCTCAAATAGCATCTATTTTTGTACATCCCACTAATTTCTTATATATAGGTTAAAGAACAAAGTTATTTATTTCTTTGATTCGTGCCAAAATGAATTTAGTTCAAGATTATACTAGGTTGTTATTATTAATCATTGGTTATCGAAGTCGGTAGGTTATAATACTTTAAGTGGGATTCAGATTATTTTAGTTAGAAATAATGAACTCTATAATAAAGAGAGATTATACTAGGTTGTTATTATTAATTAGTGGTTATCGTAGTCGGTAGGTTATAATACTTTAAGTGGGATTCATACTATTTTAGTGTGAAATAATGAACTCTATAACAAAGAGGGAAAGTGGAGATGAGTAGGAAATAGTAAACATTATAAAAAAAAATATCGAGATCGTAAATACGATAACAAATAAGGACTTGAAATTATAATATTAATTTATTTTTTTTTAATGATAAACATTTAATACTTGGAATTTAAAAACTTATATTAATAGATATATATAGTCAAACATGAATGGAATACTTTATTTGTAACCTGAATTTCTAGTTGGCTTTGTCTTTCAGCTAACTGTCATTTGTCTCTTCCTGTCAAACTAAGTCTAAGTTAGCTAATACATTGGTACTTTTTTTATAGTTTCAGGTTCAAGTTCTCCCTCTTTCATAAACTCTTAAAAGGGAAAAAAAAAAAAAAAAATTGTTTATCTTTTACTCTGTATCAAATTTGCAAGCTTGTCTTCGTATATATTTACGTATTTTAGAGAATGAAGATTTAGTATTAAATTTGCAAGCTCAGTATCTACATTTGTCCATATATGCTCTCTCTTTGGAGTAAAGATGTCCATAACCAAAACATTCTCCCTGAGGTAAACAGGAACAGGGATATTCTCCATCTCCATCTTCGCCCTCGTCTCGTTCCCCATCCCGATTAACTTCTATTTGTTTATTTAGTATAATATTTAACGTTATGTTGTTGTTATTATTATTATTATTATATAAACATTATTTTAAGTTTGATTGTTTATTGGTCAAGATAATAAATATGTTTAAATTGAATATTTATATTTAGATTAGATAGGTGAATAATTTGATTTATATTTCTTTCTTACTAGGTTTATTAGTTTTTTTGGGCCAAATAAAATTAATCATAATAAACAATTTACTAACCATAATAAAAAAATTAATAATAAAGTTTACTATTTAATTAAAATTTACCCACGTTAGTTATTTTAATTAATTGGGTTTTTTTTTTAAAAAAAAACAAAACTAACTGGAAAAAATAAATTATCAGCACGAAACCTTATTTCCACGAATTCCTTGGGATGGAAAAATGAAATGGGGACTGGGGATGGAAAATGGCATTCCTGGGACATCTCTACTTAAGAGTGATTTCAAAATTGTAAACCACACATTTAATTGCTACTTTTAAATACAAAAGTTATATCATCAAAATTGATTTTGAATGATTAATTTCGAAGTGAATTTAAAAATGATAAAATTTTATTTTAACCATTTCAAAATCACTCATAAAAATATCCTTATTATTGCTTACAATGTCTCATATTGATAATTGTGTTATAGTAAAGGTTAATTTTATGATGTAAACTTCATAGATTATTTCTCCTTTCTGTTACTTTTTGCATGATCAAATGATAATTATACTACTTTCGCCATTTCGATTTAAGTTATTTACTGGATAATCTTGACTTAAATTTAACATGCTTAAGAACCCTTTAATTCACTTGTTAATGATTTAATACAGATTCTAAAGAACACAACAACCAACAAGAGAAGTGATGGCGACACCGCAAATTAATGCAAATGGCAAACCAATCTATATTGCTGGTATGACAAAGTAAATTAATTATAGTATGTGTACATACTGTGATATTAATGGGATTGACTTGAAGGGAATGAAAAGAATGATTATGGTGTAGGCTTTCATGCGGATAAATTATTTAACATGACTAACACAATAGTTTAGTCGATATACTTGGCATTTACAAAAATAGAAAGATAGGTAAAATTATTTATATAAAATAATAAAATTTAATCTTCTTTGATAAAAGTTGATAGAAGTCTATTAGTATTTATCAATAATAAAAATTAATTATTAATGCAAATCTATCATTGATACTATGTGATAGACGTATCAATATATATATATTTATTTATTTATTTTTTTACTATTTTTCTGTTCGTAAAATTTTTTCCTTTTATAATGTGGAAATTTCTTTCTAGTCACACACCTAATGATTACATAAATCACAACTATATTCCGGTGCCAATTTTTCTATAATTTATGATCTTGAAATCTTTATTGAGTTTGACGGCCTTATTATTGAGTAAGGTTTAATATTGGATAAAAACAACTGTTTAACCTTTTAGATATATCATTTGACCCTAACTTTTAAAATGTTATCCATTTAATTCATAGGTTTTGAGTTTGACTTTAATCTAGTACATTGTTTCAAAATGGTATAATTTTACTTCTATATTTGGGTTTTGCTTCAATTATTTGGCTTCTAGATTTTAAGATAATATACCATTTTAATTTTGATTTTTCATTACATATCCATTTTCAATAATTGATATTACTGTTTTAAAATTAATTTAAAAGAATTATAATTAATTAATTAAGTTTCATTATTTATTTCATTACTATTAAAATTAATTATACAATTTCACTTTATAATTATTTTAAATTTATTAATAGATATTAAAGCCAAAGGCTTGAGTGAGAATTTAAATCTTAAAACTTAGGATCAAATGGAAACTAAATTCAATTCCGAAGATAAAATTGTATCATTTTGAAATTTAGACATTAAATCAAGGTCAAACTCAAAAGTTAAAGATTAAATATATAACATTTTCAAACATGGGGCCCAAATGTGAACTAGACCGAAAACTTAAAGATATTAGACAATTTCGGTGTGAATTGTTAATGTCAATATCAAATAAGCCAACAGTGCACATGTATGAGGAATAGTCTTAGCTATCACTCTATTCACTTTTACAAATCTTGTAAAGAGCTTTCATATTTGTATTCCCTTTCCAACCCTTAAATTTTCAAGGTGGGATATGTAAATCTCTCTAGGAGGTGTTTGGTTTAACAACATGAGTTGAGTTATGTCGGTATAATATAACAACTCATTGTTTGACCCACCAACTTTAAATGTTAGTGAAGTTGAGTTGGTATATTTTATCAACTCATTTCAACTCTCCCTTCTCATATTTTCAATAGCTCCACACAATGACCACTGTCACACTCCAAGAACTAACTTCGAACTACGACAACCACCTTCGATGACAACTCCAGCGACCAACTCTGGGCTCCAACAACTACCTCCGATGATAATTCCGATTTCAATGATGAAATTCAAACTCCGACAACCACTTCTAATGACAGCTCTGGCCACCAACTCTGAGCTCCAACAACCTTCGCGCGACCAATCTCGATAACCAATTATGGACTCCGAAAATCACCTCTGGTGACCCAACTCCGACGACCAATTGGCTTCGACAATAAACTCTGATGACGAACTCTGACAACCACCTTCATAAGCTCTAACAACCATATCCAACTACAAACTATGATGAAAATCACCTTCGATGACCATCTTTGAGCAAACAACTCCAACGTCCAACTCTAGGTTTTGACTGAAGGAACTCTTATCGAAGAGTTCCATGAGCGCGTTTGGATCACTCTGATCTCACAGTGACCGAAATACAACAATATACATTCAACATACAGTTATGCAAACAAACACTAATTATCGACATGCTATGAACAAAATAAATAACAAGGGACAGAGTGTCATACCAGTTGAAGACGTTCTTCAAATTTTAGCACTTAAAGCAGCGGAAAACCTCCACGCGATCTACCAACGCCCAGGGGAAGCGTTGACTGCAACAGCATGAATGCCGTGGGGAAGACACCACCAGAAAAGAGCCCTGGGTATTCTCGGAGTGAGAACCCAAAGCGTGGTATTTGGTGAATTTGGTAGAGGAATGAGGAAACACGAATCGTGTAGGCGATAAGCAAATGGGAGGGAAAAAGACGCTATCGCATAGCAAACTGCTTATCGTTTAGGAAAAGCTACACGATCGTGTAGGTTTTACTGAACGATCGTTTAGGAAATGGTATACGATCGTTTAGCAAAAATGGCATACTATACGATCATTTAGAGAAGCTATCTGATCGTGTAGGGAATAGCGTGCGATCCTTTAGGTGTGAGGTGGACGATCGTTTAGGCGCGAGGCAACTATCGCATAGGCTCTCGATTCTTTAAGCGATCGTTTCCTTTTCACCAACGCGCGCTCTCTTTTTCTCTTCGGGCGACTGACCAAAATGAAAACTTTTAATTCATCGGTTACAATAATTGACACTCCCCACTAACCCACATCCGAACGTGAATTTTAGATTAATTATCATATAATTAACCAACTAATTAATTAATAAATATAATCCTATTATATTTTTAACTTATAGTTTGATATCACATATCTGCTATAGTATTTTCTCCTCTACTTGATATAAATCATATTTATATCTAATTTCCTTCAAAATAATGTATCTCATACATTTAACCAATTATATCATATATAATTAACCAGTCTAATTATATCATATATAATCGAACTTTCTCTTGTCAATTTGAACATTTCAAATTAACCAAAACACTGGTTCTCGACTTTATCCAAGCTACCCAGGGGACCTAATGGACCCGTGGCTCGAAGCACCAATGGTCTGTGAATAGCTGATTAAACTCTTTAGCCACGAGAACCACCATCCATTAACTGTCAAGCATTCCACTAAAGACCGACAACTGAACTCTTCTTACCACAGATATATTTTTGTGTCCATTGGATATAACCAATGAGTACGATGACCCTTCACAGATGCTCATAAATACAGCTGGGCCAAATTACCGTTTTTCCCCTGTAGTTACATCTCACTCCTTAAGTACCACTAATTTCTCTAATGAACAATACAACATAGTCCAACTATGTGTGAACACCTCTCAGGCCAAGAGAAGGTGTGTGGCGCCACATCGTTCAAGCCCTGAAATCAGCCATTAAGGGAGCCATTTATCTACTTACCCCTGCCTCGGGGAAAGAGTAAATTCCATCTTGTGCAGTTGAGTTCCCAG
Source organism: Benincasa hispida (assembly GCF_009727055.1). Classification (NCBI taxonomy): domain Eukaryota; kingdom Viridiplantae; phylum Streptophyta; class Magnoliopsida; order Cucurbitales; family Cucurbitaceae; genus Benincasa; species Benincasa hispida. The sequence goes on along the minus strand of NC_052357.1, from coordinate 63,452,401 downwards.
TTCCCAAATCAGACGTATCCTCAAAATGGTAGGTTTGAATCGGCGACTTGGCCACTCGCACCCATACAAATCAAAGGACTGCCCTCAATGGTAGAAGTTCCCAACTCACTCAAGATTGAGGTCATATTACCTATGGTCATCCTAGTGAAGTGAAGTCCTCTGTCATGAACGGTGTTATATAACGAGATGTTAACACTTCGTGGTCAGGTCTTATACAAACTCTTTGTATAGGACACCCCCGCTTGCATGTTCCTTACACGAATGATCAGGATCAGATCATCTATGGCAAGTCACAACACTTGTGACCATTCCACAAAGCGGGCCGTATCCGTAGCGTTACCAGGATAAGGTTTCCCTCCTTTATCTATATACTACAGACCATTTTGGTTATCAGACTATTTTGGTTATCACTCAAGACATGATCTACTTGTATGTCACCACATACATGCTTGAGTCACATACAGATAACCAGAGATTTTATGTTTATTGATTTGTGGTAAAGCAAATAAAACAATTAACTGAGCAAAACAACAAGATGTGAAGTAAATATCATATATTAACAACACAAGCGTTCGTACAAACTGTTTACAAACTATAGGACACGAGACTTTAGGGCATCAACCCCAACATCGACAACCACCTTCGACGACAAACTCTAATACTATCTTCATGCGACTAACTTTGGGCTCTGACAGTCACTTCCAACTACAATCTCCAATGAAAATCATCTTCGATGATCAACTTGGACGACCACTTTCGTCCGATCAACTCCGGGATTCAAAAACCATCTCTGTTGACAAATTTCAACAACCAACTTCAATACACCTTCATGCGACCAACTTCCAGCTCAGACAACCACTTCCAACTATAAACTCCAGCAAAAATCATCTTCGACAACCATTTTCAACTACTATAAGACCAATGACTGTTAAAGTATGTTGTATGGTTGTTGATTATATAAAAAAATATTATTTTGCTTACATTAAGTGCAATATTTATATGCAGTGAATTCACATATCAAATGAGTGTTAAAAATATCTAGACGAAAAGTATGTAACATGCAACAAAAAAAATCATAAAATGAAAATTTTTTTCCTGGAACATTTTCTAGCAAGAATTAGTAAAAATAGAGATTTGTTCTCTGATGATCTTCCAAATTTAAAGGAAATGAAAGTAAAACCGTTGAAGAAATGTGGTGACATTCCATTGGTTGTTACAATGATGGGGGGGATTTAATTTAAAAAATTCATGACATAGTAAAAATATAGAGCAATAATAGGAAAAAAAAAAAAAGAAGAAAAAGATGATAATGAAATTCATGGAGAAAAATTAGTTAGAATTAAAAGTTTTGATTTCGCTTTAGTTTTTCATTTTATTTAACTATATTTGTACAAAAAATATATTAAGTTAATTGTTGTTCATTGCCCAAAAAAATAAAGAAGGAGAGAAAGAAAGAAAGAAAAGTTTTATAAATTAAAAGGAAAATTTTGCAATTCATATTTTAATTCAAACAAAGATAGGTAGAATTATTGAATAAAAAAATTTCAAAACAAAAATAGTAATCATAAAAGCATATTATTTAGAGTTCAAAAAACTGATACACAGACATATGAATTTAATTCTGCACCGCAAACATAAACATATGAACTAAACCAAATAACTTGCAACAAACAGACATATGAACTCCATAAATATATAAATTCTATAAATATATGAACTCCATAAATATATAAATTCTATAGATATATGAGCTCCAAACATTCTATCTCAACTCAACGCCCTAAACTGCCCCTAAGTGTGAACTTGTTGAGGATCACGGACCATTGTGGGTGATTTTCAACACATGGATTTAGCTAACGTAATAATATACTGTATATAATATATTTTATGAAAATGGCATGAATCGTATGGTGATGTATTTTATATTAGGCTTTTTAGCAATATATTTTATAAATAATATACATAAACAATATGTAAGTGATGTAATTCATATTGGTTGTTAATACATCATTGCTTATATTTGATCATTTTAAGTGTAATAGTGATTTGTTTTTTTTCGAATAAATAGTCTAAAATTGAAGAGAAAAACGAGACAGGACGAGAATAAGATATCGAGAAAATATAATATTAAAATAAATAAATAAAATAAGATAGAAAATAAAACAACTAAAATTGAAATTATGAAGATAGGAAAAATAGAAATAGAAAAATATAGAAAACTCTCTTTTAGTTGACTCCATATTTTTTTGAGATCTCACCAATGTGTATCTCTACCAAATCCACGAAGTACTACTATATATAAGCAATTTGATAATTATGATGTGGCATTATATGGACATTAAACATGTACGGTCATAAGACACGTGGGTAACATGTATAAAGACATATGGAGACGTATAAGGAATGACAGTGGACATATTTATTTTAGGACACATGGGCATCTACTTTATTATAATATTTAGAATATCAGTGACATATATTGTAATAGGTATATGTTATCCTTTGGTGGGAAATTATTGTCAACAATGTAAAATTGGATCAAGAGTGTACATGGAAAAACCTTTCAATCTTTCCAATCCGATTAACATTCCATTAAAGGCCAAAAAAAAAAAAAAGTCAACTTCAGTGGATCAAAATGTCAAAGGTTCGAATTTACCTATATTTATACATTGTTGTGAACTAATAAAATATAATCCAATTAGATAATATGAATGGATCAAGTTAAGGTATTCACAAATGGGCAAATTGTAAAAATCACCTTTGAAGTATAATGGTAGCTCTAATTATACCCTCAACTTTCAATTTTAAAAATCAGATCCCTAAACTTCTACTGGTGTTAAAATTAGACCCTTAAGTTTATAATAATTGTAGAAATTGAACCTAGAAATGAAAAAAAACTGAATTCTCAAATTTATATAAATGTCATAATTTTTTAAATTATTTGAGTTTAAAGACCCCATTTGAATTTTAACACCCATATAAATTTGAGAGCTTAATTTTTAAAATTGAAAATTTAATGGTGTAATTGACAGTTATTACCATAGTTAAGGGATGGTTTTTACAATTTTTCCTTGATTTTTTAATCATACAACTTAATTAAATGTCAAGCATGTTATAGCTACACATTTTCATTTCTAAATGGTATGAAATCAACAATTTTCTCTTGAGAATGTGGTTAGATGACCAATATCATCAATGAGGTGGCAAACAACATATAATTAATTTGAAATCCATATGGTTTTAAAGGAAAATAATCAAAATTATGAGCAAGCAAGTAGAGCATTAGTACGTTTGATTATATTTTCTTACTATCAATAATGCTTAAGTTAAGTATATAAAATTATAATATCCTCGTGGTTCCAAAACAATGTCCATTGTAGACTTTTGATGTTAAGTTAATACACAAAAAAAGGGTTGTATTTGCTTAATTATGCAAACAAATCTAAAAACGTACATGAAAAAAAAAAGAAAAAAAAAAAAAGAAAAGGGGAAGATACATGACATTTTTTTCCATCATCATTTCAATGTTCTTTTTTTTTTTTTTTTTTTGGTATGATTTTTTTTCCTGACCTTAACTCCCAAATTAAATATATTTGTCTTATATGTTAAGATTTGTTCACATAAACAACTCATAAGCAACATAATTTTTTTTTGTCTACAAGTTTAATAATAGAAGTCTCGAGATTTGATTTGAAAAGTACTTCGAACTTCAATGGTTTAAATGAGTTTTTTCAAAGTTAAGTAGTATAGTTGAAATTAACTCATAGTTTAGGAGTGTTTTTGATAATTTAACAATTTTATATGTTGAAGGAAGTCATAGACTTTCAATGGGAAATTGTTGGTTTTGACCCAAAAAGTTTTTTCTCATTCAAAAGTAACCTTATATTTAAAATCTATTGTTTTTAGCCTCTTTTCCAACTTTTTAGACTTTGAGTGGAGGGACCCACCACGTAAAAATACAATTTTGCCCTTCAATAAATGGTCATTCAATTGTCTTTAATATGAAATCACCGAACTTACTTAACTCACATATCTTAAATTAGAAACTTCAATCTTCAATTTCACATTTTGTTTTCAATATAGAAATATTTTACGTGAGGGTTCCAGCTTCAGAGGAATAATCCTTTTGAGAGGGTTTCAAGTTCAAATGAACAATTTCTTTCCTTTTTGAGAATTTCAACAAGGATGGATATGTTGAAAAATAATATTTTATTTTTTTCAGAATGTCAGCAAAATGGAGCCAAAAATTTACTTTTTAAGGAAAGTTTTCAATAATCAACGGTATTCTTACTTATTTTTCATTTATTTACATAATAAAGGAGAATTCTTACGTTTTAGCAGAAAAAGTGGAGAGAAAATTGAAAAATGAAAAGTACTAGAACATGATTGAATGTGAAAAAGTTATTACTGATGTTCTGTGATTTGTCTCGTAAAGTTCAAAGCAAATGTCTCGTGAGGTCGTCTTTCTAGTGAAGATAACTTTGTCCAACTTTATGCGAAAGTTGAGTTGGTTCAACTTTATGAGATATCTCCTTTGTTTAACTTTTGTCTCGTGAAATCGGACCAGTCGAGTTGTCTCGTAAAGTTGACCAAGTCAACTTTCTCATAAAGTTGGCTAGGTTAACTCTCTTGTAAAGTTGACCAGGTCAACTCTCTCATAAAGTTGACTAAGTCAATTCTCTCATAAAGTCGACCTGGTCTACTTAAGTCAACTTTCTCCTAAGCTTTTTTTTAATATTTATTTATACATTTTCTTTTGGCCAGTAAGTTTTATCTTCATTAGCAGAATGTCTCGCGTATTTGTTTGTTGCGGTGATATTTGGAATGAGGATGAACGAGAATACGCAGGCTATTTAGGGTGTTTGGACGTAAGAGGTGACATTTGCATTTAGGACTTCTTGTTGGAGTTGTATAATCTAAGTGGGATTGACCCAAACAACCACGATCTCACCCTAAGATGTTTATTTGATACGAAATGGTCAAGAATTTAGGTTCTTTTTAAATGGTGAGGACGCATGTAGGCCCCCTATCTATTTATTGAAGAAGTCTAAACCTATGTATGACGACAGTGACTTAAAGAACCCCAGTTGCTCATACCAACCAAGTTTTCCATACAATTTAGTCCAAGAATATCCATCCCCTTATTATCCTATACAACTTTCCTTCGAACAAAATTATCCATCAGGTTATGCTACATCACCAACCCTCTTAGATATTAATGTTGCCCTATATAACCTATCCGATGACCGTTTCTTTTTTTACTCATACAATCCCAAAGATAATAATCCATCATCCTCAATATATGGTAAGGAGGATAATTTTTGTGCAGACAAGGGGGTTTGGGCATAATGTAAGTGAGGAGAATGACATAGAAGATGAAGATGTACGCATTGAAGGAGTTTTTTAGCATGATATAGGAGAAGAGAACGTGAACCAAGAGGAGAACATAGTTGAAGATGATTTCAGACTACAAATGGGAATTACCAGAGGAATTGGATGATGAGTTTAATGAGTCTGATAAGTCTGATGAGTCTGATGATCTGATTGAAGAGGATGACAAAGATGTTCGAATGAAGGGTGAGTGTGTTAACCGTCAATGTAAATGTACAAACATGTACTTTAAATACTCATGCGGAACCTCCGAGTGTATGTCCTAAAGTGACAATGATTATGCCAAGTCAGATGTTTGAGGGTAAAGACATTGATATTAAGGTAGTGTAGATATATCTCTCAAAGGAAGAACTTTCATTTGCATTGTCTCTCTTTGCTATACGTCAGAATTTTGAACATAGGATTATCAAATCCACGAAATCACTACTGGTTGTTAAGTGTAGACATGATACCTGCCATTAGAGAATTCGAGCTCGAGAGCTTAAGGATTCGAAGTTCAAAATAACAAGGTATTAAGATGTTCATAGATGCCTATAACAATTAATGGATCATGACCATCGTCAAGCTAAAAGCAAGTTAGTTGGTTATCTGATTAAGTCTAAGTTCACGAACGTTAGTAGGACGTATAGGCCAAAGGACATAATACAGGATATAACAGGAGGGATATGGTGTCGATATTAGTTATACGAAAGCTTGGCGGTCTAGAGAAAAGGCATTAGTAATGGTCCGAGATAGGCCCGAAGAGTCCTTCGACCAGCTACATGCTTATGGGGAAGCTTTGAAGATAACGAATCCCGACACTATTTACAAATTGAAGCTTCAGGATGATAGGTACTTCAAGTACATCTTCATGGCTTTAGTCCTGTCAGTACAAGGCTTCTTGAACTACATAAGGTGTGTTCTGGTTATTGACAGGATACACTTACAGGGTAAGTTTAAAGGTGTTATGTTAAGTGCGAATTCGGTGGATAGAAACAATAAAATATATCCAGTTGCATTTTTCGTTGTGGATAGTGAAACGGAAGAAGCGTAGACATGGTTTTTTTAGTAGGTTAAGGAGGCGGTTGGGGCTATATCTAAATATGTCATTATATCGGATCGTAAAGCAAGCATTGGCAAGGGAATTAGTAAGGTATTTCCTTCTACCTCCCATTGTTTATGCATTCATCATATAAGTCTACACCTACTTAAGCATTTCAGGAAAAAAGCTTTCTTCCTGATTTCTTCCTAGGCAAAATCACCCCGTGAGACTACTTTTCAAGTACATTGGGCCAAAATTATCCCAATTAGTAGAGTGGCTCAATACTTAGAGGAAATTGGATTTTGAAAGTGGGCCAAGGCATTTCAATGTAGACGAAGGTTCAACCAAATGACTACTAATGCGACTGAGAGTTTGAATGTTGTATTGAAGGATGCTAAAACATTGCGAATAACTAAATTTCTTAATCATATAAGAGGTCTGATGCAAGACTGGTTTCATCGATGAAGAACCTACACATCGAGTCGTCAAATGATGCTTTCAATCATGCAGAGTCGATAATGGCGACAACTAAGTATAGATCTAAAAGGTATTTCGTGAGGCCGATTAATCAACATATTTTCAAAGTCATTCATAATCACATTGGTGGAGTTATTAACTTGAATGCATCTATGTGTACGTGCAAAGATATTGATTATTACGACATTCCATGCTCCCATGCGATTGCAGCACCCCGTTACTGGAACATTGACCCATACACACTTTGCTCCCCTTGTTACAACATTCAGGTTGTTTATGGATCTGCGCAAAACCACTTTCCCTGTAGGTCTTATTTCAGAATGGCCTCAGGGTGGTGATTACAAAGACATCCAGATATTGCCATTGATGTGTATTGCTCAAGTTGGTCGTCGCTAGGAGATAAGAATAATGTATGTAGGAGAGGTCACTCAGATTCACAAATGTACTAGGTGTGGTATGCATGGCCACAATCGAGTAACATGCCGACAACCATTAACAACGATGTGAATTTAATTTATTTATGTTATTAACGATGTAACATCCTGTAATTAAACTAACTTGATTGTATACTATTTAATTATCTCAAGCGAAGTATTAATATTAAATAGAAAACAAACATCGTTGAAGATAAAAAATAAAAAAAAAAAGTTATAAATAGCTTTATTCATATATATTTGTATAATAAACTGACATCTAAAGAAATCCATGTTTGATTGGGTCAACATGGATATATTACACCTAGTTACAACACACTCAAAAGTCTTAGCACAAAATATACCGTAATCGCCACTAACTGATTGCTGCGGTGCTTCCTCAACTCACTCCACCTCCCAATAAGTCAGTGGAAATTTAGAGCGAGCTACTGTTGGGAGACCTAAAGTCTCGTGTCCTGTAGTTTATAAACAGTTTGTACGAACTCTTGTGATATATAATATATGATATTTTACTTCACTTCTTGATTTTGTTCAGGTGTTTGTTTTATTTGTTTTACCACAAACCAATAAACATAAAATCCCTGGTTATCTATATGTAACTTAAGCATATATATGGTGACATACAAGTGGATCATGTCTTAAGTGATAACCAAAATGGTATGTAGTATATGGATATAGGAGGGAAACCTTATCCTGGTAACTCTACGAATGTGGTTCGCTTTGTGGAATGGTCACAAGTGTTGTGACTTATCACAGATGGTCTAATCCTGATCATTCGTGTAGGGGACATGCAAGCGGGGACGTCCTATACAAAGAGTTTGTATAAGACTTGACCATAAAGTGTTAATGTCTCATTATATAACACCGTTCATGATAGATACTTCACTTCACTAAGATGACCATAGGTAACATGACCTCAATCCTGAGTGAGTTGGGAACTCCTGCCATTGAGGGTGGTCCTTTGATTTGTATGGGTGCGAGTGGCTAGGTCGCTGACTCAAACCTACCATTTTGAGAATTCATCTGATTTGGGAGTTGGGAACTCAACTATACAAGATGGAATTCACTCCTTCCTCGAAGCAGGGGCAAATAAATAGATAGCTCCCTTAAGGGCTGATTCCAAGGCTTGAACGATGTGACGCCACACACCTTCTCTTAGCCTGAGAGGTGTTCACACATAGTTGGACTATGTTGTATTGTTCATTAGAGAAATCAGTGGTACTTAAGGAGTGAGATGTAACTACAAAGGTAAAACGGTAAATTGGCCAAACTGTACTTATGAGCATTTGTGAAGGTTCATCGTACTCATGATTGGTTATATCCAATAGACATAGAAATATATCTGTGGTAAGAAGAGTTTAGCTGTTGGTCTTTAGTGGAATGTCTGGCAGTTAACGAATGGTGGATCTCGTGGCTAAAGAGGTTAGTCAGCTATTCACGTATCGTTAGAGCTTCGAGCCACAGATTCATAAGGTCGTCTTGGTAGCTTGGATAAAGTCGAGAATAAGTTTTTGGGTCAATTTGAAATATTCAAATTGACAAGAGGGAGTTCGATTATATATAGATATAATTGAACTGGTTAATTATATGAATAAATGTATGAGATACATTATTTTGGAGGAAATAAAATATAGATATGATTTATATCAAGTAGAGGAGAAATTACTATAATAGATATATGATATCAAATTATAGGTTAAGAATATAATATGATTATATTCATTTATTAATTAATTAAGGCGGTTATGTGATAATTGGCCGAAAATGTCTCTTGAATCGTACGATAGTGGGAAGATTAATTTCGGTTAATGTAACTGAAGAATAAAAATGAAAATTATTTTCATTTTTGCAAAATACGAAGAAAAAAGTTTGAAAAATCGCTCAATGTATGGAAACGTCACGATCGCTTAGCTGAGAGCCTATACAATAGCGCTTTATCACCTAAATAATCACACACCAGCATGCTAAACGATCGCACGCGTTCTCTAAACGATTGCTCAGCTTTTTTAAATGATCGCATAGCACGTCAAGTTTTCTAAACAATCACTTACTATTTACTAAACGATCGCTTAGTAAAACCTACGCGATCGTGTACCTTTTTGTAAGTGATAAGTACCCAACTATACGATAGTCACCTACTATCTCCCACTTGCTTATCGTTCTACACGATCATTATTTCCTCTTTCCTCTACCATTTCCATCAAAGTCCACTCTTTGGATTCTCACTCCGAGAATACCAAGGGCTCTAAATGGTGGTGTCGTCCCCAGTTGCTGCTTGTTCGTGCGCATCCGTTCGAGTAGACGAGGGTGGTACTAGTAACCGACTGGGCAATAAAGACCGTAGAGGAGTCGCTTCCACTAGATTGAGTTTGAGTGAAGACAGTCTTCAACTGGTAGGTATACTCAATATGTTGTAATTTATTTGTCAAAGCATGCCTATAATTCGTGTTACATGCATACCTATTTGTTAGAATGTGTGTGTGGTAATTCGGTCACAATAAAATAGAAAAGATTCGAACGCGCTCATGGATACTCTTATTTAAGAGTTCCTTCACTAGCATCACACCTGGTCTGTGAAGTAATGCGGGTTCAACCATCTGCATGACTGCCAACTGATACTCTAGCTCCGACAGAGTATAACTTCTCTTGTATGAATCCCAAACAACTAACCTTCCTCACACTATGTTTAACTTGACCAGGATCTAATATTAGTGAGATATGTTATAAGGCATGTATATGGCATCATAGTAGAGACATCCCGTTGTATATCAACGACCTTGGAATGGTAGGTATCGAACTCGAACTTAACACTAGCCTCAAACCGATCCAGGCAACTCTCTAATCGTCTTATTTCTCCCACAACTTCATATGCCGATTTCAAGGCATCGAACTCAGACCTCAAATCGGCCTCTTATAATCTATACGCACCTGAATTCATTTGAGATCATCCATAACCTGGGTATTCAGTATTCCACAACACATTATATGTGAAGAATTTTCAACTTCGATGTTTGGTCTACGTGTCAGATTTGGAGAATTGTCAACATAGATATTTGGACGGGGGGGATCTTCTTCCACCCGACTCATTTCAACATTAACCTGGTTCTCATCGTGGTGGTCATTGTTTCTATGATCACCCTCATCGTCACTGTGATCACTCTCACTATAGACGTGATCCAGTTCGACGCTATGATCACCTTCATCGTGACGGCTCCCACCCTCAGCACGACAATCACCACTTTCACCAATAGGCCTCGATTGGAGGACACGTACTTTAAGGTCAGGAACTATACAACGCATGTGAGTTGTACCGTTATCAAGTTAGAGTCATGAGCAACATAAACTTAGAATAATATATCAAAAGAATTTTAAATCCATTACTCGTCGTGGATTGAAAATATCACTGTCCAATAAGGCATATTTTGGGTTTTTCCTACTTTTCCATCGAGACAAACGTGGAATGACTGTCTCATTAGTACAAGTTGCCACGAGGTTTCTATGCGAAGAAATGTATCATACGCCCACACCTAGAAACATGAAGATAGAATCAAATCATGAATAACAATTGGCAATAATGGAGAAGGAAGCACGCGTAGAATACATATATGAACTAACCTTAAGGCGAATGGGAATCCGTACAGGCTATATCTAGTTAACATCCCAGGTTCCACTTGATCAATAACACGTAAGAGCTCTTTTAAGAATATTGATTGTCTTCTCGAAAATCACACTACTCCAGTCATAGTTGCAAAAAAATCTCCCAATCATCCACAATATCGAAGTTGGTATAGTCAAACACCTGTATCTTCTCCCTCCCCATCGTGACTAACTCTATGAAATAAGCAAGTGCCATTTTCACCGCATCCTCATCACTCATAAAGTTCATAGTAAGAAAATGTTTCTCGACTTAAGTTTGTTTCAATCTAGGCCTATTATTGAAATATAGGTTTCTAAGCTTGGTAGGATTAGGATTGTTTTGTACCACTCACGTTCATACCCCAAACCCAGTGATGAGGTCAAACTCATCCTTACCAAATGACACCCTAGACCCAAACATATTAAAGGAAATTTCATTTGGTCCATCATCCACAACCTTCATCAGAAGTAGGTGATGTATCAATTGTCAATTGAGGAAGAGAGTACTATCTAAGATGGGTCCGAATATGATCTGCCCACACATGTCTAATTGGATCCTTGTTAACTTCATGCGGATTACCATACAGGTCTTAGCCAGATGAGAATAAGAAGATAACGAAGCCTTAAAGTATCCTGGTGGTTTGATCCTCGACTCCATAATACTTACTTATACATGCCACAGAACTGTTGGGTTTTATGCCCTAAAACTCGTAGATAGTACATGTAAATAATTGACCATTAATAAAAAGTTATCAATGTTATTTCAACAACTGTTATTGACTGTGTTGTATTCTATTTTGTCTTAATAACCTCAAATCCAATAAACTAACATCTTAGGTTGTCTGATGAGTCTTGAACTATATGTGGAGACATACAGGGATCAATGTTCAAGATACAACTTATATGGTCTATAGTATAGGGATAAGGTTGGGTACCTCATCCTAATGACCTATGAAGCACAGATACTTCATGTGAGGCAAAAAATCAGTATCAGACACGTATCGGATACCGATACTTCCAGATACATATCTGACACGCAATTTGACGTATCTATACTTTCAGATATTTTTAAGATACGTATCTGACACACGATTTGACGTATCTATTTCTATGCGTACTTTTTTTTTAAGAAAAAAGACAAGTAACTCATCTAATATTTCCCAATCTAAAATTAGGCAACCTATTTAAAAAGCTCACTACTTGAGTCCAAAACTAAAAGGAAAAAAAATAACGGACCAAACCCTAGACTGGAATCATCCATTTTTCATCTTCACATTTGAGTCCCCACAAAGTCCACTAAAATATAAACCATTTGGATATCTTCAATAATAAGTTCTTCGTTTATCTTCATACTTCTCCCTCTAATCTTCTTCTTTTTCTTCTTTGCAATATAAGTCACTTTTCTATTGCATTTTATTAACTATTGTACTTCAACATCTTTAGATGTTGCTTTTTTTGTATTGTATTTCAGTGTTTGTATTCTATTTTATGCTATTATTATTAACTTGTATGCTAAATTTATCTATATCCTAGATTTTTTTTAAAGAAAAAATGTATATTCAACGTATTAGTATCCTCATTTTTTTTAGAAATATATATATATATTAAAAAATGGCGCATCCTTAGAAGTATCCATATCTTAGTTTTTTAGAAATTGACGAATCGCCGTATCCGATTGTATCCGTATCATGTAGTCGTATCTGTGTCTGTGCTTCATAGCTGATGACACTATGGATATGACCCACTTTGTATTTGATATAAATATAATGATCCAATGCATTTATGTAGGTGCATGCGAGTGGGGGCATCCTATGCAATGAATTTGCATAAAACCGTACCGCGAAACAGTAACCACTAGATATAACACCATTGACTAGTTAGGTTTCTATTGTAATAGGATAACCTAGGCAACTTAGTCTGAATCCTAAGTGTATTACTCTTGTTCACGAGGAATTGTCTTTTAATTTGTATGGTTGAGAGTGGCCAGTTTTCCGATTCAATAAGCCTACCATCTTGGGGACAAGACCGAGTGGGGAGCTGGGAACATAATAATACAAGATAGATGTTACTCCTTCCCGACTTTAGGGTAAGTAGATGAGTGTTCCCTTAAGTGGTGTCTCCGGAACTTAAACAAAGGGCCCTACCCTTTCACTGGCCCGAGAGGAGTTTCTATTTAATGGTTGGACCATAAACATGTTGTTCATTAGAGGAGCACCGGTACTTAAGGATACAGAGGTCACTCAGGAGTAAAACGGTAATTTCACCCAATAGGTGTTACGAATACTCGTGAAGGACTAACTATTTGGAATGTCTTAAAACTCGTAGTTTGTAATTTTTAAATATTTTCTATTTTACAATAAAATTATTGTTGAGACTCCATTCAATAAAAGTGTTGTTGAAATTGCATTCTGTTATAAAATCCAATAAACAAACTCATGACTATAGTATGAATACTTTAACTTTCTGTAGAGAAAACAAAGACGATCAAGTTTTAGTATATAGCCAAAAAGGTCTATAAGTATATGGATGAGATTGGGTATCTCATCTTGGGGACACTATGGATGCAACCCACTTTGTATATTGATACAAACAATGTGATCTCGAAATTGTTCATGTTCAAACATGCAAGTAGAGGCATCCTATGCAAAAGACGTTTGCATAAGACCGGACCACGAAATAGTCACTTTTGTTTATAATAGCCATTTACTGTTAAAACTGATTATTTCAAATAAATGGCCTAAGATAACTCGATCTTAATCCTGAGCTAACTATGAACCATTGTTTATTCAGGATTATCCTCTGATCTACATAGGTAAGAGTGGTTTAACATCACTGCTCAATAAGCCTCCAATTTTGAGGATAAAACCGAATAGATAGCTGAGGACATAGTCCTGTAAGATAGAATTCACTCCTACCCATCTTAGGGTTAGTAGATTGGTTGTTCCCTTAAGTATTGATTCTTAGTCTTAAACAAATGAGCCCCGCCCTCTAATGACAGGGAAAGATGTGGTTTAATAGTTGGATTATAAACCAATTGTTCAATAGAGGATCAGTAGAGACTTAAGGAGCAAAATGTATTTATAGAAGTAAAACGGTCATTTTGACCTAGTTTTAAATATGAACGACCTGTGAAGGATCGACTTACTGATTATGGTTAAATCAAATGGACATAAATATATCTACAATGGGGGGAGTGTAACTACTGAGCTATAGTGGTATGTCTCGGTAGTTAACGAATATGATTAATTCGGTTTAAAGAGTTTAGCCAATTAATCTCAAATCGTTGGAGCTCATGATCTGTATATCCATAAGGTCCCTCTACTAGCTCGTAAAAGATTAAACATTATATTAGAATATTGAGTGAAATTGAAATGTTCAAATTCAATTTAGGGTTTGGATAATTATATTCGATATAATTAGTATTTAAATTTAATGAAATTAAACGTATTTTGGAGAGTTCAACATATTTAAATAATTATTTAAATATTTGAATTAGGTGTTTTACCAATTTAATACTTGATATTAAATTACTACTTTTTAATTAATTAAACTTGTTTAATTAATTATTTAAATTAAATCAATTTCAGAAATTGAATTTTTGTTTAATTTAATTAAGTTAAAAATTAAATTAAATTAAATTTGAAAATTAGATTTAGTGAAATTATCCTAATTTTAAAAAATTTTAGTGGATTTTTCCATCTTTTAACACCTGGCCCACTATTAAGTGTTATTTGAAGTGTCAAATAGCTTATTCATTAATGCTTGCATGATTAATTTGAATAAATACTTCATTTTAGTTCATATTGATCCTATGCATTTTTAATTTTGGGAAAATTCTGTAGAATTATTCCTTGCTCTCATACCCTCTCCTAACTACTTCCAATTTCCTCTCAATTAAGAGTTCCACACAATCCAAGACTGAGATTAGTAGAGAAGATACTCTTGGTAGTCTACTAAAGAAATTGAAGGTCAATTTCATGGAACTTGCAAGGATTAAGTGGAAATCTAAAAAGGTAGTAATGCTGAAACCATATTGCTTTGAAACTATGTGTTTGCATGCTTGTTACTCAAATTAATGTGATTAGAGTGCTTAATGATCCTATTAGCTTCCATGTATTGCATTTTTACTCTATCGCTAACTTGTTGTCATTGGTCTGTATCCGTGGACACAAAAATATATTTGCAGTGAGAATAGTATAATTGTGGGTATTTAGTGAAGTGTACCCACAGTTAACGAATATTGATTAATTTGGTTAATGAGTTTAGCCGATTAAACTCGCATCGTTTGAGTTTCTGATATGTAGGTCCATGAGGTCCTCTTCCTAGCTTGTAAAGGGAATTGAGGTAACTATGTCTTAAATTGAATTTGAAATGTTCAAATTCACTTAGGGTAATAATATAATGTATAATAATACACTGTTATTGTTGGGAATGTTATAAAAATTAGCAGTTTGTAAACATTAAACATATTCTATATAGAATAAAGTTGTTATCGAAATTTTCTATCAATAAAAGTGTTATTGAATTGCATTCATTACTAAATCCAATAAACTAACCCATGGCTATAAAATGAATTCTTAAATTTATATAGAGACATAAAAGAGGATAAAGTTTTAGTATATAGCTAAAAAAGTCTATAAGTATATGGATAAGGTTGGGTATCTTATTTTGACGACACTGTGGATGCTGCCCCGCTTTGTGTATCGATACAAACGATGTGATCCCAAAGTCGTTCGTGTGGAGACATGTGAGTGGGGGCATCCTATGCAAAAGATGTTTGCATAAGACCGATGGAAACATGTGAGTGGGGGCATCCTATACAGAGAAGAATCAAGCGAATTCAATGTAAACATCAAAGGTATGATACCGAAACCCTAATTTGTTGAAAATCATGAACATGCATGCTAATTACCTAAAATTGATGTAGTTAGAGTTAGGGGTGGAAACGGTTCGGTTGGTGGTCAAACCGAATCGAACCGAATTTTCTAATATGTGAAACCGGACCAAACCAATTGATTGGTTCAAACCGAGCCAAATCGAACCGCTTGATTCGATTTTAAATTTGGTTTGGTATTTCTAAAAAATCTATGTTATGTTTTTTTAATTAAAAAACGGTTCAGTTCGGTTTGGTTTTAAATTCAGTTTTACTCTTTATATATATAAATATATATATTAGCTAAAAACGGTTCGGTTCGGTTTCAAATTCGATTTTTGAAATTGAAACTGAACTAATTTGGTTTCAAAATTTCTTAAAACCGATCCGAACCGCATTTTATAATTTCACTAAATTTTCGGTTCAGTTCAATTTTTAGAAACGGTTCGATTTTTGCGATTTTAATGACCACCCCTAATTACAGTGCTTAGATCCTTAGTTGCTTCCGTTTGTTGAATCTCAACTCCTTCAATAATATAAAATGTGTACTTTATTTAAACTTTATACTATAAATTTAATTTTGGATATGATGCAAAATTTAATTTATGGGAGAATTAAATATTCGAAGAAGTTCAAATATTAATTAACATTGAATTGGATCCATATTAAAACTATACGTAAAAAATTGAAAGAAATACAATTAAATATGATTCAAGTATGGGCTAAATTAAATATTTGATATTTAATTTGATAATTAAGTAATTAAATTAAATTCAATTCAATTAATTATACTAAAACTTAAGTTATGTAAGAGATGTTTCATTTAATATGATTTAAATAAAATCATTAATTAAATTAGATTAAATTAATGATTAAATTAATTAATTTAATTAGCTTAATTGATTAAATTAATTAATCAGATAACTCCCACACAAGGGAGTTATCTAAAATATGGTTGATCCCACGTTCCTCTCTCTCCATTGATCGAAAACACTATTTTTTTACCATAGAGGATATAATTGATTACAAAAAGATCATGGGTTTTTTTCTCTCAATTTTTCCCTCCCTCTCCAATCCTAATTCAATTGGTTCCTTCAAACTAAAACCCGCAAATCTCAGATAATAAGATTGTAACCTCTTGGGGTTGTTCGTGAAATCAATTGGATAATTGATTCCTATTTGGTTCTACAAAGGTAAATTATTTTATCTCTGTAGTTTTAATTTCTAGGCATGTTTAACCTAAGTTTTTTTTTCTTTACAGTACGCGATTTAATTTGGTCTCTGTATTTTCTCTAAAATTACCCAGTGTATGGGTATTTTAGAAACCCAAATTAATAACAATTTAGGTTTTGTGAATTCCGCTGCATTAGGGCTTTCATCTATACAAGAACTGAAGGAACTCTTATCAAAGAGAACCCATGAGCATAAGCAAGATCGTTCCAAATTCATTGTGATAGAATTACAACATTCACAAATATACAAGCCAGTTATGCATTTTCTAACAAATTACGACATGCTTCCATAAATTAAATACAAAGGAACGAGAGACTTACCTTTGAAGAACTCTTCTTTTATTTTTCTCTCGCTCTCGTGAAGAACTGGGACCAATAACCTCTCGTAGTCGCTGAATTGTCTACCCAAATCTCTCGTTGTTCTTAGCACACGAACAGTCTTCTCCATGAACATGTAGCCTCTCGGACACCACTATGACCTTGGAATTCTCGGAGTGAAAATCTAGGAGACGTGGGCTCTGTTGGATTTGGTAGAGGGAAGGAGGAAACAACGATCGGACTCAACAGACCAAGTAAGTGGGAGAGGAATAGTGTCTATTGTATAGACTTATGCTTGATCGTTTAGTAAAGGTACACGGTCATTTAGGAAACCAGGTGTGATCGTTTACACATCGTTTAGAGAATCTCGCTAAGGCGTGCGATCGTTTAGTAAAACTTTGCACGACCGTTTAGTCAACAACGCGTGTACACGATCATTTAGACAAACACTTGAAGCTGTCATGTAGTCTCTCGTGAGCTAAATGATAGGCAGTGTACTCAAATAAAGCGATTATGCGATTCTCTTCCAAATTGAAAACATTTTTCATTTTATTCTTCAATGAAGAAAACTGAATACGACCTCTCACTTTCACGCACGGTTATGAAGAAACCACCAACAATTATCTCATAATTATTTTAGTTATATATAAATATAATAACTAACTTATCATATTATATTTATAACCTATAGTTTTATTATCACATCATATGCAACTTTTAAACCATAGTCTTTTTCTCCTTTACTTGATATAAATCATATTTACATCAAATTCCTCCAATTAATGTATCTCATACATCATGTCAACTATATCATATATAATTGAACTAGTTCTGAATGACTTAGATCTAAAGTAAAAGTTATCATATCATATATAACCAAACTTCTTATCAATTTGAACACTTCAAACTGACCCAAGAACTGATTCTCAACTTGAATCCATTGAGCTACCAAGGGGACCTTATGGCCCTGTAGCTTGAAGCTCCAACGGTACGTGAATAGCTGACTAAACTCTTTAGTCACGAGATCCACCATCCGTTAAGTATCGGGCACTCCACTAAAGACTGAAAGCTACACTCTTCTCACCACAAATATATTTCTGTGTCCATTCGATATAACCAGTCAATAGTACGGTAACCCTTCAAAGATGCTCGTATGTATAGCTGAGCCAATTTACCGTTTTACCCCTATAGTTACATATAAATCCTTAAGTACCATTGATCCCTCGAATGAACAATACATCATAGTCCTAATATGAGTAGACATTTCTCGGGCTATGAGAAGGTGTGTGGTGCCACATCGTTCAAGTCCCGGAATCAGCCCTTAAGAGAGCAATCTATCTACTTACTTCTGCTTTAAGGAAGGAGTGAATTCCATCTTATGTAGCTGAATTCCCAGCTACCTAATCAGACGAATTCCCAAAATGGTAGGTTTGAGTCAAAAATCTGGCAACTTGCACCCATGCAAATCAAAGGACCGCCCTTAAAGGTAGAAGTTCCCAACTCACTCAGGATTAAGGTCATGTTACATATGGTCATCCTAGTGAAGTGAAGTCTTTGTCATGATTGACGTTATATAACGGGACTAAACACTTCGTGGCCCAGTCTTATAGAAACTACATTGTATAGGACACCTCCGCTCGTATGTCTCCACATGAATGATTAGGATCAGACCATCTGTAGCACGTCGCAACACTTGTAACTATCTACAAAGCGGGTCGCATCCATAGTATCACCAGGATAAGGTTTCCCTCCTTTATCCATATACTACAGACTATTTTGGCTATCACTTAAGACATGATCCACTTGTATGTCTCCACATACATGCTTAAGTTACGACGAAAACCAGGGATCTTAGTTTATTAGTTTGTGGTAAATGCAAATAAAACATCTCATGTTTCATAGACAACAGTGAAGAAAATATCTCATATTATTACATCATAAGCGTTTGTTCAATACAGATGTTTACAAACTACAGTACCCAACGAGATTTTAGGGCATCAACCCCAACACAAAAAAATGGTACAATGTTAAAATCACCAGTGAAAGAAAATACCCTACTGGCTCGAATTTCACAAGAAAGAAGCCAAAGAGCCACCACTAAAGTTATTTGGGTGTATTCGTAACATCTTGTGAAGTTTGTAAAGTAGTTTAAGTTGTGCTCTCTACTGTTTGTCTCGTAATGTTCTAAACGTCTCGTGAAGTTATTTCATGAGACAAGAGACATAAATCAACTCAATTTTACGAGACTACAGACTGTTCTTTGTCTCGTAAAGTTGAGTTTGTAAGTATGTCCTTTTGTCTTGTGAAGTAACTTCACAAGACAAACTTACAACATTACGAGAGAAACAAGTAGTCTGTCATTTGTCTCATCAAGTTTTATATATGTCTTGTGAAGTCACTTGATGAGACAAGAGACGAAAATCTACTCAATTTTACGAGACAAAAGACTGACTGTTGTTTCTCGTAAAGTTTCGTTATTTTCTGTCTTTTGTCTCGTAAAGTAACTTCATAAGACAAACTTACAAAATTACGAGACAAACGAGATAGTCTATCATTTGTCTTGTAAAGCTATATATATGTCTTGTGAAGTTATTTGATGAGATAAAAGCCATAAATCAACTCAACTTTACAAGACGAAAGACTGACTTTTTTCTCTCGTAAAGTTGAGTTGATTTCTGTCTCTTGTCTCGTCAAGTAACTTCACACGAAAAACTTACAACATCATGAGAGAAACGACAAAGAGCTTTCAAACTATTTTACAAACTTCCATTGTTATGAATACTTCACGAGAAAAATATTCACAACAATTTCACGAGATATTTGTTTCGTGAAGTTCAATACACACAAGAAATGTGAAATCAAACTCAGACGAGTATTTACCCTTTTACCCAATCTATTTTACAAGATGAAATGGCAAATATGTCATTGATAAAAAAATGTTTTGAGTTTTTCTCTACACATTCCTACCAGAAATCATTTAGGCTCCCCTTATAAACAATAGAATCAATTAATAATTTAGAAACAAAGAAAACAAAAAAGGTACTTGTGTACCTTTTGTCAAAATCCAAATTGAGTGAAGGGAAAATGGAAGACGTCCAATAACCATGAAAGATGGATCTTTTTTACAAAGGTAGGAGAGTCTTTGCAAGAAGAGAATCCAACAATGGTTGAAAACTAGACGAAAAGAAGAAGAAGTAGAAAACTCTAACTTCTACGAGAAGAAAAAGTCTTTGTGATAACAATTGTCCTATCGAATTATTTTGAGGGGCAAAATTGTATTTTTACGTGGTGGGACCCTCCATTTAAAGTCTGAAAAGTTGGAAAAGAGGTTAAAAAATGTAGACTTTAGATATGAGGTTACTTTTGAATGAGAAAAAACTTTTTGATCAAAATCGACAATTTCCCACTTTCAATTGTGTATTTAGTAGATTCATATATCTTAACAAATTTAAGAGTTTAGAGACTAAAGTCATCTATATCTATACTATAGGAAATTATGAAAATAGGACCATTTTAAGAAGGTTCAAGAGTTTTGGGACCACCTTTTTAAAAAAGATGACTTTAAGGACAAATAAAATGTGAATATCCATTACCCTCCAATTGAAAAAAGCCAACTTTTTATTCCTTTTTCCCCAAACTTTTCACTTCCATCTTCTCCCTAACTTTTCTCCAACTTCTTTCTAATTTCTCTTATCTCAAACTCCTTTGTCATGCCTTGAAATTGTTAACAACTTCAACATTATCTCATTTTCAACCTCTTTGTGGTAAGTTTTATGATTTCTTTTTATTTTTATTATATATTTTTTGATCATTTACTCTTATTCATAGTCGAGTTAAGTTAGGTTAATTTTTTTTCTCCTCTTGATGCAATATAGTTTTTCATTGCAAACAAATGTTTCAATTCAAGTTACATCTACCAAATATGACACTTTTCTCCCTTTTAACTACTTTTTCAATCTTATAACCATCACGCAAACATCTCGGAACTTTTGAACTTGAAATGCCTAATTCCAAATCAATTTTCTACTTATTTTAGGTGATTTAGAGTAGGTTTGCACATGTTTTAGAAAACTTTTAGATACTATTTTTTTTTATTTCATAAACATATGGCAAACATCTGGTGAACATCTGGCAAACATCTAGCAAATATCTCGCAACTTCCAAACTTGAAATACCTAAGTCCAAATCAATTTTCTACTTGTTTCAGGTGATTTAGAGGTGATTTATACATGTTTTAGCATGGTTTTAGTTTTTTTTAGTCTTACAACTATCTCGCAATTTTCAAACTTGAAATTTCTAACCACAAATCAGTTTTTTTTTTTTTTTTTTAATCTCGCAACTATCTTGCAACTCAAATTTATTTTTTTCTTTTAAATTTTTGCAAGAAATAAGGATTTCTCAATAATTTAAGGATGACTCATGTTATGGTGGAGTATGGTATGAGAGACGAAAAGAATATAACGAATACCTCAATGTATTAAGACTTGTAATTTATGTGTATATTATTTGAAGAATTTAATGATAATGTGTACACCCTTTTAACCACAAATCAATTTTATACTTTTCATAGAAGATTTATGTATATATGTATTGAGATTTGTAATTCTGAAGATATGTCATGTTTTTTTCATCTCTTTAATCTCTGCAAATCTTAAAAAAAAAAAAAAAAAAAAAAAAAAGAACCAAACATCTAAAATAAATCTCCAAGAAAGCATGTGTAAACTCATCCTAAATGACCTAAAATAAATATAAAAATGATTTGGAATGAGGTATTTCAAGTGTGGATGTCGGAAGATAGTTGCGAGATGCTGCGAGATAAAAAAAAAAAAAAAAAAAACTTCTAAAATATGTTCCTAGCCACCTTAAATGAACTAAACAAGTATAAAATGATTTTTTAGAGTTAGGCTTTTCGAGTTCAGAAGTTGGAAGATAGTTGCGAGATAAAAAACAGTACCTAAAAACTTGCTACGAAGCATATGTAAGACCACCTAAACCAACCATAAATCACCTAAAACAAATATATAATTGATATGACGTTAGACATTTAATGTTTGAAAGTTGAAGATAGTTGCGAGATAAAAATGGTATCTAAAAACTTGCTAAAACATGTGTAAAACCACTCTAAATCATCTTTAAATCACATAAACAAGTATAAAACTGATTTGGGGTTTGACAGTTCAAGTTTCGATGTTGAAAGATATTTGCAAGATGTTGCGAGATAAAAAAAACATCTAAAAAAAATCCTAAAACATGTACTTGCCTACCCTAAATCACCTAAAATACCAAAAATGATTTGGAATTAGACATATCAAATTTGGATGTTGGAAGACATTTACGAGATATTGCAAGATAATTGTGGATAAAAAATAGTACCTAGAAAACATCCCATAATATGTTCTTACTTACCCTAAATGACCTAAAATAGGTATAGAGATGAATGAACATTCGTATAAAGATGGATGCTAGCTTACGTAAGAGCATGTGACATATTTTATGAAAATGACATGAATGAACATTTGTATAGAGATGTATATTTTATATCAGGCTTTTTAGCAAATATATTTTTACATGCTCTTACGTCACATTTTATATCAAATAGTTTTTTACTAATGCAATATTATATCTTGTGTATATAGAATGATATATATGTTGGATTTTATGTCCTAAAACTCGTAGTTTGTAAATTAATAAACATATTCTGTTTTGTTTTTTGATAAGGTTGTTATTGAAATTGTAATCTTTAATTCAATAAACTAAGGTCCTAAGGCTATTTAATGTATTTGAACTTTATATAGTGACATAAATGTGGATCAAGTTCAAATATATAGCCAAAATGGTCTATAGTATATGAATAAGGTTGGGCGCCTTATTCTGGGGACACTATGGATGTGGCCCACTTTGTAGTTAGTACAAACGATGTGATCCTGAATCGTTCATATAGAGATATGTGAGTGGGGGCATCCTATGTA
The DNA here is from genome assembly GCF_009727055.1 of Benincasa hispida. Lineage (NCBI taxonomy): Eukaryota > Viridiplantae > Streptophyta > Magnoliopsida > Cucurbitales > Cucurbitaceae > Benincasa > Benincasa hispida. The sequence goes on along the minus strand of NC_052357.1, from coordinate 63,429,050 downwards.
ACTTAATCTTAATCCTAAAATAGTCACTTTTTACGTTCTAAATGTCGTTTTATATATAAAACTGACTATTTCGTTAATTGATAACCTAGGTAACTTAATCTTAATCCTGAGCTAACTATGAACTCCTGTTCACTTGGAATTATCCTTAGATTTGCATAGGTGAAGGCAGCTCAATATCGTTGGCTCAATAAGCCTCCCATTTCAGGGGTGAGATCGGGTGAATAGCTGGGAACATAGAGTGCAAGACGGAGTTCACTCCTACCCGTTATATAGACAGTAGATAGGTTGTTCCCTTTAGTACTGAATCCAGGTCTTGAACAAGGGGCCCCACCCTCTCCTTGGCCCGAGAGGGGTTCGATTTATAGGTTGGACCTTAAACCAATTGTTCATTAGAGGATTAGTGGAACTTAAGGAACAAGATGTAGTCTTAGGGGTAAAATGGTTTTTATGACCCAACTGAAATTACGAACAACCTGTGAAGGATTAGCTTACTAATCATGGTTATATCAAATGGACATAAATATATCTACAGTGAGTGGAGTGCAACTATGGGACTTTAGTGGAATAACCCGTTAGTTAACAAAGTTGATTAATTAGGTTAAAGAGTTTTACCAGTTAATCTCGGATTGTTGGAGTCAATGATCTGTAAGTTCATTAGATTCCCCTACTAGCTAATATGGAATAAGCTTAGAACAATATGATAGAATAATTCGAATTATTTGAATTAGGTGAAGAGAGAGAAACCGACAAGTATATGTGATATAGTGGTCGGATTTTTCAGTTTAGAGATACAGCTTTAATATTTAAATGTGATTTAAATATCAAGAATATGAATACGTTCATATTCAGAAGCTCGAAAATAATGGAAATGGTCAAAGATGTAAAAAGTCAAATAGTTGACTTTTAACTTTGAAAAGAGTCTGGGCCTTGTTTGTATAGAAACAGTTCGTCCCAGAAATAAAACTTACTATCATGGACTAGCCGTTTCTTCTGCTGGGAATTGAAGTTTTCAGGGAACTGCTTGGTGGTCAAGTAATTAACTATATTAGCATACCAAGGTTCCCTGCCTTCAATTCTAAATAGGCTCTCATCAGGGAATACGTCCTTAATGTCATTTTCCTGGACTTGCATTTCTTGATTTTCAAGCCTGGACAGGTGGTCAGCCACTTGATTTTCTGTTCCCTTTCTGTCTTGGATGTCAATGTCAAATTCTTGTAGTAGTAGAACCCATCTTATCAGTCTCGGCTTTGCGTCCTTCTTGCTCATCAGGAACTTGATGGCTGAGTGGTCGATATATATGGTGGCTGATGCACCAACTAAGTAAGAATGAAATTTTTCAATACCGAATACTATAGCCAACATCTCTTTCTCAGTAGTTCTATAGCGTTTCTGAGAGTCGTTTAATGTTTTGGACGCATAGGAGATGGGATGTATCAAGTTTCCCCTCTTCTGCCCTAACATAGTTCCCACTGCGACATTACTCGCGTCACACATAAGAATGAAACGCTGCATCCAGTCCGGTGCTATTAACACTGGGGCTGTTGTCAACGTATACTTCAAGGTTTCGAACGCGTCAGTGCAGTCTTCGTTAAAAACATATGGCCAATTCGCCTCCAATAATGCGCTCAGAGGTCGCGCAATCTGAGAAAAGCTTCTGACAAACCATCTATAGAAGTCGACATGTCCTAGAAAACTTCTTAGCGTTTTGACATTCGCTGGTGGTGGAAGTTTTGCTATTACATAAATCTTTGCTCCATCCACTTTCAAGCTAGCCTTGGATACTTTATACCTCAAAACTATTCCTTCTGTCACCATGAAGTGACATTTTTCCCAATTCAATACTAAGTTTGTTTCCAAGCATCGAACGAGGACGACTTCTAAGTTATCCAGGCATGACTGGAATGAGTCTCCAAAGATTGAAAAGTCGTCCATGTAGACTTCCACAGTCTTCTCCAGGAAGTTAGAGAAAATGGCCATCATACAGTGTTGAAATGTCCCTAGTGCGTTGCATAGCCCAAAGAGCATGAGTCTGAATGCGAGGGTGTCAAAGGGACAAGTGAACGTGGTCTTCTCTTGATCTTCCGGATATATTAAAATCTAGTTGTAACCAGAATAACCATCGAGAAAACAATAAAACTCTTTACCTGTAAGTCTATCAAGCATCTGATCGATGAAAGGAAGAGGAAAGTGGTTCTTTTTAGTTGCTGCATTGAGTTTCCGATAATCCATACAAATTCGCCAGCTTGTGACGGTTCTTGAAGAAATGAGTTCATTTTGTTGTTTACTATCACGATCGTTCCCCCTTTCTGTTGTCGGATATCGGATAAATAACTCCCACATCCAGCCATTTCAGAATCTCCTTTTTTACCACTTCTTTCATAATGGGGTTAAGCCTTCTTTGAGGCTCGATTGACCCCGTCTTCCCTTCCTCTAGCCTAATTTTGTGCATACAATAGGATGCACTTATTCCACGAATATCTACAAGTGTCCACCCTATTGCGCGTTTATGTTTCTTCAACATCTGCAAGAGTGAATCTTCATTAGGCTTTGTGAGATTAGCGGAAATGATAACAGGCAATGTATTATTAGTTCCAAGAAAAGCATATTTCAAATGTCTGGGTAATTGTTTTAATTCGAGTTCAGGTGCTTGTTCAAGTGAAGGACCCATTGGTTTGTCTGTCGCTCACTCAGACTTGGCGGCTCGGATTCCTTAAGGGTTCCCTCCAACGCGAGAACTTCACATACTCGAGTCTCTTCTTCAGTCAATTCAATATTGTTTAGCTGACAATCATCACTGTCTGGGAATTTTAATGCATCGAGCACATTAAATTTCATCTATTCATTATCCACGCGCATGGTTAGCTCACCTTTATGCACGTCAATCAGAACTTTCCCAGTAGCCAAGAAAAGGCGTCCAAGGATGATTAGAACCTCTCTATCTGCTTCATAATCCAGAATAACGAAGTCTGCTGGGAATACGAGATTGTCAACCTTCACCAAAACATCTTCAATCTTCCCTTCCGGGTACTTAATTGTTCTGTCAGCGAGTTGAAGGGTGACAGAAGTAGGTTGTGCCTCGCCAATCCTCCATTTCTTAAAAACTGAAAGGGGCATGAGATTGATGCTCGCTCCTAGGTCGCACAACGCATGACCCATATCTAATTCTCCAATTGAACAAGGAACTGTGAAGCTCCTTGGGCCCTTCTGCTTCTGTGGTAGCTTGTTACTTACTAACGCGTTGCATTCCTGCGTTAGTGCTATTACTTCTTTCTCACTGACTTTTCTCTTTTTCGTCAAAATGTCATTCAAAAACTTCACATATGTTAGCATCTGCTCCAAAGCTTCTATGAGTGGAATGTTGATGTGCAGCTGCTTTAGAAGCTCGAGAAAGCGCTTGAACTGATGTTCGTCATTCTTCTTCATCAGACGCCTGGGAATGGTGCGTTCAGAGGCACCTTCTACTTCCCCACGTTAGACGTGTTGGTTTCCGAATCGCTTGCATTTCCTGGCGTTCTCTCTTCCTGATCCGTTGAACATGTAATGCGTTCTTTCGAAGGACTATTGTTTCTTGGATTCATCTTTCTTTCTGCAAGGGCTCTTCTACTCCACAACGGTCACTACCTGACATTGCTATTTTCCCGTTATTATTCCCAGCTGTCTCTATATTGCTAGGTAAAACACTTGGCTGCCTGCTTTTCAAACTCGCTTGCAATCTGCCTCACCTGGATTTTAGGTTTCTGATTAATGACGCCTGGCTCTTCAGCATTGTGTCGTTTTGGGCTATGTATTCCTTCAATAGGTTTTCCGCGGAGTTCTAGAACTCGATGCGTGGCCACCTTTATTGAAGAGTGTTGAATGCTATTGAATGCGTTTGTTGAAAGACAGGCGGCGGTCCATTCCTTTGCTGATGGTTCGCGCTTGGGTGGTGCTTCTTGCTGATTTCTTCCTATCCAAGAAAAATTCGGATGGTTTCTCCATCCAGGGTTATAAGTATTAGAAAATGGGTTATTCTTGATGAAACATACTAACTGGGGGTTTTGAGGACACTCAGCATATGAGTGAAAATCTCCACATCCAACACAGGTTACCATGAGTTGCTCAAACACCTCCACATCCCACACAGGTTACCATGGGTTGCCCAAACATGTGTGTGTGTGTGTGTGTATATATATGTGAGAATGAAGGAGGGGGTGGCAGCTGGACTGCCCACCCCCCTTCATGCGTGAAAAGACAGCCTGCAAGGGGCTGGAAGCCCGACTGGCAAGATAAAAAGGGGGTTTGTCGACACCCCTCCTTGAGAAAAGGTAAAACCCTTATGGGTTGGCAACTGGGCCTATGGGCCCAGCTGATCTCTGAATGAGGTCATCCCAAAGATAATGGGGGTTGGCTACTAACCCCCAACCCATTTCTACCTTCAATCAGACCTTTTTTTCATGGTCTTTTTTTTGCCATGCATTAGATTTTCAAGAAAAGGTAAATCAATGGAAACTTCTTTTAAGATGGTTAATTTAAAGAATATTCATTTACCTAATTCCGTTTGTGCAAATTAATTAGTACATTATCAAAGAAGCATAACACATTAAGATTAACTATTGGTAAATCAAAAGTCATAATTCCACCCAAAAGTCGAGCACAATAAGGGTTGAAGTGTGTAACAACATGGATAATGATGGTTCAAGTGGAAAATGGATAAATTAATGATTAATTATGGCTTAGAAGCCGAAGAGACAAGCTATGTTAAGTTATTACATGGACGACCTATATAATTCAAGGGATATCGTCAAAGAGATGTATGCCTTTCAACTTATACTAATTGTTACCAGTTAACTCAAATTCAAACCTAATTCTAACTTGAGCATAGGAGTGGATTTGGCTCATCACCACACCGATGTTAGCTTTATTCACCTTTTTTGCAGGATATCTAATTATTCTCCTCCAAATATAAATTTACCGTTGGTGCAATTTTTGGTATCAATAGTTGGTGCCGTCTGTGGGGAGAATAACAATATCTTTTAGCCTTACCACCATCTTCTATGTTTCAACCATGAGCAACAATGTGAATAGAGAAAATCTCCCAACTGAGGGGGATGGTTTGAATCGTGAACGACACCCAAGGCGACAACCCATACGTGTTCAGGAAACTCATGTGGGGGAAGCCCATCGACTTGAAAATGAGCTAACTCCGGAGTACGCGGCTCTAGCCGCCAAAGTAGATAGCTTAGGTCAGAATCTGAGCCAGATCATGTAGATTCTTAGACGACCAAACCCCATCATCGAGGCCATCAAACAGAATGCAATACATTCTCATGAGGAAAATAAGCGTGATGAGAAGCAAAGGCACAATTTGGGCCAAAGCACCATCCCAGTGGCCCGAGACCCAGCCAAAGGTAAGGATCCAGCAATTGAAGGGCTGAGAATCTGAGGTTCCTAGACCAAAGGCGTTAGAGAGGTTGATACTAGGAGGAAATGACCGACATACAAACGGTCTGGGTCTGAAGATACAGACACTCGTTGATCACCACTCTCGAACCCCTACTNCCTACTGTTCAAAATTATGCTCCGATTAGAAGCCAACCCAGGAGGTCTCAAACGTATCAGGGGCGATCAATGGCCTGAAAAGGTGACCAAATGGAAGCTTGAAAGATGGAGCAGGTTGACAAATTGACCTGGATACAGACTTATGGGATATTATCAAACAAAGGGGATGAAATAGGCCGAGAATAATAGAGAAGTGGATAGCCGCCTGTGGGCGGTTGTTCGCTTGCTATCGTGAGATGCTTTAGGAATGTATAATGTAAAACAGATTGGAAGAATAAAGTCTAAGTGCTGCGTTCTGCCTTGATGCGTTTAAATGAATCCAACGTGTTGGGGTGTTAGTATTATGCACAGAAGGCACACAACTCCTTATAATAACGTTCAAGTTTTCCTAGATTAAACCCAAGTATAAATCTAATCTGGGTTACTGGAAAGTCTAGGGTCGATCACAGGGATTCAGTTTCACTAACACAAATTATGCGTTGTACTTGCAGTAGGAGGTTTTTCCTAAGTAAATGTGAAAGATCTGTGCAAGACAATACAAAAGAGTCGAGTGGAAAATGAAGGATCATGTGAAAATGGAATTTAAGTAGGTGGACGCGCCGGTTAAAGATAATTGCACACAACTGATATATTGTGGATGAAATGGGATGGGTTGCTTATCTTTCTGTTCATGCGTTAGACATCATTAAACACTTCTCAATGCGAATAACATACAAGTCTATCTCTAGGGTGCTTGCGTCTAACCTAGAATGCAAGAAACACCAGTAAGTCTATCTCTAGCTGTACTAGTCGTTCTACTTACGGCTTAGCTATTCTTTCGAACAACTAAGTAAAGAAGCTTTCACCAAGTTGTCAAGTTGGTTTAGGCGTTGGAACAGAATTATGCATGAAGTACTAATGCTTTCAACATAAATAGAAGATAAACAATAGCAAAAGTGATGATCAAATATATGAATTTTATAAAGGATCAATGAGTCTTTACAAAGAACTATATTCAATCAAAATGAAATGAAAATGATATTGAGAGAGAGACCGAGTCAAGCCAAAGAATACATTCTCTTGTAGTTCTTTGGCTCAATCTTGTTGTGTATAATCACTTTAAAGAGCCGAGGATGGAGTATCTTTCTCAAGAATAACTTTCTCCACTCCCTGTCCGGCAGCGGTGGTGGTTCTCAACTCCTTCGATCATCTTACACCTTGGCACAGCTTGTAAAAACTAAAACTTAGTCTACAACTTTACAGAGAGTATAGAGTTTTCTAATTGTCAAAACTCTTAATTCTAGAAGGTCTTCAAGTATTTATAGGCGTTGGTCTCGTCCACTTGGAGGATGGGCTGTATTTAAGTCCATGCCCTGGTTAGCATTAAACTCCATGTCCTGGTTGGTCGCCTGACCTCTGGAAGCTTTTCAGACGTCGTCTACTGCTGGAAGCTTTTCAAACACCGCCTGTTGCAGGTGTCCATGATCACAAGTGGTGATGTAACACAATCAACCTAGAGCAACGAATCTTCTATGCGTTGAATTCCCTCCGACGCATGGCTCAGCAGGTTGTAGTGAAATAATAGCTTAGCAGGTTGACAACTTATTGTGAACGAAGTTCATCCGAGAAGTCCATTACCCATAGTGGTTGTCCAATGTAGTGCTCGTCAAGAAAGCAAATGGAGAATGGAGAATGTGCATTGATTTCAATTACCTTAATAAAGCTTGTTTGAAGGATAGTTTCCCACTCTTGAGAATAGATAAACTCGTCGATGCTACTGCCGGCCACGAGCTATTGAGCTTCATGGATGCATACTCAGGGTATAACCCTGTCTCTTATACACATCTAGATGTGTATAAGAGACAGGCTCAATAAAGCTTGCCTGAAGGATAGTTTCCCACTCCCGAGAATAGACAAACTCGTCGATGCTACTGCCGGCCACGAGCTATTGAGCTTCATGGATGCATACTCAGGGTATAACCAAATTAGAACCCTCCAGATCAAGAGAAAACCTGTTTTGTCACTAGTCAGGGGCTTTATTGTTATACTGTGATGTCGTTTGGGCTCAAGAATGCAGGAGCCACTTATCAATGCCTGGTGAATAAAATGTTTGCTCCTCTTATTGGCGGGAATATGAAGGTATACATGGATGACATGCTGGTTAAAAACAAGAAAGCGAACAACCATGTAGATGACCTGACTGAGGCCTTTGGAATCTCGAGAAGATATCAAATGAAGCAAAACCCTGAAAAGTGTGCTTTCGAAGTGGCTTTTGGTAAGTTTGCTTTATGGGGAACCAAAGAGGAATTGAGGCAAATCTAGATAAAATACGAGCTATAATGGAGATGGAATCTCCCAAAATAATAAAACAGTTGTAAAGCCTAAACGGGAAGATAACAACTCTTAATCGTTTGTAAGTTGAGCTACTGATAAATGTTTTCCGTTTTTTAAAGTATTAAGAAAAAAATCTAAATTTGAGTGGACAGAGGAATGTGAGCAGACGTTTAAGCAACTCAAAAATTATTTGAACTCGGTCTCACTCCCCTCCAAGCCCATGTTGGGCAAAGAACTTTTCTTGTACCTGACATTGTCTGATTCCACAGTTAGTTCTGTCTTAGTCAAAGAAGACAAAGGTCGATAGTTACTGATATACTACACTAGCAAGTCGATGGTAGGAGCAAAAATGAGATTTCCCCAAGTAAAGATGCTTGCCCTCGCCTTGGTGGTATCTGTTTGAAGGTTACGCTCCTATTTCCAAGCACATAAGGTGACAGTTTTAACAAGTTTCCCATTACGATGGGTATTGCAAAAGCCAGAAGCGTTCGGTAGACTAATGAAATGGGCAGTTGAGTTGAGTGAATAGGACATCCATTTTTGCCCCTAAACTGCAAGGAAGAGCCAAGCTACAACTAACTTTGTCATTGAGTTCACTCCATGTGCCTCACCGGGTGACAGCATGGAGGTATGCATGATATAAATATTTCCAGAAATCGAGAGTTGCAATGACCCTCCATGGGAGCTTTATGTGGACGAATCGTCCAATAGAAAGGGCTGCGGAGCCAGATTGCTGTTGTTGTCACCAGAGGGAGGGCATCTTGAGTATGCCCTTGGGCTTCGAATAACAAGGCAGAATATGAAGCATTATTAGCTGAACTGCGACTAGCTGATGGAGTTGGAGTCACCAACCTGGTTATTTATAGTGATTCCCAACTCATTGTCAATCAAGTAGCCGAGAAGTACCAGACAAAAGATCATTGAATGGCTATTTATCCAGCAGAAGTTCGGAAAATGTTAGGCTCATTTAGCAAGTGCGAGATAAAGCAGTTACCGCAATCTTAGAATACCAATGTCGATTTCTTAGCCCGGTTTGCAGCAGCTTATGATGCTGACCTAAGTAGAATGGTACCTAGAGAAATTTTTAATGCACCTAGTATATTGAGAGAAGAAGCTATAGAGATAGATGAGCAAGCGTGGATCAAGCATAGCAATTGGATGATTCCGTTAATCAAGTTTATGGAAAAAAGGGGTATTGTCGGATGACAAAGTTGAAGCTCAACGGTTAAGGTGCAAGGCTGACCACTATGTAATAAATAATGGAAGACTATACAAGAGAGGATATTCTCCCCCTCTACTAAAATGTGTTGATTCAGAGGGATTCTAGAATAAAATAATAGAATTTATATATTATGAAAAAGGTGGGTTAACTAACGAAAGAAAGATGGAACTAGATGCATTCTTAAAAGAAAGCGCTTTGCCTTACCTATGATGCAAAATCAAACTGGATGATGCAAGCTGGAGGGGATCCCCAGTGAATGTGAAATATAGGTTTCAGAAAAAGGAACCGAGGTTATGAGAGTAAGTGGAGTTTGATTACATCATGTGGGAAATTCACAAGGGAGTGTGTGGTAATCACTCCGGGGCCCGATCCCTCTCAAAGAAAATAATTCGCCAAGGTTATAATTATCCCACACTAGCTCGAGATGCATGTAAGTTCACCACATGTTGTGATCGGTGTAAGTGATTTGCAATTGTACCTAAACAGCCTCCTGAACCTATCACAAACATTATGAGCCCTTGGCCGTTGGCACAGTGGGGCATCGACATAATTGGACCCTTATCTCCAGGTAAAGGATAGACCAAGTTCGTCGTTGTTGCTGTCGATTATTTTACCAAATGGGCAGAGGCTGAAGCTCTAGCAGCAATTACCAAGCAAAAAATAACCAATTTCATTTGGAAGAACATCATATGTCGATTCGGTATACCACATGTCCTGATCACTGACAATAATCGTCAATATGACAACACGAAATTTCGCTAATTTTGCACCAACCTTAGTATCAAACATTATTTTTCCTCTTCACCTCATCTGCAAACTAATGGACAAATTGAAGTTGTCAATAAGATCATTAAGCGAGATCTCAAGGCTAAGCTGGAAGGATTAAATGGGTTGTGGCCTAAAGAGCTGCCAAATGTGTTGTGGGTCTATTAGACGACGTCTCGAACCTCGACGGGTGAAACACCATTTTCGTTAGCCTTCAAGACAGAAGTCGTGGTGTGATTGAGATTGGAATCCATTTCCTAGAGTCGAGCAATTTGAGTTAGCTGAGAATGATGAGGCGCTTCATCTAAATCTAGATTTATTGGAAGAATGTCGAGAGACGAAGAATCTAAGGGTGGCAGAATACAAGAATCATGTGACATGATACTATAATTCCCATGTGCGTAAACGAAGCTTTAGAGTGGGAGATCTAGTCCTTTGGCGCATGTCTAACACTAAATATCCAGGTAGTGGAGCTTTGGGACCGAATTGGGAGGGTCCTTACCGAGTAGCCAAAGTCATTCGACCTGGAACATACAACTTGATTGACCTAAGCGGGAAAAACTTACCCCACCCATGGAATGTCGAACACCTGAAAACTTATTTTCAATAGTTTTCTTTATGTTCTCATGATAAATGAATTTGTACTTCCCAGATTCGCTTCAAAATTCCAGCAAAAGATTTATAATTTCTTTCAGTTCGAGTGTTAATACTTATCACTTTTGAAATTGACGATGAGCATTTTGAATCTACTTCGTTACTCAAGCAACAACGTCCTTTCTTTTATGCATAAAGTTACTCGTGCATGAGTGAAGGGCAAGGAGCAATAAAAAAACGATGGGATATAGCAGATGTTAGGTTTTATGTCCTAAAACTCGTGGTTTGTAAACAATAAAACTTATTCTGAAAATTCAATAAATTGTTATTGAAAATATATATTGCTTATTTTGTTTTAGAAATAAATTCAATAAACTAAAAGATCCATGACTATAACATGAGTACTTGAACTTTATATGGAGACATAAAAGTGGATCAGATTCAAGTAAATAGTCAAAATGGTCTATAGTATATGAATGAGTTGGGTGCCTTATTCTGGTAACACTATTGGATGCGGCCCACTCTTTAGTTGTTACAAGGAGTTGTAAAGTGCTACAGACAATGTGATCCTAATTTGTACATGTTATTACATGAGGAGTGGAGGCGTCCTGTGCAATGGGTTTGTACAAGATCGCTTCACGAAATTAGTCACTTTTACTTTATAACACTGCTTATTGTTTAAGGCTGATTATTTCAAAGCGATGACCTAGATAACTTGACCTTAATCCTGAGCTAACTATGAAATTGTTTATTTGGGATTATCCTTAGATTTGCATAAGTGAGGGTTGACTCAACAACGTTGACTCAATAAAACTTCATTTCAGGGGTAAGATCGGGTAGATAGCTGGGGACATAGGGTGCAAGATGGAATTCACTCATACCTGCTTTCAAAGATAATAGAGAGGTTGTTCCCTTAAGTGCTGACTCTGGGTCTTAAACAAGGAGCCCCACCCTCTCATTGGCCCGAGAGGGACTCGGTTTGTTGATTGGATCATAAACCAATTGTTCATTAGAGGATCAGTAGAACTTAAGGAACAAGAAGTGATCTCGGGGGTAAAACAGACATTTGACCCAACCGTTATTACGAACAACCTGTGAAGGGTTAACTTACTAATCATGGTTATATCGAGTGGACATAATATATATATATAGTGTGGGGAGTGCAATTATGGGCTTTAGTGGAGTGACCCATTAGTTAATGAATGAGGGTAAATTCGGTGTAAAGAGTTTAGCCAATTAATCTCGGATCGTTGGAGCCCATGATCTATAAGTCCACGAGGTCCCTCTACTAGCTCATAAATGAATTAGCCTTAGAGTAGCGTGATAAGTTAATTTGAAACGTTTAAATTAGAATTAAGGGAATTAGTAATTATATGAGATATAATTACGCGTTTAATTTTGGCATAAACAGAACTGGAGAATTTAATTAATATTTAAATATGATTTAAATATTAAATTAATGAAGGTAGAATTTGTATAAAATTAATTTAATATTTGATATTAAATTAATTAGAATTAATTAAATTATTTAATTAATTATATATTATTAATTTTATTAGAAAATTAATTTATGAAATTAATTTTGGAAAAATTAATAATGTTTTCAATTTTGAAATCAAAATTATTTTTGAAAACATTTTGTTAATTGAAATCAAAATTGGAAAAACACAAAAATGGAAAATTGGATTTCTCCATTATCTTCAACCAAAGTAGCTCATATTGATCCCACTTGATTCTTGCTTCAATTCTCCAAGCATGAGCCGCACCTCATGTAGCCTTCTCCATTGCATTATTGTCCTACAACAAATAGAGAAGATTAAACTAGAAATCAGGCATGCATCAGTTGAGGTTTTGCTGAAAAACTTGAGTTGAAAAAGGTGTTATTCAAGATGGTGCAACAGTGAGTTTCTTCTTCAAATTCCCTTCATTCAAGCTTATTTTGAGTCTCACAAGTTAATCTAAGGCTCCAAGAGAATAGTAGAAAATACCTTGAGGTGGTTCACAAGAAGAATTGGAGAAGATTTGTAGCTGAATTCGAGATTCTAAAGGTTCTACAAAGGTATGACTTGAAACCCTTTTATTATTGTATGGGCATGCTTTATTTATAGTCAAAATTGATGAATTAGAATGTTTATTGATCCTTATTACTTCCGCTGCATGCTGATATACACTTATAACAAATTTTGATAAGCAAGCTACAAGCTTGACTTATGAGCAAAGTCGAGCGACAACTTTGGATAAGTAAGAGTTGAATAAGTAAATTCCCATAAGTCGAGTTGTAAACAAAAACCAAATATAAAACTCTACATTAAGCATTGAAGTTTCAAATCTTGCTTAGCTAAACTACAAGCTCAAACTATCAGCCTGAGCTACGAATAAAACAATCACACGCTTTAATAAGAATGATAATAAATTCAAAGACAACAAAAGAAAGTTTATTAATCTATGTGATCGATATCGCCAAGCTCCACGAGATTCCTCGAATCAGGAAAATCAGAAACTCCTTGGAGAAGAGCATTGAAGGCAGGCTGAGGGGCAATTGGCAAGGCTTGGCTGGCGAAGATGCCCACATTATCGATCCCTCAAGTCTCATCATTACGCCAAGCCTAAATTCAGATTGAATGAGATCACTATCAACGATAGGATGTTTTGCCTTAACGATGCCCATAGCAAGCATAACCCAACATTGAAGGCAGTCGTTCTCCATCTGGCTATATGCCTCCGTTTTTTGAAAACTCTCGGCCAAGTATTTGGCATCTGAAAACTTGGTCTAGGCCTCTTGTAACTTAGCTTTAACCGTGGATAGCATCTCCTTCAGCTCGTTGACTGAAGCGTCATGCTGAGCTTGAAGTGTGGCTAAGGATGCTTGAGAACAGGCGAGCCGAGTGGACGCCTTAACATACAAAGCAGAAACTCGATCAAATTCCCTCGAGAAACATAATTCCTCTTGAGGGTCTCCACTTCTTCACGCAGCTTTGCATGATTCAGCCGATAAACTCTATTTCGTTGCTTAATTTTTGGTAAGACATCATCATTTCATAGGATTCTTGTAAGAGTGAGAAAGATGAGAGTAGATAGACGGACACACGAAAGAGACAAAGGTATGATCCAACATAGTTACTTACCAAACAAAGATGTTGTTGGGCCTGTGTAATAACCGAACTAGGATCAGCATGCCATTGGGTCGGTATTTTCTCGCTCACTCTAATCCATTGAGCCATAGCCCGAGTTAGGAAGGCAATCTCATCACCATCGGACTCGTAGGCCCGTTGAAGTTAAAAGAGTGTGAAGAAGATGAGGTAGAACCTTCAGTAGTTGAAGGAGTTGGGACTATCATAGTAGGGGTAGAAGGGTTATGGTAGGGTGAGGTGCGAATGCATGGACATTGTGAAGGTGGTTCATCAGGGAGATTCTGCGCAAGATCAGACCCTCTCAACTCACTCGTGCAAGGCATGGAAACGGGGTTCGACAGGTGAAATTAGGTGGCACGTTCGTTGGCCCCCAATCCGTCACGTATCATTTGACGCAAGCTCTTGTGAGGTGCCATTCCTAAAAATGAAAAAGAAAAGAATAAACTTCAAGTTAATTCTCTACAAATATATCTTTTTTACAAAAAGAGCATCAGTCAGACCTATGTGGGTAGATGGGTCGAGCTCAAAGCTGCCTAAGAACTCTTGCTGAACCAAGTTGAGGCCATACGAAGCAAGCTGTTAATCAAGAGAGTTAAGTCTCAAAACGTAATAACCACACGAGTCACGGTAGGCTTCACTACAAGAATTATAGGCTTTAATGTCAGTTTAAAATCGACATTAAAGGGCTTTAATGTCGGTTGACAATCGACATTAAAGATAGTGTTATTAAAGCCCTTTAATGTCAGTTGTCTTTAATGTCAGTTTTAAACCGACATTGAAGAGGGTGTACAATGTCAGTTTAAAACCGACATTAAAGAGCTTTAATAACACTATCTTTAATGTCGGTTTTAAAGCCCATAATTATTATCTATTTTTTTCAATTATTATCCATTTTTTGTAAATACCATGTCCGTTTTGTTCAATTATTGTCCATGTATTCAATATAATTATTGTCCAATCCATTTTTCATGTCGATCAAATAGTTAAAAACGATATATCCTTAAAACCAAGGTAATCAACCTGTCCATGCATAAAATAAATTCTTAATTGATTTCACAAATCCATAATAATAAGTCACAAAAGAGGAATTGGATGATAGTTTAACTCTAAAACCAAGGTAATAAAAAAATTACCAAAACTCATAAGGGTTACATAGCAAAACTAAAATTTTGTTAGATCCAAACAACTTTTATTGGTGTATCAAAAAAGGGCAAGAAATTACTTTTAAACTATAAAATACAAACTAAAACTTTTAAATACCCCCCTCTCAAAAGAAAAAAAAAAAAAAAAAACTGCACACACTTGTTGCCATTTTATAGTGTTCTCGAAATAGTCTTTCAATTGCTCCTTCGTTATGTTCTCTCCACCATCCACCATAGATTTGATCCAAATTGAAAGCATGACTTCCTACAAGTAGAGAAAAATAGGCAAACATATAATAAGAATTCAATTACCCCACACAAAGAATTTATTAAATTCAAGCTAGGGAGCTATGGAAAGACAACATGGGAATTTATGATTTCAAGTCTTCATGAAAATTTGCAAAGAAGGCCAAGGTATCATGTTCTGTTATAAACAACAACACAGAAGCTCGAATCACATAATAAAAATCCAAAATATGCCAAAACATAAGCATAAGCATACGAAAGAAGAAAGGAGAAAATTAGCATCTCCAACTAAAAAGTTTTACATTATCCATATAACTAAAAGGTAAAAAGCCCCCTAAAGTAACATCAAAACTTCAAACAACTAAAAAGCACACCAAACGGATACAAGACTTCGATCAAATGAAACCATAAAAAACGTCTCCAATTAAAAGATGCTATCGAGGGTCAATCTTAGATAATGAAGAATTTGATTCAAATTGACGAAGAAGCACAATAAATGGCTAAACAAAAGATAACAAAAGATTCGACGATGATAATGAAGAATTAACCTCACCCACAATGCATGAATAATCCACAAACTACCATAGTGCAATCGGATTCATTTAGACAAACATAAATATAAACTACCAAAGGACGCCTAAGAAGTTCCATTACCATAAACCAACCAAACCATAAACTACCAAAAGATGCCTAAGAATCTATTCCAAAACTTTAGAACAAATAGACTTTTAAGATAAGCATCTTATAAATATTACCTTGTACTTGTTATTAATGTTGTTATGAAGTCCTTTTTGTGTTGGGTGCATCTTCTCCACTTGTCAACCTTCTTAAAGCATGTCCAATGCAATCTTCCTATCTTCCTTCCAAATCTTTAAGAATCAAAATTTAGCCTTACACATCAAACTTGAACCTAACAAAATGAAAAACTTCACTCAAAGTCATTTCATTATTACTCAAATAAGTTAAATCCCAAATTTTAATTCGACTAGTTTCCAAAAGAGCCTTACTATGAAATAGTTTCGTATCCACTCCCAAAGGCTAAGAAGAGACTATTTTGAAAAGAAAAAAAAATCGCCTTGTCAAGAGAGAAAAAAAAAAGAAGATAAGAAAACAAGTAACCTATCTTCTATATGGTTCAATCACCACAATATTGCTCTTTTCTCTTGTATATCCTATTCAAGTGAAAAAAAAAAGTGTAACAACAATTAGTAACCTATCTACTATTGAGATAATTTTTATCATAAACAGAATTGATCCTCATAGATTTAGCTAGTTTATCTAGTTGCAGTTTAACGCTCAGAGCATAAGAATATTATATTTTTCACAAAGGGACTTGAGTAAACAACAAAGTACCTTCTTGAGTTGGTTTTAGTAACCCACTTCTTTTCCAACCCCAGAAAAATAGCAATTGTAAGCATAACAAAGTACCTTCTTGAACTGAGACGTATGCATCCCAGCTGCTGCAGCACACCGACTCTTTCATGATTGTGTTTCATGCTTGATATGACATTCGTTCTTCCTCAAATATATTGAGAAGTGTTAAAATAGTAATTATTTAAAGTGAAACTGACATTTTATCTTACTTTTATCTCTCAACAAAATTATAAACATCCTATATATAAAAGATCTAAAAGAGAGAGAGAAAAAAAGAGAGAAATCAATGAGTTAGACGAATTTATCTGTAATATTTTTCCTTTTTTACTTCTCAAGAAATCTAAGCTCTTCTCGTGGACGTAGGCACCTCTTGCCAAACTATGTTAAAATCTTGTTGTCTACTTTTCATCCCTTACCTTGTATACGTAAATCTGCATTATAAGTCTTTTGATCTTAAAAAAATTGCCATTATTGCTAAGCATTGAGAGCTCTTAACCTTTCTCTTCCTTCTTTGTACAAAATAATTTCACTTTAGATAAAATCACCAGCAAACAAATCAATTATGATCTCAACATCTTCTTTTCATTTAATAGGAAACTTCTATTCAGACACAAGTTAGTTTCAAGGTGATAGTGAGGAGCATATTTTATACTTCACTTGTTCCTTAACTGAAATTTCAAAAATCAATGGTGCACTTTCTCCAGTAAAACCTGTAACTAAAGAATGCTTATTAGCAAATAGAAATTCAACAATTGTAGACGTGGAAAACTCGTCATCTGCAACAAAAACAAAACTCAGTAAATTACAATCCAACCAAATAGAACTCTCATATAACATTGAGCAACCCAATATAATCTTCTAAGCAAAACACCCCCACATTCCACTCTTTTTAGTTATTAGTCATCAAAGATTAATGCAAACAATTACACTTAATCAAAACTACGATTATCATAACTTCAAGATAGTTATAGCACATAATCTAATCCTACAGTTCATAATAATATGATAAAAAGAAAATAAGCGGGCTCATTCTTCAGCAGGCAATGATCCCCAAGTCATGTACTGCGTAACTGTTTTACCTTACTCTGATAAAAATTGGTAATCAAGCATATATTATCATATCAGTGCCAGTTCACAATCAAATTTTAAGCAAAGATGTAATGTATACCTTACATATAAGAAACATGTACCAAAATAGGCAAGAAAGAAGAAAATATTATCTAAGTAGAGCACGTGAAAGTTGAGGCATAAACAATACTGTAGTCATGAAGGTTGAGCTACAAAGAAGAAATTTCAACTAGAATATAAAATAACCACAAGAGAACAAGCCAGTTAATGTGTCAACATTAGATCATTTTCAGGTATCGAACGAAAACAGAGGTGAGACACAATTTTCACTGTGAACTCATATAAAAGTAACATCCACACAC
The DNA here is from genome assembly GCF_009727055.1 of Benincasa hispida. Taxonomy (NCBI): domain Eukaryota; kingdom Viridiplantae; phylum Streptophyta; class Magnoliopsida; order Cucurbitales; family Cucurbitaceae; genus Benincasa; species Benincasa hispida. The sequence continues at coordinate 63,411,295 of NC_052357.1, read as the reverse complement.
ACCCCTTCGCAATACACACACGCTCCACTGCTATTAGTGTTTTGTTGGTCACCTACTAGACCATTAATGAATATTAGGTGAAATGAGATGCTCAAGAGCTTTATATTCCTAATAGAAGAAGAAGAGGTTAAGCCACCACCAACAAAATCAAACACAACAACAACCAATTCAGTATGATTTACTTCTTCCTTTTGTTGAAAACATTATTCCATTATCCCTCTTTAATACCAAATACAAAGAACATGACATTGTTTTTTTTAAAAAAAAAAAAGAAAGAAAAGAAAAGAAAAAAAAAAAGAAAGAAAAAACCTTTTCTTTCCTCTGGACTCCATTTACTCATTTTTAAGCCGCTACCACCAACAATACCCATCAAATAAAGCTTTAGAATTTCTTTTTTCTCAAACTGAACAAAGCATGCTCCCCATTTCACTTTTTCGCCGTTACCACCAACAAGCTTACTCTGAAGTCAGTGAGTCGTCGGTCTTCTCTCTCCGTGAAGAGTGCATTAAAGACCATCGGTTGCTGGAAATGGACAAGGAGGGGGGGTCGGGGAAGGTGTTGGCTGGATGCTTGGCCAGGTTGTGGGTTTCGCGTGGAAGAAAGAAAGAAATCACGTTTTGGAAGGGTTTCGCGTGGGTTGTGGGTGAGTGGAAGTCTGGGAATGAAAAGGAAAAGAAAAAATTATAAAAATAAGTCCCAATCGAGCGAACGTGCCAAAAACTTACTAAAAGTTCAAAAATCGGTTGGGCCCGGTAAAGAGGGCTCTTTGTAGTTCGAGGCGAACTAGTCATCGCTTCCACCCTTCGTGGTGGTTGGACAAGAGACAAAGAGTTCCCTTGCGAATAGTGACATAATAAAAGTTCGAGGAGGACTTTATTTTCTTAAGAGTATGAAAGGACATAAATTCCTCCATAGTAATAGGATTGTGTAAAACCCGAACTCTAATTACTTTAAGTAAGAATAAGTAATGTGATGTCTTCCAATGAGTTAAATAAAGCCATGTTTTAGGAGGGATAGAGGATGGAAGCAAGAAGAAATAAACTCTCGTATAGCTAAGTGTAAACCCTAAATTCTAAGTTTCCTAAACAAGTATGTTTAGCCAAAGGAATGATATATTAAATATCTAATAAGTGGAAATCCATGCTATTTATAGATGTGAAGAAAGGAAAAGAAAAACATATTAAATATGGAAACTCACTTATTGGTTTAGCTGGAAGCACTAAATATGGGGTGACGTGGCAGATAATCCTTGAACTCGGAAGGCGGTAGGAAGATTAAAAGGAAGAGAAACTTCGAAAGCTTAGTTTCGGCAATCTACATGAGCAAATTTATTGAAATTGATGCTATTTGAAAGATGGAAAAATCTAGTTTTTGAGGTTGTCTTGCCGAAGAAAGATTGCAGGAGAAGAAGAACAAGAGGTGAAGAAAGTACAGAGGAGGCAGAATCTCGGGTTAATCAGGGCCCGAGGTGAAGATTGGAAGCTCTAGGTCAAACTATAAGGAATTTTTGGCTGAAATTGTAAGGTAAGAAATTTAATCAATTATAAACATGTTTGTAGAAGGAAATTTCTTCAAAAGAAGTTTGGATTTTGAGTTATGAATTTCTAAAATTGTAACAGAGAATCTGTACATAAGCAGACAGCTACTTGGGAAGAACAAGCAAACAACTCACCATGGAGAGTTATAGCGAGATATGGAGAATGAGGATCTCGCTTATGAAGAAAATCTCACTGATTTTGTGATGAGGATCTCGCTCGTGAGGATCTCGCTCATGAGGAAGAATTCACTCATGATGAGTATCTCGCTAGTAAAGTTGTCTTTGATGATGAAAGTTCCATTAGTAAATGAACTATTTGAGGTATTTTGCTAAGAATTCTAAGTAGTTTAACCGGGAATTATGTCCTTTCAGGCCAAGAAGAGCTAGGATAGGCATATAACTCGTTAAGAGGCCAACGAGTTGTGAGTGACTATGTGATGATTTAATGTTATAATGATTTAGAAACCATGATTTCCTTGAAGTTATTTCTCATGCTAAGTGTTTATATGAAGTACCGAGCAACATATGTTTGAAGTTATTTCTCATGCTAAGTAAAACATGTTTTCTATGGAAATTGACATGATTTAAATATGTTATCTTGTCCAAATACTTTCAGCATGTTTAAGTAACTCCATTTTTATGATGAACTAGTATGATGGATGAACTAGTATGATGATTTGAGCACTAAGCCTTAGTGTTCAATTAAATGTTTGGGACTAGTTATATGACGGATACTGAAAAACAATGAGAAGGTATCCTAGTCAAGTACCTAAGGTATGACGGTACTCAGTTATAACCATGTGCATGTTAGTAATACGACGACGAATGAGCAAAAGGGTTCTCTTCGACTAAGGTTGACGTTGAGGGTTAGATCTAGTAGTTCACTCTCAACTAAGGATAAAGGCAGTTATATCTTCTCCTAGGCTAGAAGGATAGTTTGGAATTGCTAATGCTTATGAATGTTTATCAACGCATGATGTTACTAATGTATGAGTTTTCCAAGTATGTTTCCCATATCTAACACATGCTAATAGTTTTTATAAGCTAGTTCAACACGAGTTAAGCAAACTTATTTTACAAAGTATGAAGCATGCGTTAGGGTTGAAACTAAGATTGAATGAAGCTTGATGTACTGTGTTTAAATACCTAAGATTGCCAAAGTACATGCGTTGATACTTCTAAACACAATGAAGAGGAGTATGGAAGGTAAGAAAGGTATCTGAATAAATGTACCTAAGGTGTTGACGGTACATAGAAACCTCCACGTACACATAGGTAATTTTGAAGGAGAGGCCAAAGTATGGGTCTCCTAGGCCATAAACCAGCAAGGAGAGACCGAAGCATGGGTCTCGTGGTTGATAACAGACGAACGATGTATGCTCATTCTCAACTAGAGAATAATGATGTTTAATGATGTTTAAGAGTTGTTATCAATGTTTATGTTTAAAGGAAGTTGCTTGAGATGCTCATCGGTATATTTTCCCCTAGCCATAATTTAGTATGAACAGGTCAAAGTAGAGGTCTCATCTGGCCATGGTTTGGTGTTGGGAATTAGAGTAAAGAATGTTCATTAGAAGTCTCGTTTGGCCATGGTTTGGCGTTGGGAATTAGAGCAAAGAATGTTCATTCTCAATTAAGATTCAGGTTTCAGATACAAGGGTTTTAAAGGTTTTATATACACGTTTGCTTGGCATATTTTAGTTCCAGTATTATGTTTTCGAGCTTTCAGTTTAAGCATGAGATTTATGTTTTTATTAAGTCACTCACTAGGCTTCTAGCTCACGTTTTCAAATGTTTTCCTTTCAGGTAGCGGTCAGTTCCTAAAATACTTTTCTGCTGTTGCTCTGCCACTCAAAGAAACAGGTTGAAAGAAGCGTAATTGAAGACCTGTATTAGTTAGTACACATGTGTATGTCTAGTGACTAGTATTCTAGATGGGCTCACTAAATTGTAATATTCATGTATAGACAATGCTGTGAAACCCTGTAATGTAAATGTGTTAAGTTATGAGTTAATATGTTCGTATATCGATGATATGTATGTATTCAGGGCTTGAGCAAAATTTAACAAGTTAAATAGGCAGTAAGTGCCAGCAAAAGGGTTGGTAACTACTGCAGTCACCATTCCATCTAGGTTAAGAGGGTAATCTGGAGCGGGGGTGTGATAGATTGGAGTTACCTAGTTGGAGCCAGGGGACATAACACCCTAATAGCACGCAGTAAGAATTTGGAAGGGTGCTACATTTACATAGGTTAAGAATCGTTGAATAAAAGGGTGAAGGGGAAGTCTGACTCCAAAAGTAAACATGTCTAGGTAGAAAGCCACTTAAGGGTGGATTATATGGATCTTCACCTAGGGACAAAACTTTCATGCGAACCAAATCAGGAATTCGGAACTTGATCCTAAGAGAATTTAAGGCGTTTATGGTTAACGGACCTGGAGGAAGAGTGTGAGAAGTTAAGTTGTTACTTTGGAACCCACGTTCCCTCAAGGTTTGGAGCTCTTTGATTAGGAACGAAGTTAGAATCGTCAGAATTGGTCGACACATCAATCCTAAGAACTAAGACTCGAGTATTCTCCATGGATAGAAAAAAGGAAATATAAGTAAAAAAGATTAGAGTGAAGGATTAAAGATGGGGATTGGAGTGTGGTGGCCAAGTAAACCCTTTTTATAAGGGATTCTGGCACGAAAAACGAGGCTCTTCACCTAAGCCAAGCTAAGACATGGACGCCAGAAAAGCTTGAGAAGTAAATCTTGTGCTAGGCTCTAGCTAGAAGATTTGAGTCACCCAGCTCGAGAGAGGGGAAATTGTGGAGGGTGAAATTGAACCTAGATAACAAAATTAAATCCAAGGTTTGGGTAAAGACAGTTGAGCTAACAAGTGGGCTAAGGAAAGTCGGCTCGACAGGCAACCAGAAGGTGGAAGCTAAGCTAATAGACTTTCAAATAGTTTTTAGCTAATGCAATATTATATTTTATACATATAAAATGGTGTATGCATAAATAAGGAATATATATGTATATGTATATTTAAATAAAGAAATATATATGTATATGTATATTTAAGTAAAGAAGTATATATACACACACACACATATATATAAGAATGAATGAGGGGGTGGCAATTGGACTGCCCACCCCCCTCCATGGGCGAAAGGCCAACCTGCAAGGGCCTGGCAGTCGGGCTCGCCCGACTGGCAAGATAAAAAATGGGTCTGCCGGCCCCCCCACCTTGATAAAAGTGCCAACCCTTTAGAGGTTGGTAGCTGGGCCTATGGGCCCAACTGACCTCTGAATGAGGTTAGCCCAAAGATAATGGGGGTTAGCTACCAACCCCCAACCCATTTCTACCCTCAATCGAACTTGTTTTTCATGGTTTTTTCCAACCATGCATTAGATTTTCAAGAAAAGAAACATCAATGGAAACTTCTTTTAAGATGATTAATTTAAAGACTATTCATTTATCTAATTTCGTTTGTGCAACTCAATTAGTATATTATTAAAGAAGCATAACACATTTAAGACTAACTATTGGTAAATCAAAAGTCATAATTCCACCCAAAAGTCGAGCATATTAAGGGTTGAAGTGCATAACATCACGGATAATAATGGTTCAGGTGGAAAATGGATGAATTAATGATTAATGATGGCTTGACAGCCGAAGAGACAAGCTATGTTACGACCTATATAATTCAAGGGGTACCGTCAAAGAGAGGCATGCCTTTCAACTTATATAATAAATGTTACCAGTTGACTCAAATTCAAACCCGATTCTAACTTGAGCGTCAGAGTGGGTTTGGCTCAACACCACACCGGTATTAGCTTTACTCACCTTTTTTGCCGGATATCCAATTATTCTCCTCCAAATACAATTTTACCGTTAATGCAATTTTCGGTATCAACATGGTACAACATTGCTTATATTTGAACATTATAGATGTAATGGTGATTTTTTTTTGGCAATAGTGAGTTATTGTAAAATTGAAGAGAAAAAGAGACACGACGGAAATACGAAAAATCGAGAAAATATAGTACTAAAATAAATAAAATAAAATAAGATATAAAATATAACAACTAAAATTGAAATTATGAAAATAGAAAAAATTGAAATAGGAAAATATAGAAAACTCTCTTTTAATTCGCTCTAAATTTTCTTTGATTTCTCATTTTTTTTCACTACTTAATCTAATTTTTGTTGATGCCTATTGCCCTTAATTTAATTGAAAGTATACTTATCTAAAAAATTATGTTATACAGTTTTTTAACCTCGTACATCCCGAGGTGTCTTCTTACTACCAATTTTTATCCACTTTTTTCCCGACAAAATAAATTTCGAATGAAGGCCAAGGGCGGGGCATCGAAGGGCGATGATAAAATCCCCGTAGACATGGATTCACCGCCATTAAAAACTCGCCACGTCAATCCACTACCTACATTTGCACAACGGTCGATTAAGAGTCAAAATTTGGTCAAACCTCTCAATCTTTGTTTCTTCTATTATTCCAGATTTCCTTTTTCCAATAAAAACGTTCTCTTAAAAAAAAAAAAAAATCTTTACACTTATTTTTCTGGGTTCTAAAAACAGGGGGAATAATTGAGGGAAAAAAAAGAAAAATAAAAAAGGTCCGATTCAGAAATATATCCATCCCGATCTGATTAGTTCACACTCTCATGCTCCCGCCATTTCCTTTGCGCTCCACGGATCGGGTAAGCTTTCGTTCTCTCAACTCTCTTTGCTTCTTCAATTGGCTCTTACGATTCGTAATTATGGCGTTTCCACCAGATCCATTTCCTAATTCTTCCATTAATGATTTTGCTTCATCTTGATTATCCTCGTTGATGTGTGCGTCGATGGATTTGGATTTGAAATTAGCTCGATCTTTATTTCTTCTGCCGTTTTTGTATAATCTGAATCCTCATTGAGCTGTTTGTAGGTGTATTTTTGTTGTTTTCTATCCTATATCTTCTTTCGGATTTTTGGTGGTTTAGTTTTGAATAGTTGGAAGTTGAATGGATTTGATTGTTTAGATGTCGTTATTTAATTGCTGTGTTGCTGTTTCTATGCATGTTTATGTGTGGCGGTTTACTGTGGGATTGAGTAACTATGGAGAGTTCATTTACTCTGGTACTACCACTCTTAATGCTTCATGTTTTTTGTTGTAAGTGGATCTAAATCTAAACATGTGGTTTTGGTTTCTCTATGGCCGACCAACAAGAAAATATATTGAATACCTGTTGCATTTTATCGTGAAGAGAAGTAGCGTGTCTTGATCATCAATTGAAATTAGAATTTATTGAAGCTTTGTGTTTGGGAAAGAGCGGATTTGGTGTTGGATTATGGATTTGTTATGTTGTGTGTAGGATTTGAAACCGATATTTATGGGAGCTTTGTAGAGAGAGCTTAACGAGGACCGGGTAGTCTGACCCAACAATGCAAGACCTTAGAGCCAAAATCAAAATTGCTGTTCTTATAGCTGTGACCGTATGGATAAGCCTTGCTGCTACATATGGAATCCTAAAACCAATTGCTAATGGTTGTATTATGACGTACATGTATCCAACATATGTTCCAATTTCTTCACCGGTGGGCTTATCGTCAGAAAAATATGGGGTGTATTTGTATCATGAAGGATGGAAAAAGATTGATTTCAAGGAACATCTCAAGAAACTTAATGGAGTTCCAGTCCTTTTCATTCCAGGAAATGGAGGTAGCTACAAGCAGGCAAGGTCTTCTTCTTCATTTTCTGCTTCTTCTTCTTCTTTTATAATATAGATTTCTCGGACTTTATATTCCTTATTTATTTGACTGGAAGTCAGAAATTAATTGTAAATTTCGTTTTTTATAATCTGTAAATAGTAGTTATGATTTTCTTTTGGAAATTTTCTTGAATACAGGTGCGATCCTTGGCAGCTGAGTCTGATAGGGCTTATCAAGGAGGCCCTCTCGAGCAAACTTTTTATCAGGAGGCTTCCGTAGCTAAGGTGGAGGGCGAGACAGGCACTAATTTGGATGGCTTTCAGTTGCCAAACCACTACACGCGAAGGTTGGATTGGTTTGCAGTGGATCTTGAAGGGGAACATTCTGCAATGGATGGTGGTATACTTGAAGAACATGCTGAATATGTAGTACACGCCATCCACAGGGTATTTACTCTTCAAGTTTTGTAATCTAGTTGTCTAACAGATTACATCATTTTCAAGATTTTTTTCCTCTTTTCCACCAAAGTAAAAGGGGAGGGGTGGGTGCATGGATGTGTTATATGGTAGGAAGGAATATTGTTCCATCATTCACTCATTGCTCATTTGCATGTTCATCATTGATGGCACTCATTTGTTCTTTTCTGGGCCCCTCCATCCATTCCAGAAAATTTAGTTGGAAAAGGGACAATGAAACTTTTAAAATAATGTAAGTGGTCGAGATAGTCTTGAATGTATCAACATCTCTATAGGAACCTATGAAAGAGGAAGCAAGAATATTTATTGATTTTTAAATTTAGCTTGCTGGATTTTGTTATGCTGTCATAATGATTGACTTTAATCCAGATATTAGCCCATTCCTGCCAATTCCTTCGTGCAAGAATAATGCAACTAGTACCTTTTGTTCAGGCTATTTCTTTTTTTCTTTAATGTAATGGTTTCGCGTTGTAGATTTGTGCAATGAGTCTTTTGTTAACTTCTCCATTTGGTTACCAATCTACCTTGTTATGTGTGCAGATCTTAGATCAATATAAAGAATCTTTTGATGCCCGAGCAAAAGAAGGTGCTGCTAACTCTGCAAGTTTACCTAGAAGTGTGATACTGGTCGGTCATTCGATGGGTGGGTTTGTTGCTAGAGCTGCAGTTGTGCATCCAAGACTTAGAAAATCAGCTGTTGAAACAATTCTTACTCTTTCTAGCCCTCATCAGTAAGTTGCACTTACATGATGCTGAGAGCATTTTGGTTTGTTGATTTTGAGCCATCTGATGCTGAGAGCATTTTGGGTTTGTTAATTTTTTGCTTCATTTGGTTTTCACGTATTTTTCAGATCACCTCCTCTAGCTCTACAACCATCTTTGGGTCGGTACTTCACTCGTGTAAATCAGGAATGGAGGAAGGGCTATGAGGTTCAAATATCTCGAAGTGGGTACTTTGCATCTGATCCTCTGCTTTCACATGTTGTGGTAGTTTCAATTTCCGGGGGTTATCATGATTACCAGGTATATTTGCAGCCAATTAATGCATTGTGGGAAGTTTGTCTCGATTAAAGTACAATTTGGTCTTTTTAGGTTCTATTTTGAGGACAGTATTTTTCTCATGCATATTTGGTTTGAAAATTCATTAAAAAAATGCATATTTGGCTTAAGTACATAGAATCTATCATCTAACTTTTGACTTTGATGAAGGCTTGTGGCCTCGATATGTTTATTAGGTGAAAGAAAATCTGAGACCAATAAACACCAAAATAAATTCCTTTGGTTGTGTTACTCTCAAAAGATCAAATTTTAAGTGGTTTATGTTTCAACTATTCAAACTGTCAGAATCTCTTGTCTTCCCTAACCCATAGGAATCAAACACCCCAAATCTTAGTTGCAAAGAGACTTTGATTCCTACCCTTTGGACCTTGCCCACTTTCACCACAAAATGACTTTAATTCCTACCCTTTGGACCTATCATCTTTGGGATAATCTTGGTGAAGCCCACCAAAAGCCCTTAACAATCCTTCCTCCTCTTCCCGAAGACTTGGCTAGCCCACACCCTTCCTCCCCATTATCATTAATGGCCCCACCTTCTCCCAAAAATTTTCCTCTAGAATCATCTCATAGATCTTTAACTCTCAGTGATATGGCTGTTATCCTTACTGAACATGACCTTTGCATTATGGTAACTCCCTCTCAACCCCCACCAAAACCCAAAAAACACCATTCTACTACTGGAAATAGAATAAAATGCAAAGGGAGCTCCAAATTCTTCACTCATCGATACATTATGATAAATCCACTTTGGCCATTATGGAGGGCACAAACGCTAATCCAGGAAAATCATTTCTTGGAATGTTTGAGGCTTGAATTCCTTGAAAAAACGTGCCTTGGTTAAGAAGTCAATTCAACAAAATAATCCTCGCATTGTTATTCTCCAGTGAACCAAATTATCTGATGTAGATTCGTTTATGATCAAATCTATTTGGAGTTCTTCCTTCATTGATTAGACAACGCTTGATGCCATTGATTCCTTAGGAGGTATTTTAATCCTCTAGCCTGCTCCTGATTATAACGTCCAGGAGGTTATTACGAGAATCTTCTCTATTTCTGTTTACATCTCCTTGGCGTTCGATTTCTCTCTTTGGTTCACATCGGTATATGGGCCTTCATATAATGCTTACCAATCAGATTATCGGCAAGAATTGGATGATTTGTCCGCTATGGGTGGTGATAGCTGGATTATTGGTGGGGATTTTAATGTGACTCGTTGGTCCTGGAATAAATCTCACGATCATTCTATATCCTCAAGTATGAGGATGTTTAACCAATGGATATCTAATTATCATTTGTGTGATTTACCTTTGAGTAGTGGGAATTTTACTTGGTCAAGCTCTAGTTCTTCATGTTATTTGTCTTTGTTGGACAGGTTTTTTACTACGGGCAATTGCCTTGCCAAATTTGCAACTATGACTGTGCAATGTCTTGACAGAATTACATCTAATCATTACTCTCTGGTTCTCTCTTTAGGTAATATTGTTTGGGGTCCTTGCTTGTTTTGTTTTGAGAACTCTTGGCTACAAGTCCCTTCTTTTCGGTCTTTGGTGGAACCGAAACGTTGTTATTGGTTGGCCTGGTCATGGATTGATGATGAAACCTAAACGTTTAAAGCTCTTTCTTCGCGTATGGCGGCAAAACCAGGATAGTTTTGCTATGAGGCTTCCTTCACTTGTGTCTCAGCTTGACTATTTAGATAATCTGGAAGATTTCAATCCTCTTACTGAGGATGAGGTTTCTTCTTGCCGATCCTTTGGCGATCAGATTGAAGGTTTGACTACTCAAGAACATATTTCCTAGAGGCAGAGATGTAAGCTTAAATGGCTTCATGAAGGGGATGAGAACACTCGTTTTTCACCGTACTGTTGCTGCTCGTAAACAGAAGAGCTCCATTATGGAAATTCTCTCTTGAAATAGTCATAGTCTGGTAGCAACGAATGACGTTGAGCATGAATTCATTGATTTTTACTCGAAGTTATTTTCCAAAGATGGCAAGATCAACGTTTTCTTCTCACTAATATTTAGTGGAGTCGTATTAGTGCTGTACAGGCTTTTGATCTTGAACGACCTTTTTCTGAGAATGAGGTTTATAGAGTCATCTCTTCTTTGAGTGTTAGTAAGTCTCTTGGTCCCGATGGTTATACTGTTGAGTTCTTCAAATTTTTTTGGACTGCCATTAAAGGTGATATTATGTCAATGTTGACTAATTTATGATTCTAGTGTGATTAATGCCTTGTTGAATAAGATCGACATTTGTCTTATCCCGAAGAAAAGTGATTCAAAATTGGTTTATGATTATAGGCCTATCCGTCTTATTCCATGTGCTGAATGCTTATAAAATCATTGCCAAGGTTTTATCTAATCGTTTGAAGATTATTCTCCCATCCACCATTGTTGCCAATCAATTTGCTTTGGTGGCTAATAGGCAAATAATGGATGCTTCTCTTTTGGCAAATGAGTTGGTAGATGATTGGTTTCTAAATGACAAAGAGGGCGTGGTTCTTAAATTGGACCTTGAAAAGGGTTTCGATACTGTGGATTGGAATTTCCTTGATGCTGTTTTGCAAATTAAATGTTTTGGTCCCATCTGGAGGTCTTGGATTCATGGTTTGTATATCGAGTGCAAATTTTTCTATTATCATCAATGGTCAAGGGCAAGATTATCCCTTCTCGTGGTATCGGGTTGGGGGATCCGCGATCACCTTTCATATTTATTCTAGTTGTCAATTGTTTGAGTCGTCTTATGGATCATAGCACTTGCTACTTGTTCTATAGGCGATTCTACTTTCTTTTTGAACCACTTATAATTTGTTGATGATACTCTGCTTTTTTCTACTGCTGATCGTATTGTTTTGAGGCACCTTTTTGATGTGGTCCGAATTTTTGAGAAGGCCTCTGTCTTGGCTATTAATTTTTCCAAGAGTGAGCTCTTGGGGATTCATATTAGTGATGTTGATTTGGCTTGGATGTTGAACACTTTTGGCTATAATCAGGGTAACTGGCCTTCTACTTATCTTGGTTTTCCTTTGGGCGGGAACGCTTGTTCTTCTCGCTTTTAACAGCCGGTTGTTGAGCGGATTCAACATAAACTTCACAATTGAAAATATGCATATATCTCTAAAGGGGGGAGACATACACTTATCCTGTCTACGTTATCTGGTATCCCTACTTATTATTTTTCCCTTTTTCGTGCTCTTATGGTTGTCATCACATCTTTGGAGAATTAGTTTGTGATTTTCTCAAGGAAGGATCTCGTGGCGATGGTGGTTTGCATATTGTTAATGTTAATTGGGAGATTGTGTAGCATCCTAGATTGATGGGTGGTTTGGGTGTCGGCAATTTCCGTTATGAAAATTCCACTTTGCTTGCAAAATGGATTTGGCATTTTATTCATGAGCCTAATGCTTTATGGCATAACTGTATTGTGGCTAAGTACTATTCCTCTTCTTGTATTTGGCCTGCTGTTGTTTGGGGTGGTTCTTGTAAATCCCCTTGGCGGTTCATTTCACAGACCATTGATTTGATTGCCTCTCGTACACGATTTGTGTTGGTAATGGTTCTTCTACTTCCTTTTGGAAAGATCTTTGGCTGGATTGTGGTATTCTCTACAATGTTTGTCCTCGTTTATTTTTTTCTTACGCTTCAACCTGATTTTTCTGTGGCTAATGCTTGGATGGTTGATAATGAGGCTTGGAACATGTGCCTTCGCCATAATCTCAATGATTTGGAGACGGTTGAATGAGCTTCTTTGTCCCATATTTTATCATTAGTTAGGTTGCATTCTACGTTTGATTCTTCGTCTTGGACTTTGAATTCCTCTTCGACCTTTTCTGTGAAATCCCTTTTCGATGATTTGGTTGGGGTGGAGGAGCCTTTTATCAAAAATCTCTGTTATTTGGAAAGATTTTTATCCTAAGAAGATTAAAATTTTCCTCTGGGAGCTCAATCTTGGTGCGGTCAATACAGTACAGCTGATCATTTGCAACGTCAGATGCCTTATATGTCTCTCTCACCCTTTTGGTGTATTATGTGTCGGTGCAATGAGGATTCGGCACCTCACCTTTTTGTGCATTGCCCTTTTGCTCCTTGTTTTTGAACATTGTTTTGGAGGCTTTTGGCTGGTAGAAAATGCTCTAACCATATTTTTGATATTTTGGCATCTCTTATGGTGTGGATTCCTTTTGGTGGTACTAAAAGATTGATTTGGTTAGCTCTTACTCATGCTTTCTTTTGGACTCTTTGGTGCAAGCGCAGCGGCTGTCTTTTCAAGGATTCACCCTTTTAATCATTTTAGTTTATCTTATTTGATCTCCAATTGGAAATGCTTCTTGTAATTGCCTAATTCATTAATCAATGAAATCATTCTTTAAAAAAAAAAAAAACAACTAAGATTTAGGGTGTATTATATATCCCTCTTTGAGGCAAGGTTTTTTTTTTCAGCCCCTTGGCCTTGAGGTCGTTCTTTCCTCTCTTCCTAGTTTCTGTGGGGTAATTTTTTCCTGCCTGATCCATCTTTTGTACATCTATAATGCTACGATCTTCTCTTGTACATCTATTTCATATTATCAATGAAATGGTTTCTCGTTTCCTATCCAAAAAAAAGAAAAAAAGAAAGTTTCAGCTGGGTCTTGTGGATAAGTTTTCAATTTTTGGAACTGGGATGGAAGAAAGATTCTTTTTTGGAAAATTCCTTGGATAATATGTCACTTTGTTAAGTTGCAATTTTGAATCTTATTTGGTTCAACAGAAACTTTAATGGTTTCTGAGTCCTGGGTCGTTTCAGGAAACACAATGGTAAACGCAAGATGTATTTTCCCAAAAGTTAATGAGGGCATGGCTGAAATCTGTTGAAAGTCCAAGAAAAGTTAAAATTTTAGCTTGGTTGGTCTTTGGTTCATTTGGAGGGCTTAAATTCAATCCTACAGAATAAACATCTTTCTTCTAAATAAGAGGAAAGCCACAACCTTATTTAGGGTATTTGGACCAAAAAAGATCAAAGAATCCTTTTTGGGCTTGCCGATTGACCAACCAATCGATTTTTCATTTTAAAAAACCTACTCCGACAGAAAAATCAGGTAAACCGACCAACTGGAGTCTGTTTGGTCAGTTTTGATTGGTCGGCTTCGTTTTCCAGTCACTTTTGATCACCCCTAGCTCTAATTGTGTGTGCTTTCTAAACTTTTTGTAGTCATAAGGATTTGTCTGTCAATGCTATTCTGTAAAGTAGGAATTTTTTATCTAGTTATGCTTTAAGAGTATTATGTTTCTGTTTCATTTATTATTTTTTCTTTATATTCAATGCACGTTGATCTATCCTCGTCTATAGGTAAGGTCAAAGTTAGAATCCCTGGATGGGATTGTTCCTTCTACACATGGCTTTATGATCAGCAGTACAGGTGTCAAAAATGTGTGGTTATCAATGGAACATCAGGCGATTTTGTGGTGTAATCAATTAGTTATACAGGTGAGTGAAATTTCTATTCGAGTTTGGAACTTTGCAAGAATGTAAGCTGTCTTTAAATTGTTCTGAAAATTTTCTTTCTTGTCTAGGTGTCACACACCCTTCTTAGTTTGGTAGACTCTGGTACAGGCCAACCATTTTCAGCCACCCGAAAAAGGCTCACTGTATTGACAAGAATGCTTCATAGTGGAATACCACAGAGTTTCAATTGGAGGACCCAATCACACACTTCTCAACAAATTGCTCATTTTCCTGCTAAAAACGTGGAAGATGCACCTGGTAATTTGTTGCCTGTTTTTGTGTTTGCACATTGATGTTGCTGCTTGTTTTTTCTTATAACATTCTATTCCAATGCATGGATCGAATTATTAGCTATTGCATGTATCAAAATAGTGTTTGGGAAAAAGGAAACAAGTTCACTTTCCTTTCTGAATTCATGGATCTAAGTAGTTGAGCTTATACTTTTGCATGCAAGAGGTTTTTTCTTGGTCTTTTCTATTAAGAATTTTTTGTTCTCTTGCATCGGATCTGTGGTACAAATTAGAAGATAGAATCAGGATCAATGTTTCTTGAATTCATTAGTTTTTCTTTGAAGTTTCAATGTACAAAAAAAGTTGTCTAATACAACCTCTGTATTTAGAAGAATGATAGCTACTTATATATTTCAGGATCCGTGGTTCTATCTCCAGATGCTTGTCCCAAAAGCGTCCATTGGAGTGATGATGGCCTGGAAAGGGACCTATATATTCAGACAAGTACTGTCACTGTTTTAGCCATGGATGGTCGCAGGCGGTGGTTGGACTTGGAGAAACTGGTTAGCTTCAGTAATAATTACATCTGCAATCTTGAGAATTTTGACTCAACATGTTATCATTTCATTTCTTGCATGACATCATATATTTCCTGATGTGAAGTCAGTCTTACAAGGCATTAGAGTATATTTCATACAACTATGAAATTTGTTTCTTATAATCAAAGAAAACCCCTTATAAGATGAAGCATTAGATGTAGTTTAACTAACTTTGTTGACTTTGCTATCGCTCAAACGGATTAAGTTTGAGGCCTTCCCCACCTTCTAAATCTTATCTAAGTTGACACTAATTTGCAATCTTCTCTCCCATTAGTTTGACGATATTTATTCTTGGTTTTACATTATTCCTTGGGTACAGGTTCTAACTTTTTGATCTCTGTAGGGGTCAAACGGCAAAAGCCACTTTATATTTGTAACAAACCTATTACCATGTTCTGGGGTGAGGCTTCATCTTTGGCCTGAAAAGGGAAAGTCTGCTAGCTTACCTGTAAGTAAAAGGGTTCTTGAAGTGACCTCAAAGATGGTGCAAATTCCTTCAGGACCAGCACCGAGACAGGTACTAGTTTTGTTTATACGGTGGATCTCTCTCTTCGACATCTTTATCTTTGTGGGCTAGACGTATGACGGTCTAGGATTTTATTCTTGTATTGATCTGTGCTATGCTTGTTAGATTGAACCTGGGAGTCAGACTGAACAAGCTCCTCCTTCTGCTGTACTGATGTTGGGACCTGAGGATATGCGTGGCTTCAAATTTCTTACAATTTCAGTTGCACCTCGACCGGTATTGATCTTCACTCAGTCATTTAGATTTATCCTTTCTACTTCCATAAAAAAACAGACAGTCTTATAAAAGAAGAATAGTCTTTAAGATTTTCCCTCTCTACTACAATAAGTTTCTGAAGTGGTTTTTTCGCCTGATTTCTTTTTCCATTCTTATAGATTTAGGTTGGAATGCTTACAACCTAAAAATGTTGATTTCTTCTTTGAATAATTTTATAGCGTGTGAATTTTACTTTTCTTTTTGTAAATGAGCGAAATTAGCTTATTTATTTATTTTTAAAGAGCAATGTGTAAAAATTAGTGTGCATGTATTATAACTATTTTGATGTCAGACTGTTTCAGGCAGACCTCCTCCTGCAGTTTCCATGGCAGTTGGGCAATTCTTTAATCCTGATGCAGGGAGGGTGAAAATCTCACCTTGGTCGATGCTTCTTTCCAAGTACTATAATGATGTAAAAACCTCATGAAAATGCTTTCCTTAAGTTCTCCAATCACTCTGTGTCAACTTGATGACTAGACTATTTTAAAATTAATTGTGGTGTAGGACATATTTGTGAAGGAGGATCATTCTCTGGTGTTGAATTTATCATTCCCCATTAGCTTAGGACTTCTTCCAGTTACCTTGCAACTTGAAACAACTGGGTGCGGAATTAAGAGTTCTGGATTTTCAGATGATCAAGCCGGTGATATCGAAAACAATAGTAAGTTCAATGCTTTCTTGCATACATTATGACTTATGTCATGTTTTTTATGTATCTATGTTATGAATACTGTAACTTGCAATACATAAATTTATATTCTAGACATGGATTTCTTCATTTCCTTCCATTTTTTTCCAGACATGTACATCTTTCTATAGCTCTTATAAATCATATTCTCTCCTCTTTTGTTCAACGGGGGAAGTCTTTTGTAGCTCATTTGGTTCAGACTTTTGCCCTTCTTTTATAAATTTCATACATCAATGAAATTTGTTTCTTATCCTTTTTTAACATGAGGCGAGATTTTTCATTAAATAAGTGAAATGAAACTAGTGCTTGAAGATACGAACTTCGTAAGAGAGTGAAAAAAGATCAGAACAGAATAAAAAAGAATCAACAAAGAGACCCATCAAAGAACGAAATACTGAAAAGATCACAAATTTCTTCCATCATTTTCTTATTTCAATAAATTATATGTTTTGTCATCCTACACTTAGCTCAATTAGTAATTTACATATACCCTCAACCAAAAAGGTCAATGATTCGAATCTCCCTCCGCCAGTTGTTGTTTTTTAGATGAGAGTGATGAGAGCATTTCATTGATAAAATGAAATTACAAAAGGGCAAGGAATGCCATGAAGACTACAGAAGACAATTCCATCGAGAAATAAGAGAAGTAAGGTCGTAAACTCGTAATCACAAAAGAATGAGGTGAATTTACACCAAAATAAAGCTATATATGTAAGGAGTTAGAAAAAGATGAGAAATCCCTAGCTTTGTCTTTGAAGATGTGTCAGTTTCGTTATAGTCAAATGTTTCAAAGGAAAGCTTTAAAGAAAAAAGTCTACCTGACCTCTTTTTCCCTCTTAAAAGGATGACCATTGAGGAGCAAATAAAGAAGGATAAGAGAGTCATTTGAAAAGACCATGTGATAGTTGAAAGCCTCCAAAGACTTTGACCAAAAAGCACGAGCAAAATCACACGTGATGGAAAGGTGCATGGTAGTCTAGCTGGGGCACACCATCTAGGAGCAGAGACGATCCATGGAGCTATTTTGATCAATACATCCACTGTGTTAATGCAACCGTGACCGAATTCCCAGAGGAAGAATTTGACCTCTTTAGGTATGGGGCCTTTCCATAAGGTTAGTATAGATTCTTAAGGAGGAGGAGACCAGTGGAAGAAAGCTTGCTTTATCAAAGTTGTATATATTCCCTAGGGAGTTCATAGGCCATTTCCCATAGTCCTCCTTCGAGGGATTGGAAGGAGAATAAGAATTGTGGATAGCTGAGCTCATTTCGTTATCAGTGAGGTGTCTTCTCAAATGTAACTTGCAATACATAAATTGTTGTTGAACTCGAAGAATATATATATATATAAATTGGTTTTATTCCTCCTTTTCCTTGTGGGTGAGGACTTTGATGAATATTCTATCGGGATAATTATAGGATGAAGACTTCATTGATGTATGGGAGTTACAAAAGTCTTCTCCAATTGGACAAAAGAGTATAGGGAGAATCAAAGGGAGATACCTCTGATAATGGAGGTAGATTACAAGTTTTTAGCATTTAGATTTGTGAGGCTTCTGTTTCCTCTTCCAGATCCTCCTACCCAAGTCATGTAACATTCAGCCCAGAAGTGTAAAAGTTTTCAATGCTTCAGTGAGAAATTCCCTTCGCCCCTCTTTTGTACATCTCAGGAAATTTGAGCTTCCAAATAATCTCGGAGACGACAATTTGATCCATGAATGAAAGTAAAGAGCAACACGAGAAGAGAGGGGACA
Source organism: Benincasa hispida (assembly GCF_009727055.1). NCBI lineage: Eukaryota > Viridiplantae > Streptophyta > Magnoliopsida > Cucurbitales > Cucurbitaceae > Benincasa > Benincasa hispida. The sequence continues at coordinate 63,392,991 of NC_052357.1, read as the reverse complement.
TATATTGGCCTGTCTCGGATTCCTAGAATACAAATACATTTCATATGCTCATCATAGGAATACTAGCAGTATGATCGAGGAGTTCCTCCTCAATCCGCCTCGTGGGGTGAACGGTCGCTTTTTATGGCTTGCTCAGGTGTGAGTGATCTTATGGAGTTTGTGGGGTGAGCAGAATAATAAGACTTTTAGAGGGAGGGATAGGGACCCTAGTGAGGTTTGGTCTTTTGTTTGCTATCATGTTTCTTTGTGGGCTTCGATTTCGAAGACTTTTTGTAACTATTCTATAGACATTATTTTGCACAGCTAGAGTCCCTTCTTGTAGAAGGATGCCTCTTTTTGTGGGCTTGGTTTTTCGTATGCCCGTGTATTCTTTCATTTTTTTCTCAATAGAAGTTGTTTCTATAAATAAAAAAAAAAGAAAAAAGAAAAAAGAAAAAAGAAACATCCAAATATTTATTTAATCTTCCATTGTGCAACCGAGCACATAAAAATTGATTTCTTTTTTAGAATTTTTGTTATTGCAATCTATTTTGTAGGCTCAAGATTTGATTTGTCTGTGAATTCCATGCTTCGAAGAGATTCCTGTTTGAAGAGGCAGCAGCCGGGAAGCCTTCTTATTCCTTCTGCTTGATGGTCTGGTCTTGCATTTTTAGTAGTCTGTCTAGGCTTAATTCAGAGTTTCAAAGTTTGCCCATCTCATATGTTACGTACATCCTATAATGCCTGTCAGATGTCACAAGCCATTCAAACTTCCTATGCATCAATTAACACACGTATGTTTTTTTGTCTATCAGAATAGTTCAACTGATAAAAATTAATTGGTTTAAGGTACCTCTCATGGGTTCTAATCCCCCCAACCCCAATCCAGCTCCATATATATACATTTCATCTATTCCGCTGCTTTTTTACGACCTCCCCAACAGCTGACTGCTCCTTCTTGAGATTTTTCATTATCATTTCTGCATGTTGTCATTTAGAATTGTAAAATTAACTATCCCATAAATCATAATCATTGCTAAATTTTATGAGATCCATTTTTGTGGAGGTTGAAAGATTTTTTTTTTTGAAACGAAATGAGCCTCTTTATTAGAATAAAAAGAGACTAATGTTCAAGGTACAAGAGAGTTATACGAGGAGCATGAATAACAAAAAAAAAAAAAAAAGGAAACAGAATGAAACAAACAAAGCAAAACTAAAAGAAAGGATCAGGAAGCGCACCCAGGCATCTTAACTAGGTGACCACCCCCTTAGTGCCCTCATCATTTCCATACAACGGTACAAAGGCCAAAGAAATACAAGAAAATTGATAAAGCGATAAACCGAAAATAAATCTAGACAACAAGCCTAAGGAGTCGGGGAGATGAAAGCCTGCCAATTCAAATTTATATCTTGTATAGAGAAGTCCTCGAAGTCACTGTTTAAGGAGCACCAGGCTGAAGCATTTCTTTGAGCTGAGTCAAAACGAGCCCTCCAACAAGTTTCTTTATCGTGAAAAATTCTTTGATTTCTTTCAAACCATAGATCTACTAGAATAGCCTTAACCATATTGATCCATAATAATCTTGGCCTCTTTTTGAGAAAGGGGCCTAATAGGAGTTGGAGTATGTTGCCTCTAAAATTATCTCTAAACACCCCGACGAAGTTAAAGATGTGGATAAAGTTCCACCAACAGCTTTCTAGGTATGGGCAATTGAAGAAGAGGTGTTGCAAGTCCTCTCCTGCCTTTTTGCATAAAGGGCAAAAAGAAGGCGATAAACAGGCCGAGTGGAGTTTTCTTTGCATGACCGAGGAGCAGTTTAGGAGACCAAAGAGCATTATCCAGATTTGGATGTTGACTCTCCTCGGGCTCTTAGTCTTCCATAAAGCCTTGAAAAGGCTTTTATCCATTGGGGACGAAGGGGAGAGATGTGCAATGAGAGATTTAATTGTGAAGAAACCTGATGCTTCCAAAGACCATGATCTTAGATTTGGGCTAGCTGAGACTGATCTTTCTGAGAGGACAAGTAGCAAGGCCTGAAAATGAATTACTTCCTCCTCTTTAAGCAAACGGCAAAAAATGATGGACCAAGAGTTCAGAGAATGATCTCAATGAGAAGCTATTGAGCCCTTGGCAATAGGATAATTCTAAACAAACTTGGATAGAGTGTGGACAAAGGGGTTGAGTCTATCCAAGGATTAGACCAAAAACCTGTTCGAAAGCCATCGCGGAGGTTGAAAGAATTATAGTCGTCTTTTTAGGAGATGGAGTGGAGTTCATATGGAGACCATGTTCTTCCTCATGAATTGCTTTACATAAGTCTTTTTTGTAACGATGAATCCTATGACCTTTCTATAATTATTGACAGTTGGAGGTTTTCTTGCTCATTTGGCTTTTGTCTGCTCTAGCCTTGTACATTTCATTTGAAAGAAAAAAAACAGTTTCCCAAGTGTTTTTAGCACCCTTCATTGTAAAAGTGGACATCATATGAAAAGAAAAGGAGGGGATGAAACTGACATTCATTTGAAAGATCTCTTATTATTCCTCAATTTGCTGTGTTAATAGTTCAAATTTCATGGATATACACTTCATATTCATATCATTTGCGAACATTATGGAGCAGAAATTTCCTGACTATGTTTAGGGTTTAAACTTTGGCAGTTCTCGTGTTATCATCTGCAAACGTCTGTTAGGTGTTTTATTTCGCTATAAAGTGAGCATAAAATGTTTATGGTTAATCTACTAAGTACCAACCACTTTTATGTTACTTCGCGACTCATCATGGACTTGTGAAAGGAACTCCCTATTGTTGAGAGTTGGGACAGAGCTTAAATGACATTTTCATGTAATTATTCATCCACCCTGATTCACTTTTTTGGTAATCCAGGGCTGTGCAGACTGCGTTGTTTTCCCCCTGTAGCACTCTCTTGGGATGATATATCTGGTCTTCATATTTTCCTGAATCTTCAGAGTGAGACAATTCTTGTTGATTCCTCACCAGCACTCTTGAGTTCTAGTGCAGGATCTGAGAAAACAACCGTTCTATTGTTGGTATGAAGTTTCTTCCAGAATTCTTCTTTTATTTGTCCTTATGTAATAAAAATAAAAAAATGTTGATCTTGTTAACTCTTTTCATCTCTACAGGTAGATCCTCACTGTTCATACAAAACAAACATTGTTGTCTCTCTCAGTGCAGCTGCCAGCAGATTTTTGCTTTTATATAATTCACAGGTAACAGGCTTATTAATATCCGAAATATGTACTTGCTTATTTCTTTAGCCACTAAATGTTTCACATTATTCCCCGTTGAAAGAAGAGTCCTGCATATATTTATTTTATTTTTATGCTTCATGTTTTATTTTATCTTTTTTTTTTTTTTTTAAATATTTGGATGAGAAACCAAACTTTCATTGAGAAAGATGAAAGGATATACAAAGGACGGAAACAAGCCCAGAAAACAAGCAAACCCCCACACCCAATTACAAAGAGGGGTCCCAATCCAAAAGAATGAGGCTTTGATAGTTACAGAAAAGAAAAAAAAACGAAGAAAAAAACTCCATTAACAGATGTCATAAAGAGAAATTAAGTTGATAGTTACAAAAAGAAGTTCTTCCAATTCGTTGAACATGTTTCCCTCTCTTAGATGGAGTCCATTCATTAACAAAAAATTAGCTAAGATATCGTTAAACCGTCTTTGCTAATTGTTAGCTGCCGAATGGCACTCTTGTGTCAGCTAGCTTAAATTAAAACAACACTGAGTGCAAATCTTGATTTTCCGTTATGCTTTTCAAATGCTTCTCTTCTAGTATTCTTCCTCCCTTTTGAGTTTATGATATATTTTTGAATTGTTTTCGTTCTCTCATTGGTGAAGACTAAAGAGTCTTGGGGAAATCTTGGAAGAATCTTGGAGCTGAAGTTTTTATTCATTGATTAAAATGAGTTTATAAGCTTCCTTTAAATAGGCTCAAAGGGAAAAGGCTTATACACACCTAATTAACTAACTAACTTAACCTCCTTTAAATAGACTCAAAGGAGAAGGGTTTTGTTACGCCTATTCTAAAATTAAAACTGAATTTAAAAAGAGAATACAATCTGTCATTTTACAAGAAATGTCCAAAATACCCTCAATATCCCTACATCAACTCGGCCCCCTTAGAATTAAACTCGTCCTCGAGTTTTAAGTTGAAAGCTTGAGCTCATCCGAGGCTTGATAAGGGAAGATGTCTGCAACATCGAAAGTATTGCTTATGTTGAATGAAGATGGGAGGTCGATCTTGTAAGAATTATCACTATACTTCTCAAGGATAGTAAATAGTCCGAGCTTTTCGTCATTAAGTTTGTTGTATGCTCCTTTTGGCAAGTGGTCCTTTCGAAGATATATCATTACAAGGTCTCCCGGCTTGAATGAAACATGTCTTTTATGACTATCCGCTTGTATGTGGAGGTTGCTTTCTCTAGGTGGTCAAGGACTTCCGAGTGTAGTTCTTGAATACGTTCAGCAAGTTGTTTAGCTTCTTCGCTAATATCTACGTTAGAATGAAAAGTTGTAAGATCAAAAGTCAAATGAGGGGGTCTAGTGTATACAATCTCAAATGGACACTTCCCTGTTGATCTATTCTGCATGTTGTAAGTAAACTCTGCTTGTGCAAGGTTAGTGTCCCATTGTTTTGGTTGATTTCCACTTAGACATTGAAGCATATCACCCAATGTTCGGTTTGTAACTTCTGTTTGACCGTCCGTTTGTGGGTGGCTTGAAGAGCTAAATTCGAGGTTAGTACCAAAACGTTTCCACAAATTTTTCCCAAAAAAACCTCATAAATTTGACATCTTTATCAGACACAATTGTCTTTGGAATTCCATGAAGCTTGACAACATCTCGAAAGAAAAGATTAGCAATGTTCAAAGCATCATATGTTTTCTTACAAGGTATGAAATGAACCATTTTGCTAAACCTATCCACAACAACAAATATAAAGTCAAACCCCTTTTGTGTCCTTGGCAACTCTAATATAAAATTCATCGATAAGTCCTCCCAAATGTTAGTAGGGATTGGAAGAGGAGTATACAAACCGGTGTTTTGAGTGTGACCTTTGGAGATTTGGCAAGTAAAGCACCTTTTTACTAAATTGTTGACATCTTTGCGGAGTTGAGGCCAGAAAAATCGTGTGGCAAGGGTTTCATCGGTTTTGTCACGGCCTAAATGAGCTGCTAGACTGCCCGAATGGGCTTCCATGATGATAGCCTTGCGTAGAGATCCTTGTGGGATGCATAACCTATTACCACAAAATAAAAAACCATCCAAAAGGTGGTAGTCCTTAGGAGGAGAGTTAGAGAAACATTTATGCCAAATATCATGGAAATCAGAGTCATTCTCACAACAATTTGGTAGATGGTCAAAGGGAATAATTTTACTTTGAAGCATGGTAAGGAGAGATGACTTTCTACTCAAGGCATCAACAACTTTGTTAGTGATTTCAGATGTATGCTTGATGATAAAATCGAATTTTTGACCCTCCTAGGCAAATCTTGGTTTCTTTGAAGTAATTGATGCAGGTTTTCAGGCCTTTGTTGAATTTCTTGCAGCTGATCTTGATTGTTTCAACCAGCTTGGAGTCCGGCTAATGCTTCTTGATGAGTTTTTGGTTGATTTTCAACCATTCTTCCTGCGTCCAAAGTCAGTTTTTCAATTGCTTGTTGCAAACCTGCCATAGAACTTTGCATAGCACTCATATGATCCATGATGCCATTGATGGTAGTTTCTAGATTGCCTAATCTTCGGGTGGTGGTTTGAGGAGAGGTGGAAAAAGATGCTTCGCATCATTAGAAGAGAGAGGGAGAAGAGTGGGGAATTTACCGAGCCCTTTACTCGTCATGAGGCCCCTTCATGAGGTCGCTCTAATACCAAATGATAAAGACTAAAGAGTCTTGGAGAAATCTTGGAAGAATCTTAGAGCTGAAGTTTTTATTCATTGATTAAAATGAGTGATAAGTTCCCTTTAAATAGGCCCAAAGGGGAAAGGGCTTGTACACACCTAATTAACTAACTAACCTAACCTCCTTTAAATAGACCCAAAGGAGAAGGGTTTTTTCACACCTATTCTAAAATTAAAACTGAATTTAAAAAGAGAATACAATCTGTCATTTTACAAGAAATATCCAAAATACCCTTTTTACAAGAAATGCCCAAAATACTCTTAATATCCCTACATTACTCATTCTCTCACATGCATGCATTAGATTTGTCTAACATATTCCAAGTAGGTTTAGAAATCTTACGTTAGGCATTGTTTTCTTGCAGATAGTTGGTTTTTGTATTGTTGTTGTTTTCTTTGCACTGATGCGGCAAGCGCAAGCATGGAATCATGATTTTCCCGTACCCTCAATGCTGACAGCTGTAGAGTCCAACTTGAGAATACCATTCCCATTTTTTTATTTGGTCATCATACCTATTTTACTATCTTTATTCCTATCGCTTTTAACTTCTCAACCGTTACCTCCTTTGGCTATCTTCATCACAGTCTCAGTAGTCTGTTATTCATTTGCAAATGCTACTGTCATTATTGTGATTTTGGTATCCCAGCTGATTTTCTACATGATGGCGGTTGTGCATGTTTTCATCAAGACAAGGTCAGATTTTTATTCCGTTGTACAATTCACACAACTGGAATACTAATTGAATAGATGATATCTTAAGCATTTTCTGATAGATGAAACTTCTTAATCGAACTACACTAGGAAGGGGACGGGTAGGCTATTGGAGTGTCAGTGGTGTAAACATATTGGTACTAAATAATCAAAGGGTTTAAGGTCATTGATTCATTCATCACGCTGGCCAGTATATTAGCCATCTTTCTGAATGCCTATTACTGCATGCTTATGTGCCTGATTGACTGCCTGACATGTTGCAGGTGGCAAGTGTGGGAAGGAAATGTTTGCTTTGTGCTGTTTAGTTGGTTTGGCAAACTATTTTCACGTTTTCAATCATCCAAGGTGTGATTTTATCTGTGATAATAAATGCAGTTAATCATTTACCGTTCATAGTATGCTAGAACTAGATCTTCGCCAGACAAACCAGACCCTGTTCAAATGTTTGTCATCTTTATTTCGAGTCATGATGTGTTGTGTGCTTCGCTCGAGTTGTCCAATAACTATAATGTGCATTTACCTTTACTCGTTTGGTTGTGAACTAAAAATGAATTGAACAATCATTTTCGTGTGGACTTTCAGATTTTCTGATTCAGCAGTACTATGCCTGTTTGGTGCAACGAACCTTGAGTATCCGAACAAGGGTTCCCAAGTGTATCCTAGTTCTGTTTCCATAAGAAACTATGTTGTCCATGACTTGGACTATCATGTATGTTAATAACTTATCATATTAATACTTGAAAAGGAGCTTGTTTCCAAATTTATACCTTTGGGGAGAATCTAATTCTGAGAAGCATAGAATTTGTTGTCCCTTGTTGTCCATTTAACTTAACTTGCTTCTGTTTCGATAGTGTAAGGTTATGAGCTGTTGATTTCCAATTTGATCAGATTATCTCACTCATTTTGTAATAGGTTATAAGGGTGTTGGGAGTCAATCCGTTACTGGCTACTGCACTTTCTGCTATTACCTTGGCATGCTTTATTCACCCGGCTATGGGATTGTTTTTGCTACTCGTTTTCCATGCTTTCTGTTGTCACAATGCCCTGTCCAGGTACTTGTAAGCTGGCCCTTTTCATCATTATTTTGTCTTTTTGTGGGGGGAGCCTTTTTCCCCCATTTTTGTTTTTTGTTTTTGTTTTTTTTGTGTGTGTGTGTGTGACGAGAAACAGAAAAGTTATCATAAGAAAAGCCAACAAAAACACCCTGAGGGCAAGGGGTTGTGGGGACCCCTACCCAAGGAACTAACGAAGGAGAGCCTTCCAATTGTTAATAATTAAAAAGCTATAATTACAAAAGAATTTGGTATAATTTGTGCACCACCAAGTGGCTGTATGTCATACAATTTTTGTGGAGAAACCTTAATAATGACACCATTTTATTAAACCGGAAATACCCATGTACATGTAAGTTGACCCTTCCCATCATTATTTTCTTCTCTTGGGGGAAACCTTAAAATGCCTTCTAAGAAATGTAATGTTATTAAACTTGAAATGAATCGAGAAATATGAATATCAAGATTTCACCAAAAATCATTGGTTGAAAAAACTACGACTATTAAGGGTTTCTACAACAAAATAAAAAGTAACTGGCATCCGGGACTAAGATAAGGTTGTCAATCTCGTATGATACACACAACTCACATATTAGTAGATCAGAACGTGTGGTTGAATAAAAGATTTATGGCATGTACATTTCCGATGGTTTGATAGAAGGAAACGCTCAATAGTGTGATAATGGGGTGGCAAACAATGAAAACAAAATGGGTCTGGTCGATGAGATCAAAAGTTCTGGCAGCCAGTTTGAATAGAGTCCTTGTACTCCTGTGATGGCATGAAATCTTTGAGAACTGATGGGAAAAAAAAAAAAAGTCCACCTTCACAATACGTACAATCTTAGAAAAGACACTTTATTATTCTCTTGCACTTGCCTGAGTTCAGATTTTCATTTTCTCCTATGCCGCTCCAAGTGTTATTGCGTCATTTTTTTGACAGCTTCCTTTTGCAGCCATGTACGAAGCAAAAAATTACAAGGTGGAAATGGTTCTCAACAATCTGCATTTCCATTGCCCAATAAATTGAACTTGAAGGAGTCTATTGAAGATAACCTTTCCACCAGTCCTGGCTCTTCAAAAAGTTTTGGGGAAACACAATTGGAGATATTTCATCATTGTCATGGCTTATTGATCTTGCATCTAGTGGCAGCAGTAATGTTTGCACCCTCACTTGTTGCTTGGTTGCAGGTATGATTATGAACTAAATGATTGTCGAAATCTTAAGATATTATTTTCGTCTGAAATCTTTAGCATGACATAGTTTCTATTTGACATCATTTGGGGAAAAAAAGTCTTTTTATTTGTGGTTCCTTTTCTGTTTAATTGGATAAATAACAAAACAACATTGTTTGTTACATGTTTTTCTAATTGCATAGTCAAGTTCCTGAGTTTTTGGAGTTATCCTCCATTCTCCTCTCTAAAGAAAACGACTCTGATTTTTCACCTTGCATTTAAACATCTTGTGGGTTTTCATATTGCCTATTCTTTGGGATTGCAGAGAATAGGGACAAATCAGAGCTTCCCATGGTTGTTGGATTCTTTCCTTTGTACTGGAGTTATCCTCCACGGTGTCTGCAATTCAAAACCCGAGTTCAATTCCTATTTATTTTCCTTCTTTGGCCTATCACGGGCAGAAATTAGACTGGACTTCATCTATTTAATTGCTGGAAATTATACCTACATCTGTAGCCTGGCTTTGGCTCCATATAAAGTCTTTTATGCCATGGCCGCCATAGGGGCCATATCGTTAGCCTTGAGGATTTTACAGAAGAGGACCAGGGAGAAGTTAGAGCCCCATTTCGGCGGTCGAAAGCACTCTCACAGACATTGAGAACAATAACAAACATCAGCCTGAGTTTTATAACTGGCATTAAACCAGTTGCTCCCATTTGCTTGGTTCTCTAAAAAGGTTCAGATTTGTAATGGTTGTTCTAGCGACAAAACTTGCCATAGATTACATGTAATTGCAAAATAGGGTGAGAATTAGATCTTATGAGTCTTACAAGAGGCTGAGGCGTTTTTATCACATGGCCATCCCAGCTTTTATTCTTTTTTTTTTTTTTTTTAAAACAAAAAAAAAAAACACATTTAATTGTATTTTGTTCTGACATATGAATTTGGAGAGAGTTTGCTTTGGTGTTGCGGCTTGACAGGTAGCTAATTCGTTCGTGTATTGTAGAACATTAACAAAGTTGATTATCGAAAAAGAGGTACGCGTTTTTTCTTTTTTGTTTCAAAAACTTCATTTGATTGTAGTTTTTCCATGTCTGTAATTGTATGTGCATTTGATCTGTCAAGTTAATGCTCTTCTTTCCTACATCGCAAATACATAAGCTTCCAGATTTGTTTTGGCCTTTTTATTCCATGAGATTAAAATATCTAACATTTTGGTCGATATTATAATGTCTTAACCGGTTGAGTTATATGAACGTCAACATAGTTAAACTGACATAAAATTGTACTATCAATCTCGAGGTTAGAAGTTTAAATCTTCCACTCTACAAAATGACATAAAAAAAGAGAGAGAAAACTAGTCGAGTTATGTTCAAGTTGTCCAAATACATTTTTGTTCGCATAACAATAAGGGTTGTAATGTGCAGACAAATGATTTGCATTTATTTTTAGTTAATAGTTTAACCTTTTGGTAATTATTGCACATGAATTTCTATTTAAAATAATGTAACAATGTCTGTGATTTATATATAATGCTCCAAACTTTCGTTTATCTGATTTACAGAATGAGATATGGCGGCGCCATGTGTTTCTTTTTTTTTTTTTTTCTCTTTAGGTGGCTTCTTTGTTAGGTTGTCATTTTCAGTTTCTCTTTCTTCTATCATTGTCTCAATTGTCGGTCCTCCTAAAAATATCCCTTGTAAACAAAAATCTTGTGTGTTTGAACAAAAGGATTGAAAGGAGATGAAATTATAAAAAGGGATGAAGTATATGCACTATTAAGGTTAAAAATCTGAGAGACTGAATTGATTGTGTGACAAAATTGATCACTAAACTGACTGAAATAAATTGAACTAATCAAGTTCAAAAAAAGAAAAGGTCCAAAACGAACCAAATGGCAATAATTCAAGTTTATAATTTATGCAATTGAATCGATCGAGATTAGTTGAATGAATCAACACAACTTAATTGCTTGCAAAAACATAATATTGTATTATATGAAGACTGGCCCATAGGTTGCAAGGACCGAGTGATAAATGGTATGTATATATAATTTTTTGATAATACATCGAGTGAGAGATTTGATAATCTGATCTTAAGGTTAAGAGTACAAATTTTAAGTCACTTGAACTAATGATAAATGATAATTATATGAGCGATTTTTTGTTGAATTTAATAATCAACTAACATCCAAAAGTTGACAATATCATTGGGTGAAAAATAACACAATAATTTGATGTGTTCTATAATTACATATAATAAAAAAGACATTTGCAAATATAGTAATCAAATTCAAAGTATTTGTAGATATAATACAATATAAAAGGATTTGCAGCAAAATTTAGATTTTGTTTTCAAATTCTATTAGTGATAGACTATATTACTAATAGGGATCTATCAATGATTCATATCATTGATATGAGTCTATTAGCGATAGAGTCTATCACTAATGGATTTTGGTATATTTACAATGCTTTAAAAATATTGCTATACACTCTAGTAGTGCTATAAAATACAACTGCCTTGACAACAAAAAAAAAGTTGAGTTGATTTCATAAGATTTTTACGACTATCGTGTCTAATAAAGAGACAATGGATACAATGAAAATATCACGTACATAGCATGTATTAAATAGTGGTTAAAAGGGTCCCAATTTAATCATTTTCGCTCCTATTATATTATTTTTTGAAAGTTATAACTTGATCGCTTTTTATAGTCTAAGAGTACAAAGTTTCTAATTACCGCTCTAAGTTTTTTTGAAAGATTGACAGAAAGTGCAATCTTTCATATCTTTGCTTACAAAATTTCTTAACTGAATTACTATCAATTCACTATGCTGTTATTGAAGAATATTATTTTGGTCTTTAAATTTTGAATTTTGTTTATTTTGATTCTTGAATTTTTAAAAATATTTATTTTAATTTCTAAACTTTTAAGAAATATTTATTTTGGTCTCTGTTATTATAATTTTGTTAATTTGTTAACAAAATGGTATTTTTGGATGACTAAGTTATCAAATAAGATAACCACATTAAAAAATTTACAAAGCGATTTTCTATAGAATAACTTGAAAGTCATTTTTCGTTCAAGATTTCGATTGTTCACTGTTTTGGCGTATTGGGTGTTGGAATTTTACTTCACCTTTATCTTAATCAACACATCTAGAGCCTAAACATACAAGTCGTCTTACATTTTTGTTTAAGTTTTAACAAAATTTTAATTGTAAGGATTAACATAAATACTTTTTAAAAGTTTAAGAACTAAAATGAACGATTTTAAAAGTTTACAGATCAAAATAGAATAAGATTCAAAGTTGAAATATCAAAATAAGATTTAAATGTTTATTTTTTTTAAAAAAAAATTGAAACTAGACTGAAAAAAAAATCTCGTCAGTAAAATCAATCAATAAAAATAATATAAGAGAAGATAAGATATCAATTACAATCTAAAGTTGAATTAAAGAAAAAAAAAATACACGTATGGGGCCGTAAATATTGAGAGAAGCCAACTGAAAGATGATTTAGCAGTTCACAGCTTGCAATAATCGAGTCCACCGACAACCACAACCATTAGGTTTGAAGCTACCGACAATTTCCGGTGTTTCTCAGTACAGCCTGTTAACAGCAAAACCAATATATTTTCCTTTTTTTTTCTTCTAATTAAATTATCTTTTATCCTTCCACCTCGACAATAACACTTCAACTAAACCCTCCACGTGTAACAATTTCAATGGCTATTCTTTCAAAGTCAACTAACGCCCTAAAATTTACCGCTCTCCATCCAATTAGATCTTGGCACGTCGTCAACTGCCAAAGTATCCGAAAATCCCGTGGCTTACCGAGCCGAGTCGAGCCGTTTAGAGGACAATGGAAACCATTCGATCCGGTAGTAAGTAAAGAGACAAAGAGACGGAAAAAAAAATTAAAAAAAGACAAAAAAGCGAAATATAAAATATTTAAGAGACAGAGAGAGAGAGAGAGAGAGCAGCTGGTTTAGAGTAAAGTGCGATGGAGATGGCGTACTGAGTGGGAGAAGATTTAAGGAGAAAGAAAATCAATCTGTTCTTCTTATTTGGGTTCCGATCTGCTTCTGGTCCGGAATCTGAAGAAATTCCGACAAGATGGAAGCAAATGCGGGATTGGTGGCTGGATCTTACAAGAGGAATGAGCTTGTTCGGATTCGCCACGATTCCGATAGTGGGGTTAGTCTTCATCCACATTCAATTCATCAACATTTTAATCTGATCTTCTAACACTGAATTTGGTTTTTCATTGTTGATTTTATGATCTTAGTCACTTGTGTGGTGTGTTGATCTGTGAAGTGGAAGTTCAGATGTGGGGTTTTTTTTTTCTCCTTTTCTCGTTTGCGATCTTGGGGAATTTGGAACTGATTGCTACTTAAGTAGATTATATAGAACTAGATCCATTATGTTTTTTTTTGTAGTTTGTAATATATGAATCCGAGTGTTGATTTGATACTTATTGATGAGATGATTGAGCTTCAACTCCAATGTCTTAGCCGATGATGGACTATTGGTTTCTCTGTTTCGTTCATTAGTTGGATTTTGACATTTGGGGCTTTGATTTATGCTTTTTGCAGTTTGGTTCTTATTTGGCACTTTCCCCCTTCATTTTTTTGTTGTTTGGTGTATCAGTCTGTCATTCTTCAGTTCATGTTTCAGTACTGTTGTAGAGTTCGACTTGCTTTGCTAGTGCTTTTTGTGAAAATGCTGAAGATCTGCGTTTGTATCTCTTAGTTGAGATCTGTACATTATTTTGAAATTTTTACTTAACCTTCTTTCCATGTTATGGCCGCTGATATTGTAACTTACCCATGTTCCATTTTTCTTTGAATGATGCAGCCTAAACCTCTGAAGAATATAAACAGCCAAACATGTCAAATATGTGGTGACACGGTTGGTCTTACGGCCTCTGGTGATGTCTTTGTTGCTTGCAATGAATGTGCCTTTCCCGTTTGTCGTCCCTGTTATGAGTATGAGAGGAAAGATGGAAACCAGTCTTGCCCTCAGTGCAAGACTAGATACAAGAGGCACAAAGGTTTGATTGAATTTTTATGTCCTTTCTGATGCATGCTGACTGCTGTCTTGATCTGAGTTTTTTTTTTTTTTTTAAAAAAAACTCAATGATATGCTATTTCGTTGCAGGGAGTCCTCGTGTTGATGGTGATGATGATGAGGATGATGTGGATGACATTGAGAATGAGTTTAATTACATGCAAGGAAGTAGCAAGACTAAACGACAGTGGCATGGGGAAGATGCTGAACTATCTACTTCTGCGAGACATGAGTCTCAACCTATACCACTCCTTACAAATGGCCAATCAGTATGAATTTATCAATTTCCTTATGCATTTCCATATGTTGAGTTGTACATTCATGGTTATATTTTGCTTGCTTAACATCTTATGAATATGCTTCGGATTTTACATATTTCTATCACCTCCAATTGTTTAACATTTGGGTTCTTTAGGTGTCAGGAGAAATTCCTTGTGCTACCCCCGACAATCAATCAGTGCGAACCACATCTGGTCCTTTGGGTCCTCCAGAAAAGCATATGCAGTCCCATCCATATGTTGACCCACGGCAGCCAGGTATAAAGAAGCTTGAATTTTTCATGATCTTTGAGAAAGCTTTTCTGTTGTTTTAGGTTGGAACTAATTTCATTTTTTCATATCACAGTTCCTGTGAGAATTGTGGACCCATCAAAGGATTTGAATTCTTATGGCCTTGGGAATGTTGACTGGAAGGAAAGAGTGGAAGGTTGGAAACTGAAACAAGAGAAAAACATGATGCAGATGACAAGTAGGTACACTGAAGGGAAGGGGGACATGGAGGGCACTGGGTCAAATGGAGAAGAACTTCAAATGTAAGTACTTCATCCAAATCTAGCAGTTATATATACAGTTAAGTTATGAAAGCTGACAACAAATGAAACATGTTATTTTTCTTCAAAAATCATTCTATATACCATTAATCTATTCTTTATGTACTTAAACATCAGTGCTAATTTCATTGACTTAATTTATTTATTTCACAGGGCTGATGATGCTAGACAACCTTTGAGTCGTGTCGTTCCTATTCCATCCTCTCACTTGACCCCATATCGTGTTGTGATCATACTTCGTCTTATTATTCTGGGCTTCTTCTTACAGTACCGTTTGACACACCCTGTGAAGGATGCATACCCCTTGTGGTTAACATCAGTTATTTGTGAAGTTTGGTTTGCCCTTTCCTGGCTTCTGGATCAGTTTCCAAAATGGTCTCCTGTCAATCGTGAGACCTTCCTTGAAAGACTTGCGCTAAGGTCAGTCTAGTTTTTCTGCATTTTGTCTAATCTAAAGGGTTTGGTTTGGAAGACCAGTGGCAATTAGTTCTACTATTAAGTCAATTGTTGTCTTCACCATGCAGATATGATCGTGAAGGAGAACCATCACAGTTAGCTCCTGTTGATGTCTTTGTTAGTACAGTGGATCCGCTCAAAGAGCCTCCACTTGTCACCGCAAACACTGTGCTTTCCATACTTGCTGTGGACTACCCAGTGGACAAAGTCTCCTGCTATGTATCAGATGATGGTTCAGCAATGCTCACTTTTGAAGCGCTCTCTGAAACTGCAGAATTTGCAAGGAAGTGGGTACCCTTTTGCAAGAAGCACCACATTGAGCCAAGGGCCCCTGAATTTTATTTTGCTCAAAAAATAGACTACTTGAAGGACAAGATTAAACCTTCTTTTGTCAAAGAGCGGCGAGCAATGAAGGTAAGAAAGCTATGCAAATGATGATTTGATATTCACATAGTTGTGTCCATTGTTTGATATGCACTTTCTTTCATGGTGTGAGTTACTCATACGGAGTAATATGAAATAGTATGAAGCAATAGTTTCTCAACATTTAGAGTGTTTTGGAGCTGGAAATTCTTAGAATTTTATGTCTGCTTCAATAATGAGAATGTGGTCTAGAAACTGCAAAGCATGCCCTATGGAACCCCCAAATTCATTTAGCTTTGGAATAACATTGATTCATCTAATTTTAAAAGGCTAAGTAGATGGATACATATTTTTTATTCTCTTGACATTGAAAGTTAAGGTGTTGTTTCACAGAGAGAGTATGAAGAATTCAAGGTCCGGATCAATGCGCTTGTTGCCAAAGCACAAAAGATGCCTGAGGAAGGTTGGACCATGCAGGATGGAACGCCATGGCCAGGAAACAATCCCAGGGATCATCCTGGAATGATACAGGTTTCTTAGCTTTTAAATAGTTTGTTTCGCATTTTGTTTTATCATTTTTTGGGGCAATATTGATGTTGTGTATGTTCAAGTGCAGGTTTTCTTAGGCCACAGTGGAGGTCTTGATACTGATGGCAATGAACTACCACGACTTGTTTATGTTTCTCGTGAGAAGCGACCAGGTTTCCAGCACCACAAGAAAGCTGGAGCCATGAATGCATTGGTTTGTCATTTTTCTTTGATACAATCGTGCATAAAAGACACAAGAAATTGAAAGAAGAGGAAGAATTTGACTTATAAATGTCAGAAAAAGAAATACAACAGTAATAGTGAAGAGATGAGACTGCACTTTTGTGGTTTTCTGTAATTATTTAATGACTTGGTTTCATCTTATCTGCAGATCCGAGTTTCTGCCGTGCTTACTAATGGAGCATATCTTTTGAATGTCGATTGTGATCACTACTTCAACAACAGCAAAGCTCTCAAGGAAGCCATGTGTTTCATGATGGACCCTGCTTATGGGAAGAAAACATGTTATGTACAATTCCCACAACGTTTTGATGGCATTGATTTGCACGATCGATATGCCAATCGCAACATAGTCTTTTTTGACGTAGGTTATTTGACCTGTCATCAAGCATTTCAATCATATATTTTGGCGTAATTTTGATGCTTTTGGGGTTTGGCTTGTTACTTGTAATTGACATTGTGTTCCTTCTTGCTATGCTCTTCAGATAAACTTGAAGGGGTTGGATGGCCTCCAGGGTCCGGTGTATGTGGGAACTGGTTGCTGTTTCAATCGGCAAGCTTTATATGGTTATGATCCAGTTCTGACTGAGGCAGATTTGGAACCAAATATCATCATTAAGAGTTGCTGTGGTTCAAGAAAGAAGGGCAGGAACAAGAAGTACATCGACAAAAAGAGGGCTGCAAAGAGGACTGAGTCTACCATTCCTATCTTTAATATGGAAGATATTGAGGAAGGTGTTGAAGGTTGGTTTGCCCTCATAATACTCGTTCTCGTTCTTTATTCTTCATTTTAAAAACGTTCTCTAATAAATAAATGAAGGTATGTCTTACTTTTTTTTAAGAGACTTGGTGGAGAGTCCAGCTGCCACTTCTATAACTGTTGGACGTACGAGAGAGGGAAAATTATTTTTTAACCATGTGAATATTGCAACATTGTGACATCTGGAACTTCGTAATAGTTTTCATGAGATAAAGTGATAGAGATTGCAATTTTAAAATAGAATGTTTACCTTGTTTACTGTATCCTACAGGATATGATGATGAGAGGTCACTCCTGATGTCTCAGAAGAGTTTAGAGAAGCGCTTTGGCCAATCTCCCGTTTTTATTGCAGCCACTTTCATGGAAATGGGAGGTATTCCACCTTCAACCAATCCTGCAACTCTTCTAAAGGAAGCAATTCATGTCATCAGTTGTGGATATGAAGATAAGACAGAATGGGGAAAAGAGGTTAGTTGCTATCAGACAACATCCCCTCATCCTCCTTTCTTTTATATTTTTCCCTCTCTTCTACCCCTTCTTAAGAGAGAGCGCTTCAAAGATGAGACTGATTTACTCAGTTCTAACACTTATTTATTTATTTATTTATTTACTTCTAGATTGGGTGGATCTATGGTTCTGTGACGGAAGATATTCTGACTGGGTTTAAGATGCACGCTCGCGGGTGGATATCAATTTACTGCATGCCTCCTCGCCCGGCATTCAAGGGATCTGCTCCCATCAATCTTTCTGATCGTTTAAACCAGGTGCTTCGATGGGCTTTGGGTTCCATAGAAATCTTGCTTAGCAGGCATTGTCCTATCTGGTATGGCTACAATGGAAGGCTAAAGCTTTTGGAGAGAATAGCATACATCAATACTATCGTCTACCCTATCACCTCAATTCCACTTATTGCTTACTGTATGCTTCCGGCGTTCTGTCTTTTGACTGGAAAGTTCATCATTCCTGAGGTAATTTGATAGTTTCTTCCTTATGAAATTGAAGTTTGATCAATTATGTTTCCATGATAAATCATTTGTTTCATCTGATCTAAATGTGGGACTCCTCAAATATTTTGATAGTATATGCAACATTAACGATAATCGACATCCTCTTTCAATAACTTGTGATGAAATAACAATTGCATTTTCTAATTCGAAGACATCCTATATTCAATCTGTATATAATACACTATGCTTTCCTCTCAATTTTTATATAACGTACCGTTTTCATAACCTAATTTGCAGATAAGCAACTTTGCCAGTATGTGGTTCATTCTCCTTTTCGTCTCCATCTTTGCAACGGGTATTCTTGAACTCAGATGGAGTGGGGTTAGCATTGAAGACTGGTGGAGGAACGAGCAATTTTGGGTCATCGGTGGAACTTCAGCTCATCTGTTTGCCGTCTTCCAGGGTCTTCTAAAAGTTCTTGCTGGAATTGATACCAACTTCACTGTGACGTCAAAGGCTAGTGATGATGACGGGGATTTTGCAGAGCTTTATGTGTTCAAATGGACTTCTCTCCTCATCCCTCCCACCACTGTCCTTATTATGAATATGGTTGGTATCGTGGCCGGTGTGTCATATGCCATTAACAGTGGTTACCAGTCTTGGGGTCCTCTCTTTGGTAAGCTGTTCTTTGCATTGTGGGTTATTGTCCATTTATATCCTTTCCTAAAGGGTTTACTGGGAAGGCAAAACCGTACACCTACCATTGTCATTGTCTGGTCCATTCTCCTCGCTTCGATTTTCTCCTTGCTCTGGGTGCGAATTGATCCATTCACCTCGGCCTCGACAAAGGCTGCCAACGGTCAATGTGGTATCAATTGCTAGACAGTTACGTCATAGTTTTGTCCCGCGGTATGGTGATTTTCCTGTGAATATGACAAGAAAGAAATCAAGGCAAAGAAAAGAGCCCTCAGGAAGGAACGAATTTGAAGAAAATGAGAAATGATGACCTTTTCAGATTCTCTCACAGGTCTTTACACCAGAATTTGTAGGTGTTCTTGAAGTTGTATTGGTATGTTATAATGTTATTGTGCAGTATTGTGAAGTCTCATTTATTTAATGAAAATAGATAAAGGAATTATTTATATCAGGAGAATTTGTAAGAACAGACAGACAAGGAATTTTTTGATGTTTCCGAATTGTTATGACAGTGAAATTATAATTTATTAACTGTTCATGTTCAAGTGGTTCCCGATCAGCACCAGAAATGTGAAATTTATTAACTGATCATTTCACCTATATGTATATATAACAAATTTGGTTTCATACGTTTGGAAAAAATAAGAATTTGGTTCTTACGTAAGAATTGGTTCATCTAAATGGTTTGATAATAGAATTCAAGGAGGATTTTATCCAACTACATGGTCTATTATTGTTAAAGTTTATCAAGTTATAAGGATGAAATTTAAACTTAAGAGACTAAATTTTAGTTTTTTTTGAACCACGGGACTAAATTTGTAATTTAACATTTTCTAGTTCACATGAAAACAGATTCAAACGTTTGATCTTTTAGTTGAGAACGTATGCTTTAATCAGTTTGGACAATTTAATTATGCATAAGCATGCACATGTCAGATCGTTGTTCTTACTAGTTACCTATAGTTGAAGCATAGACATGTCGATTAGAAAGAAATCAATTTCTCACACTATAAGAACCATAAGAATAAAGAACAGTACAAATTTAGTATATATACTTTCACCATATTTTTACATTGTTTTATGAAAAGAAATCGATGCAACTCATTCTAAAGTTCTCTTACATCATGAGGCAAGTTCTCTTTCTCAGCATTGGGAAGATTCAAAATTCGACATGCCACAGCTGAAATCCGCTCCTTAGCTATAACGTTCGAGAGTCATGCAGAACAAACACTAACCACTAACCGACCAAACATTACTTTACTATTTAATCAAGCATATAAAAATCCGAGGTGGGTTTTGGTATTCTTCTCCAATTTTTAGCTAAGGTTTGATGTTAAAATTACCTTCTAATTTTCATCATCTTTGTCTACAAGAATCCTCTTGCAAGCTTCATAACACATGAATGAAATGCCTGCATTAGGCACTAGCTTGATGCAGCTGGGGCCAAGCCCTCTATATAAGCCCCGAATCCCTTCCCTTTCAACTATGCTTATAAGCGCATGAATAACATTCTTGTAGACTTGTCTTCCACTGAGAACCCCAACTTGCATCTGCTTGCGAGCTACCTCCAGCGGGAACGTTGCACTGCTCGAAATGGCACCAGCAGCTGATCCTATTAAAAGGGTTTGAATGTTGCCAATTTTTTCTTGCTTGAAGACCTTCCGGTAGGCTTTCCGCAATGTGTCGTAAGCAAAGTAATTGGTGGCAGAATAAGGAATCACTCCAATCAAACTAGGAGCAAGGCCTCTATAGAATTCTGCAGGCCCCTTCTCTTGAAGTATCTTTATGAAAGCATCTACCAGACCATCATAAACGCCTCTCTGCAAGAGTTTGCAAGAGATGGAGATTCCGTGACAACGTTTAAAGAACAAATAATGTTGTTTCAGTTCACTAAAATTTTCCAGCTACCTGTATGGTTAATCGGGTTTTGAGCAACTCGAGGGGGTATGTACAGAGGGTTGCACTAACTCCAGCACAGGCTCCAGCAACTAATGAAGCAGGGATTGGAATTTTTGGTTCCTCCCCTGGTCTGGGCGATAGGTTCTTGTTGACTGTATCAAAAGCAAAAAGCTGCAGAAAGAACAGCAGAGGAATCTGTAAGCATTGAAATAAATATAAAAAGCAGTTTTCACCTGAAGATGGGGTCGAGTCCTTCCTCTTATAATCTGGAAATGGATTTACTATGGAAAAGTTGGCACTTTCAGGGAGTTTAATCGTTAAGTTGGTGGAAACGAGAAGTTGGCTACATTAGATTATATTCTCAGGACTCATAAGAATATTAGGGAAAATGAAAAATTCTACATAGATGAGTTTCAAAGACACGACGGACTTCAAACCATAACAAATTGTTCGAGAAGGAAATTTATGGGTTCGATCTTCTAGAGATTTTATCATTTATGGATTCAATCAAAGTACAAGAATGATAATTAAGACGAACCTTATTTGTCTAACTCAAAACAGAGCCTAGGAAATATCCAAGCCGTAACTAGTTAACTACTATCAGGGTCATCTTTTTCATGGTTCTAAGAAGATGTTTTGGTTGACCATTTTGTGAGTTTTCTTCTAGATTGTGGGGCTAGCGCAATACTGGTCTTTCTAGAGACTCGGTTACAGTTTTTGATAATTTTATGAATTTGGTTCTATCTACAAGTTTGTATTGGTGCAAAACTAAGCACCCTTTTAAGCACAGTCTTTCTTATTTAGTTTCCAATTGGAAATCTCTTTTGTAATCACCTATAAATGCATTGAGGTTACCCCTTTATTTTCATTTATTCAATGAAATATTTCTTATCTAAAACAATACTGTCGAGGTCAGTTAGTTAAAGAACACAAAGGAAGGGAATTGTAGAGAATATATAAAATTATCAAATTTATCACATCATGACGCCATAAGCTTTTGGGTCCCAGTACATATACAATTAGACAGGAGGTCCTAAGTTTGAATTCCTTCAACAACTTCCTCCTCCAATTCATATTAATAGTTATAAACCAGGTCTTGTGAATCATACAAATATTCAGCCAACATGAAGGGATATCAAGAATGTACAAAAGGATTAAATTTAACAAAATCCAAAGAACCATTCTAGTAAGCAATTACCCAACAGGAAACCATCAAAAGCAAGCATAGATATTCTATTTCTATCCTAGTTTTCAAGTGCAATCCAATATCAACAAAATACAGAGCAAATTCAAAAGCAATAAATTAAAACAACAAGAAATCAGAGTTTCAAGTACCTCAATCGCTTTGCTGGGTGCAACCCGAATAACATTGACCAAATTCCCCCTAAACAATCCCTTCCACCCATCATTCTTCATAATATCATTGAACACCTCTGTGACAGAATGGCCACTATTACCCACCATTAAATGAGTCCTTATGGTCTCCAATGGCGCCACACAAGTGTTTGACACTGTTCCAGCAATTGCACCACTTATCAACCTCCTCAGTGAAGGATTTTCAACCTTAATTCTCAATTGAAAACCACCCTTCTTCTTGTTCTTGTTCTTCTTCAAAAACGTTTCCTCAACATTAACAGCCTCAGCAGAAGGAACATATTTCATACACAAATTGGTGTACAGAGAATTGGTGTCATCCGAATTTGAAGAATTCGGTGAGATGCCGAATCCGACACCCATCTGACCGACACTGGCGAATAAGCCTCCAGGGTGGAAGTGTCCTTCCTGGATACTCCATTGGGAGCCCAAATCGAAGACGGAGAAAAACCCATCTCTCTTATAGGCTAAAACTTGAGTTCCTTTACGACCCATCGGTTAGGACTCAGAACAAAAGAAGAAGAAGAAGGAAAGAGCGATTCTAATCGATGAAGAAAACCATAGTGGTGGTGGGAAAATTATGGGCTAAAGAACACGATCAAACAGTAGGGAATCGGGCATGAGAGGAGTTGATTCAACTGCAAATTTGAATTGAAAAAAAAGAGAGGAAATATGGGCTTATGGAAGGAGAAGGATGAACGGCGAGAAGAGAGAAAGAGTGAGAGAGACGAATCTCCCTCTCTTTGCCCGCCCAGCCTCCGATCCCCAGGGAACCCTTTTTCTTTTTTTTTTTTCCCTCTCTTTCTTTTTCATCTTTTTGGAAAGATTCCGATTCCGATCTTTTGATTTTTGATTTTTGACTTTGGTGGTAATATGTAGGTAGAGAAATCAACTCCTCTGCCTTTGACAATTCAAATTTCTTGATAGTGTATGCTGATTTTAGCTCTTATTAATCTAATCCATTTAATTGATTATTTTTTGGCTCGATGCTTTGTTTTAAATTTAGGGTTTATCATTTGGATTTTTTTTTTAATTTAAATTACGTTATGCTAATGATTTTGAAAACAATGAATACTACATATCATCTAAATTGCTTTGACGATTGGAGTAGAGCAAATGTTCATATTCTTCTCTTAGATTATCGCAATCACGATAAATAATTAGAAGGTAGTTAGAAACATGAGTATGAATATTTGTCAGAGCGTGTGATTTACAGTCAGTCGGTGATCTAAAGACGAGTGTGAGCATTCGATGAAATAAATGATGAACGGTCAGACGTGACCATAAACGCAAGTAAGAGAGGAGGGAAGAAGCAAGAAGCAAGAGATGAAGTGAAGAAGGAAACACGAGCGAGAGGGAGAAAGAAATGAGAGCAAAGTCGGTAATAAGCTCGGCCTACATAGTATGTGACATAAGCGAAACATTATTATTCATCTTTTTTTAAATTCTCTCTCTGTAAAAATAAATAAATAAAACAAATAAAATAAACTCTTATCATTTACCCTTTTTTGGAATAAAACGTTGTCGTGCATGCATAAATATGGTGCCTAACACGTGCATACTTCAACAACTAAAGCAACATTCCTACAAGCAATAATGTTTTAAAAAAATGAATAAAATACTTTATTTGAAACTATTTATTTTAGGCCTTTTAATTTAAAATTTTAAGTTTATTACTGTGCTGGTAAAATAAACTAAGGGACGAATTTCTACTCGGGAATGTAAAATGAAAAATGGGGATACCTTCGACTCGTTCAAAATTCTTCAGATGCCCAAACTTCATAGTTACCAACATATTCAAATATCAATTGAACTATACTTGATTTGGTTTTGTCACTAGTTGCACGTATTTACTTGTTTTTAAAAAAACAAATAATTAATAAATTAATAACAACTGAAGGACTACTCAATCTAAAATAAGTATTAGTCCCTATTAAACAAAAAACCATTAGTCCCTAACATTCTTTACTTTAATTCATGTAAATAAATTAAGGTTTAAATACCCTTTTGTTCTATTTTGTTCCTTTTTTTGAAATGTCTAATTCTAGTCTATATATTTTTGGTAAATCTTTAAAAAAATCTTAATTACAATATTTAATTTTAATCTACATTTTGAGTTTCTTAACATTTCTTTTATAAATTACGAAAATATAGTCGCATAGTCTCTCTCTTTTTCTTTTCATGAAAACTATTATTATTATTTAAGAAGCTTCAATTTATTAATTTTTGAAGAACTAAATTGTTGAAAACGGCAAGACCCTTAGAATGACGAACAGCAAACCATCAAGGTACGACGGTCAAGTGAAGAGTAAAACCTGCAAACAGAAACTCATTAAGGCTGAGTCGGGGAGCTCTCTTTAAGACGTTTTGCGGCTCTGCCCAAGTGTGCAAACAGGTCTAAAAATTGCCACGTCGTCCCCAGAATAAAACAACCAAATGAAAATCGATCGAAAATGCATCGTTATCGATCAGAACATACACCCTTTCTAAACTCACTGCTCGGAAAGCTAAGATGGAGGAGGAGAGGAAAATGAAGAAATGAATTCTATGTTACAAATTGCTGAAGGCCTCGCCTTTTATAGGCATTCGTTGAATTGTAGGGAGCGAGAAGGGCACTCCGCCACAGAACGTGCGCAGACCAATGGACCATTTTATCCTCTTTTTCGGTTAATAATAATAATAAAAAAAAAATAAAAATAAAAATAATCACACACAAACGCAAATGGCATGCGTGTGGGATGTCCGTTGAACCCATATTAGTCTATCTCCTCACTCCCTCCAAAACATAGGAATCCCTTGGGACCCAAACCTAAATCACAAGGTTGGAGTACATAAAGGAGACTTCCAACACTAAATTTCTCAATGTGGGATTCTCCAACCAAAAAAGTTGGTTCTCTCTAATTTTGAAAGTTAAATTTTTACCCTACATAAATTTAAAATCGTAGACCGAAATTTGTAATCCACATAAATGAAAATGTCGGGTAGAATGGGTTGTAATCCACCATTTTCCTTTCTATTCAATAAGTTCTTCTTCTTCTTCTTCTTATTATTATTTTTAATTTTAGACTATTTTTAAATATAAGAAAATGAGTCAACATATTTATAAATATAGAAAAATGTTACTGTCAGTAATAGAAAATGATAGACAATAACATTTTACTATATTTAAAAATATTTCCAATAATTTTGTCATATAAAATAGAAAAATAAGAAAAACTATTTACACTAAATAACAAAATTTAATATTTTTTTTATAGAGACTGATAAATAGTGATAGAAGTCTATCATTGATATTATGTGATAGACGTTGATAGATTTATCAGTACTTTTTTTACTATTTCTATAAATATTTTGACATTTTTCTATCTACGAAAATTTTCCTAGATTTTAATTTAATGTTTAATTTTATTCTTTTAAACACATTTTCATACTTTTTTTGTTTAAACAAACACTTTTTTCAAACAAGTGTGAATGATTTTTTTGAGTGTTATTGAAAATGACAAGTAATTTTAACTATTTCAAAATCATTTTTCAAAGATGTCATAACATAGTTTCCTTATTGATTCGAGAATAGAATTTATTTCAATTTTGATTTATGCAATATTATCATGGCATTGTATTATTCTATTTGGTACAACTAATGTAGGAAAGCAAATTTGAACATACAATTTCATAAAGAAAGGTCTTAACTGTGAAAGTATTTAATTCATTTTTGAGTTAAGTAATGCCGTACTATGTACTCTTTCATCCATACAATCAGGTACTAGAACGTTTTCCGAAGTATTAATGTCACAATTATATTGTCGTGAGTTTTTTTTTCCCCTTCCCTCGAGAGTTCTTTGCTAGGTCAGACATTGTTAAAAAACACTTCTCATCTCTAAGATTCCGTTTAATGATCATTTTGTTTTTTTAATTTTTGTTTTTAAAAATTAAGTTTATAAACACTACTTCCACCTTCAATTTTTTTTTATATTTGTTATCTACTTTTCACAAATGATTTAAAAAACTAAGTCAAATTTTGATAACTAAAAAAAAGTAGCTTTTAAAAAATTATTTTTGTTTTTAGAATTGGACTAAGAATTCAACCATTGTAGTTAAGAAAGATGCAAATCATTGTAAAAAATGTGAATAAAATAAACTTAATGTTAAAAAAAGAATCAAATGATTACCAAACGAGACCTAAACTTTCATGAAAATAACAATTTAGTCTCTTAACTTTGATTCATAACAATTTAGTCTCCGTATTTTAAATTTTGTAACAATTTAATTCCTAAATTTTAGTATGTAACAATTTAGTCCGTGTACTTACAAATTTATAACAATTCAATCCCTAACGTAAAAAAATTCATCAAAATTTAATGTTGATATTTATTATTTTATGTAGTTTTTGTATTTTATAAAAATATTGAGTCTAATGAGTTTTATTTATATAAGAAATCTCATTAAATCTTCACACCCATCTCTAAAATGCAAACTAAAATTTTATAAATTTGAAAGTATAAAAACTAAATTGTTACACAGTAAAATTTAGGAACTAGGTTGTTACAAAATTAACCATTACAAACTAAAGTCCAAGGACTAAAAATGATTTTGATGTTAACCGTCTATAAAACTGAAATGCCTTCTAAAGAGTTCTCTGATGAATCAATAACTTATCAACTTAAAGTTCCTTAATAAAAGTAATTTACGAAATAGTAATAATTGAAAATTTATTTCAAAAGGACAGTCATGATAGTTATATCAAAACTACCAACCATGGAATCTTGTGAGAGAAGTTCAGAAGTTAATATGAAAACCAATGGTCATATCTATTTGAGACTATGCAAAAAGAGAGATCAACTTTAAGAAAGTTTTGATATACCAGTTGACCTATTAAAAAAATGACATTGATCAAATGGCCTTCTGACTAAAAAAAATTATTCAATCTAGAAACATGTGTTTTTCTTCATAAATAGGATTAGATTTCCCCACATATTATCACAAAAGAGAGAAAAAAAAAACACTCATCTCAAAACTTTCGTAATTTAAACTTGTAACAATTTAGATCATATACAATCAAATTTGTATATAATAATGAATGTTGTAACAAATTTGTAGACTACCAATGTTGTAACAATCTAATCCCTACAATGAAGAATCTTATCAAAAGTAGGTATCGAATTTTTTTATCAGACAACGATTATGTCTTTGCATTCGGTACGCACATTTGATTCTCAATCAATCTATCAATCTACATATAAGAAACAAATCTCATTAACTTTTCATGATATGGACTCAATCATTAAGAAATTTACCCACTAAATTTTAAAAACTAAACTGGTACAAATATGAAAATTCAATTCAAGGACTAAAATGTTTTATAACCATTGAATGGAAACTTTATGATGTCAGTTCAGAAAAGAGAAGCAAAAGTTCAGTATGTGCGTAAGTAGTGTCGTTGGGACTTTGGGAGGTCTAGAAGCTTCCAAATTGAAATCCAAGAAAATGACTTTGTTAAAAAAAATCCAATAATCTGAAAAAACCGATCAACCCAACCTAATCCGTGTGGTTTAGATTGGATTATCAACTCATTTGAGTTAAATTGGATTTAAATAAATGAAAATTTTGTAGATTGTGTTGGTTCATGGATTCATCTAAGATAATCCAAACTAATCCAAATTTTATTGTTAACTTTAATATATATATATATGTTTCAACTTATGATACAATTATATATGCATATATTTATTTAAGTTTTATTTTTATTTTGGATAATTTATTCTTCAATAACTCCTAAAAATAGTTTTTTAGCACTTTGGAAAGAAAAAATGAAATTATGTTTAAATCTTAATTCAATATATGAAAATAATTCAAATAAATTTTTTCGTATTATCTTACTTTTTTTTAGAACATAAATTGAAATAAATAACCCAATTAACTGGACTAACTCAACCTGAATGTTTCATGGTTAGGTTGGATTAGGTTCATTTTTTAATAAAGGTTATTTGGGTTGAAGAAATTAACAATCCGAACAATTGGATTTGGTTTAAAAAATCCTTCAACCCAACTCACGAACAACCCTACTAATAATATTTTTCATGTATTCTAACCATGTCATTCAGAAATCGCATTGAATTACTTCAAGAATTCGTCACATTGGATCCCAAAGTGCATGTGCGAGTAAAATTATAGAGATCAAACAAAAAGGAACCTTACCAAGTATCTTTCAACTTGAGGTGAAAAGATTAACATTATTAATGGGTAGGAAGAGAGGGGAACAAAGGCAATGAGCATTATTAAAGCTTATTAAGTTACTATAATTTCTATTATACTACCTAATGTGATTTTATTTTGAACTCTGTTATTCAGATATTATAACAGGCCTCAGATGCAATACACTAGTAAGCTCTAGAGAATTAAATATATATTTTATCCCCACATGAGAGAGACTTTGAACATTGGAGGAGTACCTTATAAAGTCAAGATGATTCCTGAAACTGGAGCCCGGCCGTTGGATCAACTGACGATTCTTGTTCTCGTCTTTGGAAATATGGATGAAGGTTTCGCACTCCCTCCAAGTACAACGGTGTCTGCATCTCAATCAATCGAGAAACCTACACACGAAACTAACCTTAGAACTCAAGGACACAAGTTGTACAACCTATAGAAGAGCTAACCTGTAAATGACAAATCAATATATCCACTTCTCTTTCTTTATATATATAACTACCAAAGCATTCGTGAACTATGGAGTTGGTTTCGTGAACTATGGCAGTTGGTTTTAATAGTACCTCCAAACTTTTAAAAGTTTTATTTTAACCCTTGAACTTATATGTATAATTTTGCAAGACTCGTGGGATAAAAAACGACAGATGTTACAGCACAATTAAATCAATTGATGACTGATGCAGAGAAGAAAATGGTAATAATCAGAGAAAAGTATACAGGGCAAACTGTCTTCCAGATTTCCAAATCAAAGGATTAGGATGGAAAAGGGCATTGATGGTTGTATATTCATTTTTGTTACTATAAAAGCTAAAAAGGAAATATCAGCAAAACGTGATAGGGGAGTGCACTTGTTTTCCGTTCATTGTGAAAAGAAAAAAGAAAAACAAAATATCACAGTTTCATTGCAAATTAGAAGGTTAGATTACAAGTTTAGTCCTCGTCGTGTCTAATAGATCCTTAAACTTTCAACTATCCCCAATAAATCTCTAAATTTTCAATTTCATGTCTAATAAGTCGAAGACCTATTCAATATTTTTCAAAATTCATGAATCTACTAAACATAAAATTGAAAGTTATGAAATGATTAGATAAGTGATTAGATAAGATTCAAATTTATATCTAGTAGATCAATTGATTTTTAGTTTTTTTTTTTAGTATATCAGAGACCTATTACACACAATTAAAAGTTTAGGAATCTATTAAACACAAGATTTAAAGTTTGGTACCTATTAGAAACCAAATAGACACAAATTTCAAAGTTTGGGGACTAAAGTTACAGTACAACCAAAATAGAAATTCACCTTTTACTACCAGAGTTTCTTCACTGAACTTTCTATAGTCTTAACAAGCAATAAAGAGTCAAAATTACCGTCTGTATCCACAGTTCTAAATATGAATTAGCATTCTCCCTCACAACCTTCCCAAAATCAACCTTAAAAAATGGGCGCAATTACTGATAACATCAACCCCAACAATCACCACAGAGATGAAAACCACGTGTTTCAATATCAAAAGCAACCAAATCTAGAGCACAGCAAATATATAGTAACATATTTGAAATTGCATCCCACGCATAAATTTCAAACTAAGAGGAAAAACCAAACACGAACAGAACCTGTTGGTTCCACGGAATTAAGCCTGCTTCGTCATAGTATTCTTAGTGTAACGACATAAGTACAGGCACTTTTTGCATATCATACAAATACCATTATAGAAACCAAGGAGACAAAAGAAACTTACAGCTCGACGGAATGCAAACATCTCTTCTTGACCAGATAGCATTGACACAATTGCAGTCGGAGCACCCACTGATCCTACATTGCCTTCCACTAGGACATTTCGACGAAGCTTTCCCCCTTCTGCCTCTGTTTCAAACTGAAAACTGCAGCCAGAGATACTAAGTTTATAGCATAGTTGCAAAGCCTAAATTGATGCTCAAACGATAGAATCCATTTCAAAGTTGGTCTATAAACTGAATGATGTGGGTCAATTACTACTAAGAAAGGGAATCAAAATGATCCAATAATATGCATATACGCTCATCAAAGACCTACATATCAACTTAAATCTATCTCATGTCAAGGTTCGGAACAGAAGCAGCATGTAATCGATGTGGGGGTACTCAGTACACTTGGTCTTCTACACTATCACCAAAAGGCTTAGAAAGATATATAGTTATTAGAGTGTTGGTATAATACTAAATTTATCATAACCCATTAGCTAAGTTTTTGGATTGATAGGTGATTTAACATCATATCCGATTAGGAGGGTCTAAGTTGGAGTGTCTCAGTTCAAACCTCCTATAAAGTCATTTCCTCGTCAATTAATATTAAATTTCACTTATTGGACCTTCAACAAATTTTCAAGCCTATAAGCGGGTGTTAGAGTGTCTATATTATATTAAATTTATCATATTCTATCAACTTAAACTTTTGGATTGATTGATGAATGTAGTTAGCTTAGATGAATAGAATAGGAAACAATACTAATTAGAACTAGTACACTCTAGTGCATGCAAACACCATTACATGCTAAACAACCTGTTTTTTCTATTTTTAGGAGATTTGAACGCTGGACCTGGAGAAGCAAGGAATGCTAAAAGTCAACAGGCTACAAACCTGAACGCGTGTCAACAATCTTTAAATATACTGGAGGAAAGGACGGAAAGGGAAGGAAGACTACTTATGAGCGGAATAAAATTTTTATTCAAATGTAACACATTTGCCAAACTCTTCTAGCCGTTATTCATTTAAAAAATGCAAAGGTAAATAAGCATACTCGAGCATGAAATGAAATCTTGATTGAAGTACATACTTGACAAATCAATGTACTCCAACTGAAGTTGGAAAGTTCACGTAAAAATGGAAACATCTAAAACTGAAGATGGTACATCATGGCAGCCTTCACATTCAGATAGTTTCTCCAAAAACAAAACAAAACAAAACAAGACAAGACAAAAAGAAACAAAGAAAAGAAAAAAACAAATCATAGCAATATTCAACCCAAACATAGGAGGAACAATTACCTCTCTAAATCGAAAAGAGCACCCTCTTCAGTGCCTTGAAATAAGTCCTCAATTGACGTAGCTGCTAAGCAAAATAGGCAGCAATGGTGATTGTATAGCTCATCAATGAGAGTGATGAACCGCCGGGCCTGAGAAAAGGCAATTCACTAAGTTTAAAATGAGTAAAAATGGTGGGCAGCGTGGAAGATATTCAATGTTACACTTCAAATGTGTCGAAGGCCAGGCTCCAGAGAGAGCAATATTCAATTAAATATGCATGTAAATTACCAAGGGAATGTTGCCAATATGCACACTTAAATTGCTTTTAGCCACTTAGGCTGGTAAGATTTGCCAGATTGAAATTTGAAGCTTCATTAAGATCACAGAAAGTATATTGAAAAAATGCTTGCTCATACCTTGTCACGAATGCGCATGCTCATCATTGGGATGTCGGATATGAAGACAGTGTGGTAGTTTTTGGCTAATGCAATATAATCTGCAGCACCTACCTATGGAAACCAGTTAAAAGAAAGGTGATATTATGAAACATTTAACAAGCAAAGAACTAATACAAGTGTCACCATCCCCTACCAGAAAGTTACAACGAGAGAATTTTAGTCTTAATTCAGGATGATTCAAACATTTCTTTTTGCACGGTGAAGTATTTTGTGTTCTTGAGTCTTTTCTGTTGTAATGTCTAAGTCAATATGTCTTCTCTCTATATAGGAATGCATTGGTTCAAGAGATAAAGAAAACCTTGTAAAGTCAAAACTTTCAGAATCATAAAGAGCTCTGGAAAAATTGATAAGCCACAACTAATTACCATGGACCAATAATCCTACATATCAGAGCATATTTTACTAAAAGGTTGGAAGAACCTAGGAAAGATGTGCATGTTTTATCAGTTACATCATTGCAGATCAATAAAACTGTCTTGTTTAGGAGTTTTCTAAAGGTATCTAACCTTTCCCCTTTTACATTGATCTACAAGGCATTCATCAAGACCTTGTCTTTAAGATTTTGTAATTGGTACCACTTCCTCCTCCCTCAGGCTACAAGACCATGCGATTAATAAAGGGTAGGAGGTTTGAATTAATATAAGAAGGTGGACTTCCCACGTAAAACATTAATCACGACGTTGAGAAAGGAAAGCTAGAAACATTATATATGCCCTCACAGAAATAACTATACTAACAATTGATAGACATGTTGTCCACCATTCTGTACAACAGTCCTAACTATCAATTGTACACCACTACAAATGCACAGAAGAAGGCACATAGAACCAAATTGTATCCCATTGTGTCAATCATACAAAGATAAGCATAATACCGGTTGACCACAGAGAAAATCAAATGCAAATCGTGCCACTCCATTGCAGTTTTCTGACACCTCCAATTTTCTGATTGATATACATACAATCGGTAAAGCATCCACAATGAACAAATTTGAGTTAAGTTTAGTAAATACCTTCCAAACATCACAGGAATAGTTTTAGAGGTGATTTGTCCTCCCAATTGACTGGTGATTTCGACCCACATATTTTCAAATTTTCCCACTGATGTGGAATCTAAAGGCCAGAAATAATGCACCTACATGAGCATCCAATGATAAATGAATAAAAATCTGGACCACTGTAGGAAAGAAATAGCAACCAGTAAATGAATAGCGTTAAATCCATTGATGCAGTGCACCAATGTCGATAAAGATTGTTCAAGAAATTTAAAGATTGAAAAGTCACCCAAAAGAATGAAATATAATGGTAAGGACAACCACAATCCAATCATAATGAGAAACATCAGAATAACACGAGTGGATGAGAAAGCATCAGTTCCTGTAATCAGTAGCCAATACAAAACATTGACCACCCTCTCATAAGTCATGAACCCACCAATTCAACAATTTCTCATAAAATAGGAAAAGAAGATAATATATTTACGCATACCAATTGATTTTCATGTAGAAGAATTGCAATTTATGTATTCACATTAAAAATACAATATTAAAAAACATACAACATGATTAACAAAAACACATATTGGGATCATAGAAAAACATATACGATTCAGTATCTTATAGGAAAAGAAAATTCAGAATCAAATATATCCATATAATTAAAAGGTTAAAATGGTTTTTTTGTTTGTGTGTGTGAGAACCGGGAGTCGGAGTTTAAAGAACAAGTGAGATGTTTATCATTCGAATTTCATTACCCTCCTCTAATATTTCATATAATGTCTGTGCCAAAGTGGATTTAAAAACTCATAAAAGATCTAACACTCTAATTTAAGTATCCAAAATATATCGGGGAATTCAACTCTGATGTGTCATAGACACATCATCAAAACTAAAGTACTTGCACTTTATAACTCATGACTATGATAACATAACCTTGTGTAAATAATATTAAACAAGCAACTAAAGATAAATTGGGTTGGACAGGCAAACAAGTTTTCAAAATTTCAATTGTTCTAACAGCTTCAGGTGGAAATATTCATGTGGATAAGATGTACATTCAACAACATGTACGTCAAAATTGTATGTGCGGTTTTTCCTTGAATACCTAGTTACACTGTTAATAATCTCACCTGGTCAAAAGACCTTTGGGCTATAAAGCGCCGGTAATCAATCTCACTGCCAATAAGAACAAATTCACAATGCTCCTCCAGTTTGATGACAAAATTTTGGAAGATCTCCTTCTGCATCCCATCCTGGATTAACAAAATCCGTCTGACTCAGTCAAAATGATGATTTTTCATATACAAGTTCACTGCATACCTGCTTCTTGACTGGTTAAGTGGTTTATTATGAATTTTCTCCTTAACATTCTGCTAATGTTCTGCTACAGTGTGTCCATTTTGTTAATTATGGTTTACAACTGTTTATATCCCATAGTTCTATTAGTAGCTCTAATGGGATAAGAAATGGCCACTTAAAGAAGGTACTAATTGCATGGGAATATCTTGATTAAAAAATATATATCGGAGGCTGATCCCTCAAAGTACGCTCTGTTGTTCACAGAGTCACTTGCCCTAGAAGAGTTGATCTAATAATCTTTTAGCTTCCAATCCTCAAACTTTGGGATCAGATTATTTAGGTGACATAACCAGTCAGACTATAAAGGAACTCAAAGTGGCAAGCAAAATTTGGAGAAACCAATGAAATGTGTAGTCAAACCCAGAAGGAATTGCTATCTCAAATTTTGAGATGATTGATTGTAACACATTACAGATAACAGACATGAATACTTGAGGACAAGAGGCTGAAATCTATAGTCACGATCAATTCTATCATCTTAGAGTGGATGATCGATTCTTTTCCAACTTGATGTAACAGACGCATTCGGAGGAATGTTGGTCATGTCAGGATCTCTTCTACAAGTTTTAGGAAATGAAAAACCTCTCACATAGCACCAAAGAATAAAAGAAAACATAATTGTTGCAAATTTGAGGGAAAAATAGAGAACTGAAGGAAGATCTTCACGTTTCCACCAGTTGTGTAGCAGGACTGGAGTAGCAGCTGGCAGTAATGCAGGTGCAGTTAGTGATGGAGATTCATTTTGGCACTAGTGAGTGGAGATGACCACTAGTGGCTTTTATTAGAAGGGATTTTTCTTTCTTTCTTTCTTTCTTTTTGTTTTTGTTTTTTGTTTTTTGTTTTTTGTTTTTTTTTTGCACATAAGGATGGAATTCTTTCTGTTTCCCATCAAAGAAAAATAAAAGTATATCAAGGACAGGTTAATGCCTTATCCTAAAAAGAAAGGTCAGATGAATCCCAATCCCAAACATCTTATCAAGTCGGAGGAGACAGTACCTCCCAAATGGAGTTCTATGATTTTTCCTCTTTGTAATAGAATTGTTTTAACTAAAAGAAGTATTAAGTTATTCGCTCTGAAGGAAAGGGAAGAATGTCCTTAGTGGCCCCAACTAATTGATAGGGCTGGTGTTGTTTGTTTTGATTTTCATTTAGCTGTACTAATGTTCTGTTGCCAAGTTGATTTTTCAATTACTTTCTTCTGTTTAGTTATGTCCCTTCTCTGTAGTTTTACTAGTTCGTTTCAATGGGTATTATCAGTTTCCTATACCACGAAGAAAGTTGACTGATTATGTGGATGAAAAATATTGACTAGTTTATCTTTCCATTCCCTTAATCTACCATTCATATTTTACAGAGACTTGGCTCAATCAAAGAGTCAATTTCATCTACATAAAAACTCATTCAAATCATTACATTGAAAATGTAAATACCAGAATTCACCAGCCAGTAAGATTTGAAAATTAATAACATGGAAAAAAAAATTCCAGCGACCAGCTAGTTTATGTCTTCTCGTTCAACATTTCAGTTAGAATGGTACCTGATTCAAGTCCTTTGGAGCTCGATTGCTGGTGGCTACAAGAACTGTTCCAGTACTTAACAATCTGCTTACAATTCCAGACAAGGCCACAATAGCAAATACATCAACTGTCTGAAAGAGAAAGCAAAGTAAGACAACACATATCAAATAAAGCATCATGGATGAACAGAATCATTGGTAGCTAATTTCAGAATGTTTGCTTACACAAAACGTGTGTGAACAAAACTTGTTTCAGATATCAGTGACAAAAAAACAACCTTCTCCATAATAAACACCTCAAAATTCACTCCAAATTTTCAAAACTCTAGTTTTCCTAGGTTAACCTCCATATTTCAAAAAATATAGTTCTACTTCTACACCATACTGCATGATCCACTATTATTCATATGTTATTTTGACAGGGTCAGGAATACTACAATCATGAAGCAAACATGTCAACCAGAATTTTCCCTTTGTTTATTTCCATTTACCTGTATCTCGTCGAAGCAAAGAATGCTAGCTCCTACTTGGCCTGCTTGCTGATCAACAAGAAATTTATCAGCAACAGCAGGAAGAATGTTTTTCATCTGTACCTCTTGCTTGTATTTTTCTTCTGCAGCCAACCACTCCTTCACTTTTGTATCAAATGGGAGATTCATAATCCAACTCGAAATGCTTGATTGTGAAGATTTCTCCCTCATTTGATTTTTCCATATGTTGTGCATATCTTCGTTAATTTTAAGCATGGCCTGCCATACAATAGAGTAAAATTGAAGACCAATTCCAATCCTGAAAAAGGAGGCATGCATCTCTGAAACGTTGAAGCTTAATACAATGGTTGGAAAGAAATTGTTACTGAATGTTCCAATGTTTTCAATTTTCCAAACTAGAATAAACGCTCACCTCATGGAAATGGTACCTTTGCCGATGTTTAACAATTCCTTCAGTAGCATTGTAAAACATATCCATGAGCATAGTCTTCCCTAGATTATTAGAAATTAGTTCAGCAAATCAGAATTAAGTTGATTGTAAGATTACAAGCATAAATCAGAACGATAGTTAGATTATAAGCTTAAATCCTTATGAAGTGGTAACTAATATCCAAGCTTGCCACATAAATTTTATCGTCATCAGAACTTACCACTTCCAACATTGCCATATATGTACAGTCCTCTAGGAGCATGTGGAGCAGAGGGACAGCGACCT
Source organism: Benincasa hispida (assembly GCF_009727055.1). Classification (NCBI taxonomy): domain Eukaryota; kingdom Viridiplantae; phylum Streptophyta; class Magnoliopsida; order Cucurbitales; family Cucurbitaceae; genus Benincasa; species Benincasa hispida. The sequence continues at coordinate 63,356,230 of NC_052357.1, read as the reverse complement.
ACAAGTGAATCCAACTTCCTCTCTCGGTTAAGGTATGAAACCCATTTTCCAACTCCAGGTTCAATATTTTCAGAATTTTTCCTAAGGCAGAACAAATAAATATTTGCAAAAATTAAATTTTACAAAGTTTATCACAATCAGAAACCAAAATGGAGCTGCTGAAGATTTTAAGCTCAGTAAGGTGACTGGGGAAAGGAGTGTGCCTAACCGAAACATCAATGTTTCAACAAGTTTGCTTCGGCGCTTGTTTACTGATGTCCACACATTACCCTGTTGTTTAGACTCAGCTTCCTCCATTAGAAGTCTGCGCCTCTCCTTCTCCCTATTCTGCTTCCAGTTAGCTAGTTTTACCTTAAAAGTAAGAAGTTCAGAAAAGTTCCTTAGTAGTAGGTTTCGACCTATTTGTAAGAATAAAAGCATATCTGACATTCAATCATCATAGTTTTATCATTTCCAATTAGTACATGATACTCTTCCATATCCTTTTCATATTGCTCCAACCTTCCAAGCAAACTCTCCAATTCGGAAGCCACTCTCTCTTGAAAAGGATCATGTTGTAGCTCCCCTCGCTCAACTAGAAGCCTGTACTTATTTAATAGCCCTGAAAGAATGGATTTCATATTAAAGTCTGAAATACAGCTGCGCATTACGGAATCCAGCGCCTATTCACTATCAACATGAATCACACACGAACTCGCATATCTAAAATAACTAATTATAACATTATCCACTTCCTAACCCGGCCTCCTTCCATCCGGAAACTAAACAAATCAACCAGCAAGTTCGAATCCGAGAAAATGAGATCAATCAATGCAATGCTTAAACGTCAATCGACCGCACCATAACGAACAGAAATCAAACTAAAGGAGCATCAGCGATCAAACAATTACCAAATCACGATCAGAAATACGACACATCATGCGAGAAATTCAATCTCTCATAAATCATTAACCATTAACCACAACAATAATACAGTACTGTGCATAAGCAAGAGAATGAACTTCCACACGCATACACTACGTGCTAATTTCATACTTCACATTATAATATGCAAATATCAAAAGCGAATGCCAAAGTGAGAGAGACCTGGAGGCTTCGTAGACGAAGAGAGGAATCGAACACGAAGCGGATCAGCGCCGAACTTCGAAGACTGTTGACGAGTGAACCTCAGTGACAGTAGCGAAGAAATTGTTGAAGTTGAAGGACCTCTTTTCATCTTCAGATCGCAATTTCTTCTTCTTCTTCTTCGATTCGAAGTATAACGTGTAGTTTTTCTGCAAGAGGAGAACGTTGCAATTTCCCGAAATCGAGAGTCCAAATCGTTGATGTACCTGAAAACGGCAACGAAAACGGAAAGTGACGACGTGTTCTTCCCGCTAACCAGCCACATATTGGCAAAAAGGTACTTACCGCGCGCAGATGACGTGGATAGAAATCTCACCGTTGGATAATTATAAGGGAAATTTGCATGGATGACCAAAAAAAAATTGGCCCAAATTGTCAAACGAATGACGAATGAATGAAGCTACAAATTTGCCTTTCTTTTCTCCTTCATTTTTCTTTGACACGATTTCCTTTTCTTCTCAAGCTCCAATGCGATTTTCTTCTTCCTATCCCACAAACTTCCACCCTTCCACTTGCTCGACAACCGAGCATGACCTTCATTCCATGGTTCTGACCACCTTCATCCATTCATTCCTCTACAAAATTGGGTCAAAATCGATGACCCTCCTTCGACTGACCAAAATTGACCATCCTCCTCTATTCCATGCCCAGATCTAGCAAAACGATGACCCTCCTTCATTCCATTCCTCAGCAAGAGCAAGAGCACGAACGAGAGCGAGAGAGAGCGAGAGAGGAAAATAAGAAAACCTATTTTGTGGTGGCGTGTGGTTCTACGATGGATGTTCACAAATTGTTCGATGGGTAAATGGTTCGATGAATGTTCGCAAATGGATTGTCGTCAAGAACGAGAGCGAAAGAGCAAGAGTGAGATGGGCTTTCCACATACGCTAGTTTATTTTGGTAATTTCACCTGAACTTGACGTTAGCATATGGTTGTTTGAATTTTTTTTTTTAGGATTGGGGTCATTTGGCATTTTGAGCCCAATTTTTGGGTTATCCGTACAAATTTCCTTAATTAGAAGCCCAAATATTTTTAGTATCCCAGAGTATGCAACTTGTATCTTGTCACGACATTAAATGATATATCATTTTAATTCATAGGTTTATACAATTCTTAAATATTTCTCTCATGTCAATCAATAAATAGTAGTATAAAAATTATACATCGGAGTACTAGACATTCTTCCATTAGAAATTACAAGGAAATACATTGTACAATCTTTATTAGGGTTTGTCTTGTAAGGTTTAGATTTTTTTTATGAAAAATAACTAGTTTTGTATAGAAATCTCACCGTTGGATAATTATAAGGGAAATTTGCACGTACAACCAAAAAAATTGGCCCAAATTGTCAAATGACTGATGAATGAATGAAGCTATAAATTTGCCTTTTCTTTTCTCCTTCCTTTTTCTTTGACACGATTTCCTTTTCTTCTCAAGCTTCAATACGATTTTCTTCTTCCTATCCTATGAATTTCCACCCTTCCGCTTGCTCGACAATCGAGCACGACCTCCATTCCATGGTTCTGACGATCTTCATCCATTCATTCCTCTACGAGATCTGGTTGAAATCGATGACCCTCCTCCGATATGTACAAAATTGACGATCCTCCTCTGTTCCATACCTAGATTTAGTGAAACGGTGACCCTCCTCCTCAACAAGAGCAAGAACGAGAGCGAGAGAGAGGAGTAAGAAGACCTATTTTGTGGTGTCGTGTGGTTCTATAGTGGATGTTCACAAATTGTTCGATTGGTAAATTATTCGATGAATGTTCGCAAATGGATTGTCGCCGAGAATGAAAGCGAAAGAGCGAGAGTGAGATGGGCTTTTGCACGAGTTTATTTTGGTAATTTCATCCGAACTTGACGTTAGCATAGGGTTATTTGGAATTTTTTTAAAGATTGGGGTCATTTGGCATTTTGGGCCCAGTTTTGGGTTATTCGTACAAATTTCCCTAATTAGAAGCCCAAATATTTTTAGTATCGCAGAGTATGCACTCGTATCTTGTCACGACATTAAATGATATATTATTTTAATTCATAGGTTTATACAATCTTAAATATTTCTCTCATGTCTTCAATAAATAGTAGTATAAAAATTATACATTGAAGGAGTACTAGACATTCTTCCATTAGAAATTACAAGGAAATATATTGTACAATCTTTATTAGGGTTTGTCTTGTAAGGCTTGGATTTTTTATGAAAAATAACTAGTTGTGTCCTAAAATATATTTATCTTTATGCAACCCACTAAATTTTTATCTATAGTTTGTTGTATCGCAAACTCTTTTTACTGTTATAAAAAATATTTTTGAGTTTTTTATTTGTTGTGCCGTTGGGGTGGGCTGTACAAAGATGAGTTTTGGATGGAGTAATATTAATGGTTGGTTTAGTTATAGGCTTGTAGTTATGTTTTGCTCCTCAGTGGTGCAATCATGTAGTGTCACGTGGCAATTTTATTTAACTCTTAAACTTTTTGTTATATATATATATAAGTATTCTTTAAATACAACATGTAGAGTACAAAGATTTGAACTCTAAATTCAAAAGAATAAGAATTCCTATTTTAGGAAATTGAAGTTAATAAAAATGGAAAGAAAAAAGAAGTCTAACTCAAATAACAAAATTAATTCCACATCTTATCCTACTAGAATTTTCCCTCACACAACTTTTTTTCTCCCTTTATTATTCCGAGTGTTTATTTATTTTAAATTGGGCCCTCAAATGTACAATGCTACATATATTTTTCACTTTTTAATACTTCGATTAAGTAGTTCTCAATTTCTTTAGATTTTTAGATTTGAGTGTTATTGAAAGTTACAAATATATATTGTTATAGGGTGAGAATTATTTTAGAAAACAATCGATGTGCATTCTAAAAAATACAACATGCTTTTACAACTCAAAACTAGAATAGAATTTAGGGTTTAGAATTACTTACTTTGAAGATAAGTCTCTTTGTAATCCTCTCTCAGTCTCGAACTCAACGATCTCCAACAATCACGAAAATTTCAAATCACGATGGTCCCAAAAACATTACCACAAGGAAATCTCTGTATTCTCTATAGGGTGAGAATTGTAGAGAGAGTTTTGGAGGTTTCTCTTTTTATTTTGGGGGCAATGAGGGAATTTAAGAGAATTTTGAGAGAGAAGAAAAAAATTGCAGAGAGAACAATTGGGATAATTCAATTATCTTGTGTGTGAGAAGTGAGGAAGAACATCATATCCCAAAAAAAAAAAAAAAAATCCACGATAGAGAGAATTAAAGGGAGGGAAGTTATCTCCATAACTTCCTCCTTTTAATTATTTTAAAAAATTAAACTTAAAAATATTTTAATCTCATTTAAATAATATACATTATATCTAATATAACATATAGCCCATAGTTTATATTATATCAAATATAATATAACTTCTAGTTTGATATTCTCTCATTTAACCTATAGTATTTAATATGAGTCAAATTTCATATTAAATCTAACCTATAGTTTTTTATATGAATCAAATTCATATAATTAGTATTTGAAGCATATTCAAATATTTACTTTCTCTCAAATAAAACTTTATATCATAATGTATCAAATACATTATATTAATTATGTCAAATATAATTAATTCTCTCAATTAATTTGAATAATTCAAATTAATCTAAAATTAATTCAATTCTCATTAATCCCAGTTGAGCTACCGAGGGGACCTTATGGACCTATAGATTAAAGTTCTAATAGTGCTTAATTAATTAGTTAAACTCTTTAATTAAATTAACCAACTTCTATTAATCGCCGGTCACTCCACTAAAGACCGACAATTGCACTTTTCGCATTTCAAATATATTTCTATGTCCATTGGATTAAACCAATCAACGATACGTTGACCCTTCACAAATTTCTCGTAAGTACAGCTCAGCCAAAATTTTCGTTTTGCTTTCATAGTTACATCTAACTCCTTAAGTACCACTGATTCCTTTAATGAACAATAAATCATAGTCCAACCATGATCAAACCCCTCTCGGATCAGGAGAGGGTGTGGCGTCACGTTGTTCAAGCCTTAGAATCAGCCCTTAAGGGAACAATTTTTCTACTTACTCTAACAATAGAGAAGTGAATTCCTTCATGTGAAGCTGCGTTCCTAGCTTCCCAATCAGACAAATCTCCAAAATGGAAGGCATATTAAGTCGGCTATACAAGTCACTCTCACATATGCAAATCAAAGGATTTCCTTCATAAGCAAGAATTCATAATTCACTTAGGATTCAAGTCAAGTCACCTATGGTCATCCTGGTGAAATGTAAGTCTCTTTTATCAATGGTGTTATATAGCGAGACTATTCATTTCGTGGTCCAGTCTTATATAAACTCTTTGTATAGAACACCCCACTCATATATCTCCACATGAATGATCAAGATTAGATAATTTGTATCACTTTACAACAATTGTAACAACTACAAAGTGGATAGTGTTCGTAGTGTCACCAGGATAAGGTACTTACTCTTATCCATCAACTACAGACCATTTAGGTTATCTCTTAAACATGATCTACATGTATGTCTCCACATACATGTTTAAGTTCTAAAAGATAACATTGGATCTTAGTTTATTGGTTTCGTGTGTTAATTCTACTAAATGTCAAATAAAACACCTCTTATTTCATTAGATAAGTAATTTTTTGTGCATTAAAATTACAAACTAAAGAACCCACAAGATTTAGGCTATCAAATCCAACAATCTTTCGCTTGTCCTAAAGCTGGTGGGGTGTACATCATAAAAGTAAAACTATTACAAAAGTACAGAAACAAGAAATTACGCGCCCAGTACAAAATCTACCATTTGCCCTAGACTAGATGTGGCCTATCCTATAGACTCATACTCTCTAGACGAATCTCAAACACCTTAGCCGTGAAGGTATTTGTAAACAGATCGATAACATTGTGCGCCATAGCTATCTCTATGATGATTACGTCCCCTCGATGCACAATATATCGAATCAGGCGATACTTTCGCTTTATGTGCTTCCCGCGCTTGTGACTTCTGGGTACCCTGGAATTGACCATAACACCACTATTATCACAATAAAGGGTGATGGACTTTGACATGTCTGGAACTACTTCCAGATCAGTCAAGAATTTCCTAAGCCAGACAGCTTCCTTTGCAGCTTCACAAGCTGCTACATACTCTGCTCCATGGTGGAGTCAGCAATGCACCCTTGCTTGGTGCTTCTCCAGACTACAACCCTCCGTTAAGAGTAGACACTGATCCTGAAGTGGATTTTCTGAAATTCTTATCAGTCTGAAAATCAGAGTTTGTGTATCTTATAAGGATCAAATCCTTGGACCCACACACGAGCATGCAGTCCTCGTTCTCCAACGAACTTTGATGATGGTTTTAATGGTAGTTCAATGATCTAATCCTAGATTTGACTAATATCTACTAACTACCCTTACTGACATAGTAGAATGTCAGGTCTAGTAACTAACATCGAATGCATCAAGTTACAATTTGCATAGGATCTCATCTCTCAACTTCTTAGGTGTCTTAAGACATGTTCCTTAGATGTAGCAACGTCCATGTCTTGAAAGGTGCAAAATCTCTGCCTGGAGTTTTGCATCAAAATTTGACAGCATCTTGTCAATGTTATGAGCTTGAGACAAGACCAGCATTTTTTCTTTTCGATCCTTAAAATCTGAATACCAAGAACAAACTGCACTTCCCAAATCTTTCATTTGGAAATTTGGCCGTCAACCACTATTGAAGGAACTCTTATTCAAGAGAGCCAGTGAGCGGAAGCAAGATCGTTCCAAACTCATTGTGAAGAATAAAGCATTTAATAAACATACAACCATAGTTATGCATTCATCGAGTAAATTTACAGCATGCTTTCAATTAAACACAACGAGAATTGAGTGACATACCTTTGAAGATCTCTTCTTTAAGTATTCCCTCGATCTACACCAGTCACGTCCAGTAAACTCGATCACGAGCATGAACACAATGAACAACCAGTGCAATTCACGAACTATTAGATCCTCGAACCCAATCAAGTAAGACTCGATCCTCGATCCTCGAATAGTAACACTCGACACTACCACTCAGTTGCCTTGGTATTCTCGGTGTGAGAATCCAAGAGGTGTGGGCTCTGTGTGGATTTGGTAGCGGGAAGGAGGAAGTATACGATCAAGTAAGTGAGAGAAAGACTTAAATCTATATAGACACTGGGTACTCGGTAGTAAACGAGAAGTTGTCGGCTAGTAAATTCGCTCATCGTTCACTCTCTCAAAGGCTATCGTATAGCTTTTTTTTTTTTTTCACTAGATCAAATGTTATGTCTTTCGATGATGAAAAAAAAATGAAACATTTTCACTTTTATTCATCAGTTATTAAAACTAATAGTAACTTCCCACTCAAACATGGTTAAAGGAGAAACAAATAACCAATCATAATTATCTCATGATTGTTTTTATTATAAATAAATATAATAATTAATTTATCATATTATATTTATAACCTATAGTTTAAATATCACATCATATGTAATATTTAAACCATAGTTCTTTTCTCCTTTATTTGATATAAATCATATTTATATTAATTCCTCCAATTAATGTATCTAATACATCAAATCAATTATATAACATATAATTTAATTAATTTAATTATATCATATGTAATAAAATTTTCTCTTGTTAATTTGAACACTTCAAACTAACCCAAAAATTGATTCTCAACTTGAATCCATTGAGCTACAGAGGGGACCTTATAGACCTGTAGCTTAAAGCTCCAACGGTATGTGAATAACTGACTAAACTCTTTAATCACGATATCCACCATCCGTTATCTGTCGGGCATTCTACTAAAGACCAATAGTTCCACTCTTTACACTACAGATATATTTTTGTGTCCATTAGATATAACCAATCAATAGTACGATGACTTTTCACAAATTGCTCATAAGTACAATTGAGCCAATTTACCATTTTGCCCCTTTAGTTACATCTAACTTCTTAAGTACCACTAATTCCTCTAATGAACAATACATCATAGTCCTACTATGAGTGAACACTTCGGCCATGAAAAGGTGTAGTGCCACATTGTTTAAGCCCCGAAATCAGCCCTTAAGGGAGCAATCTATCTACTTACCCCTGCTTCGAGGAAGGAATGAATTCCATCTTGTGTAGCTGAGTTCCTAGCTCCCCAGTCAGACGAATCCCTAAAGTGGTTGGTTTGAGTCGGCGATCTGGCCATTCACACCCATGCAAATCAAAGGATCACCTTCATAGGTAGGAGTTCCCAACTCACTCAAGATTAAGATCATGTTACCTATGGTCATCCTAGTGAAATGAAAGTCTCTGTCATGAACGACGTTATATAACGAGACTAAACATTTCGTGGTCCGATCTTATATAAACTCCTTTGTATAGGATAACCACACTCGCATGTCTCCACATGAATGATCAGAATTAGACCATTTGTAGCACTTTACAACACTTGTAACATCTACAAAGCGGGTTCTATCCGTAGTGTCACCAGGATAAGGTTTCTCCCCTTTATCCATATACTACAGACTATTTAGGTTATCACTTAAGGCATGATCTAGTTGTATGTGTCCAAATACATGCTTAAGTTACAACGATAACCAGGGATCTTAGTTTATTGGTTTTTGGTTAATGCAACTAAAATATCTCATATTTCATAGACAATAGTGAAGAAAATATCTCATATTATTACATCACAAATGTTTGTTTATACATGTGTTTACAAACTACAGGACCCTACGAGATTTAGGGCATCAACCCAACAATCTTCCACTTGTCCTAAAGCTAATGGGGTGTACAGGATAAATACAAGTACAAAACAATAAACTAGGGCACTAAGACCGAGTACAAAATTTCCCACTTGCCCTTGTCTATCCGTTGCCGGTCCCGTAGACCTATGCTATGTAGGTGACCCTAAAAAATTATAGTCGTGAGAGCCTTCATAAACAGGTCAGCAATGTTGTACTCTGAAGCTATCTTCGTGACTATCACGTCCCCTTGATGCACAATCTTGCAGATGAGATGATATTTCCGCTTTATATGCTTTTCGCGCTTGTGACTCCTAAGCACCCTAGAGAGTTGTAAAGGTATAATCAACTTTGTTCAGCACATCATTACTGACAAAGTGTAGGAAGCTTTCTGGCAATGTTTGCAGAACAATACTAACTTGGCTGCCTTCATCGATGCGAGCCTCATTCATCTCTGCCATGTTAAAGTGGACCATCATGTTCAGAACATAATCTCGAACAGATGTACCCTCCTGCATTTTAGAGTTGATGATGCACTTGAGAGCTTTGTGCTTGAGTTGCATGGACGGTTGTCCGAACATTCCCTCAGGGACTCTATGATCTCACGTGCAGAGACCATGGGCTCATGCTTCTTGACCAGGACGTCATTCAGTCTAGCCAAGATGTAAGCTCGGGCCTTCTCATTCGTCCGTGTCCATTTCTCATATTCCTCTTGAACATTTTGAGCGGCGGTCTAAGTTGGAATAGGAGGACACTCCTTCGTAAGGACGAACCACAGGTCATCGATGATAAGAATGGTATTAATCGTATTTTTTCAACTAGCGTAGTTTTCGCCAGTCAGTTTGTCGGCAGATAAGAAAGCTAAAGTGGCGGTTGCCATTTTTAAAGTTGTTGAAAAACATGAACAAACTTAATAAGTCTATTTGCACTACCACTTTTAATAACAATTTTAGGTTTTAGCAAAATAGTTCTAATGTACCCTAAGTGAAATGACATCTATTTTGCAGTGATGCCCCAACGAGACAGGACAAAAGTCACCGGTGGGGTGATCAAGTGCCCCTTCACTAGGATGAGACATTCTCAACCATTAGACATAAACAACTCTTGTAACTAACTCTAACATTCACCATTTTTTGGTCCAGAATATGTTAACCTTTAACAATTATGCGTAAGTGTAACCCCTTATTTTAGGCCCTAGAGTCCCGCCCTAATGCGCCCACCATAGGAAAAAAGCATATTAGGAAAAGAGACTAAAACGACCTTATCATTTACAAGAGATTAGATAAAGAGTCATGCAAAACTGCCATCCTTTAGGGGGGATACTTCCAGGGTGCCTCGAGGCGATGCACAAAACGTTATCTAACCTAATGATAGAGACTGTAGGATATGTTGTCACACGTCTTGCTTCCACTTACTATGAGCATTCTCTCCATTCACCTTAATATTGACCTACCCAAACACCATCATTTAAAAGGACACTCCCATGGTGCCTCGAGGCAGAGAATAAATCTCACAATGTGAACTTTAGGGAGAGACGTGTAGAGATTTAAATGAAGTATCATATACCCCAAGTATCTTCCACTGAATGTTCTATCTAGGGATTCATTAACTTAGACAATCTGGCTACTGATTTTTATCTAAGTGTGAGTGTAATTTGCTAAAATATAACTCTTGCTTTTAATAATTAAACAAGTTCAAATCAAGTCTCATTAAACACTTTAACAGACTATCATTAAATTTGCATGCATGCATCAAATCTATCTAATTCACCTTTCTAGGTAGATTCCTAGGTAGGGGTGTTTCATTTCTGTTAGCTTAAATACCCTAACCTAGATAGAATCCGCCTTAGACAAAAGGTCCCTTATAGATAGATTTGGTACATATTTAATCTTTATTAGTCAATTTAATCCTATTAAACTGATTAAAAGGTTAAACTTAGGTTTCTAATCTCATTGGAACTGTGATCTTAGGTCTATCTCAATCAAATTTTAAAACATGATTCAAACAAAGTTTGCATGCATGTCTTTTTTATTGATTTTAGTTATAATTTCCATTATAACTCTTATAAAAGGAAACAACTAAAACCACCCACATTGCTAAGCTAGACAAGGTATTTATAACTCTTATAAATTAACCTATGTGTCATGCTTCATGCAATATCCATTTATTTCTATATATAACTCTATAAAATGTAATGAACCAAGCATACATATTTTCATACACCCTTATACTATAACACTTATAATATAAAGATGATGCATGAATATGTTTAATGCATGCATATATTATAACTCTTATATTATATGATGCATGAGCATGCTTTATAGTAATTTAATCATGTAAGCTATTATATTATAACTCTTATAATATAAAGATGATACGTGAATAAATGCCTAACCTATGGTGGGATTTAAAACTATATGGCATACTATATGACATATAATTTAAACATACATCTCACGTACTTTCATCAAAATTAATGGACCGGGATGATTAGCCTAAAAAACCAAAAATTAAATCTATCTATTGCATAAACCATCAAGTCAATTGGTCCAAACAGGTGAACCGGGTCTTGGACCGCCCGGGCGAAGCCTCGCTTCCTGATTGTGTAGCTTTTCCTTATGATCGTCGAGTAACGTTGGTTGAGTGGCCATGATCGTGTATCATGGATCGAGTGCCTTTGACTATGCGATGAAGCATGAAGGCCACTCGATCGTGCAACACACCGGGTATAACCCCTACCTAAACGATCGAGTGGACGACAACTATGCGATGAAGCATGATCGTCTAAACGATCGAGGAGCAGACGTCGAGTAACATTTATCGAGTGATCGAGTAGCTAGTGACTATGCGATGAAGCATGCTGGCCTACTTGATCGTTTAGTGCGGGTGCCTACCATGCAACGAGTACCTCACACTTTGTGATCGTTTACACGATTGAGTACCCAATGCAACACAATCGAGTAAACACTTTACTCGATCGCGTAGCATTAGCCATGCGATCATTTAGTAAATGCTACACGATCAAGTAGAACTTTTCTACACGATCGTCTAGCCAAATCTAAACGATCGTTTAGCATGGGCTACACGATCTGACCAACTCTTGGTCTTCTTCCTCCAAGTAAACTACATCTTCATGCCTTGATGCTTCATCACGAACGACACTTACATACTCAAACACTTTGAATACAGACTCGATAGCAAGTACCAATGAGATTGGAGAGCGAGAACTAATAGTGGGATTGATGCATTTCAGTTAAAAAACTTGAAGTAGCAAAACATTGGGTAAAAATAGTACTTGGCGCGGTCCTTACATTCCATTTAGGATTAGGAATAGGCGTAATCGAACCTATTTTTTATATATCTCAGGTTATTTGGGACCTTATTAATCTCTTTGGGCTTCTATTGAATCGAGAAATAGGTTTGATTGTCCATCTTTTCTTACAAATTGACTTTGAAATGTAAAGAAAACAGTAAACAGAGGTAATCATCCCAGAAACATCCATTAACTCACTTCCACAAATACATTTAACACTTAAACATAATGTAGACATGCTTAAAACCTACCAAGAATGTAAATGCAATTCAATACATCAATGGATTTGGAATATCAGAACAACCTGGCTCTGATACCAATTGAAGAAACTCTTATTCAAGAGAGTCAGTGAGCGGAAGCAAGATCGTTCCAAACCCATTGTGAAAGAATAAAGCAATTATAAACATACAACCACAGTTATGCATCATCGAGTAAATTACAACATGCTTTCAATTAAACACAATGGGAATCGAGTGACATACCTTTGAAGAAATATTTTTCAAGTATTCCCTCAATCTACACCAGTCACGTGTCCTAAACTCGATCACGAGCATGAACGCAACGAAAAACCAGTGCAATTCATGAACTGTTAGATCCTCGAACCCAATTGAGTAAGACTCGATCCTCGACCCTCGAACAGCAACAGTCGACACTACCACTTGGTTGCCTTAGTATTCTCGATATGAGAATCCAGGAGGTGTGGGCTCTGTATGGATTTGGTAGAAGGAAGGAGGAAGTATACGATCAAGTTAAACGATCGAGTAAGTGGAAGAAAGGCTTAAGTCTATCGTATAGACACTGGGTACTTAATCATTTAGTAAACGAGAAATTGTCGTCTAGGAAACTCGCTCGTCGTTTACTCTCTCAAAGGCTATTGTATAGCTCTTTTTTTTCACTTGATCAAATGTTATGTCTTTTGATAATGAAAAAAAATGAAATCTTTTCACTTTTATTCATTAGTTATTAAAACTGATAGTAACTTCCCACTCAAATATGGTTAAAGGAGAAACAAATAACCAATCACAATTATCTCATAATTGTTTTTATTATAAGTAAATATAATAACTAATTTATCATCTTATATTTATAACCTATAGTTTTAATATCACATCATATGTAATATTCAAACCATATTTCTTTTCTCTTTTATTTAATATAAATCATATTTATATTAATTCCTCCAATTAATGTATCTAATACATCAAATCAATTATATCACATATAATTGAATCAATTTAAGTATATCATATATAATCAAATTCCCTTTTGTTAATTTGAACATTTTAAACGAACCCAAAAACCAATTCTCAACTTGAATCAGGGACCTTATGGACCTGTAGCTTGAAGTTCCAACGGTATATGAATAACTGACTAAACTCTTTAATTACGATATCCACCATCCGTTAACTTTTGGACATTCCACTAAAGACCGACAGCTGCACTCTTCGCACTACAGATATATTTCTGTGTCTATTGGATATAACCAATCAACAATACGATGACCCTTCACAAATTGCTCGTAAGTACACCAATTTATCGTTTTGCCCTTGTAGTTACATTTAACTCCTTAAGTACCACTGATTCATCTAATGAACAATACATCATAGTTCTACTATGAGTGAACACTTCTCGGACCATGAGAAGGTGTGGTACCACATTGTTCAAGACCCGAAATCAGCCCTTAAAGAAACAATCTATCTACTTACCCCTACTTTAGGGAATGAGTGAATTCTATCTTGTGTAGCTGAGTTCCCAGCTCCTCAATTAGATAAATCTCTAAAGTAGTTAGTTTGAGTCGGTGATCTTGCCACTTGCACCCTTGCAAATCAAAGGACCGCCCTCATAGGTAGGAGTTCCCAACTCACTCAGGATTAAGGTCATGTTACTATGGTTATCCTAGTGAAATGAAAGTCTTTGTCATGAACGACGTTATATAACGAGACTAAACATTTTGTGGTCTAGTCTTATACAAACTCCTTTGTATAGGATACCACCGCTCACATGTCTCCACATGAATGATCAGGATCAAAGTATTTGTAGTACTTTACAACACTTGTAACATCTACAAAACGGGTCGTATCCGTAGTGCCACCAGGATAAGGTTTCCCTACTTTATCCATATACTACAGACCATTTAGGTTATCACTTAAGGTATGATCCAGTTGTATGTGTCCACATACATGCTTAATTTACAATGATAACCAGGGATTTTAGTTTATTGGTCTGTGGTTAATGCAACTAAAATATCTCATATTTCACAGATAATAGTGAAGAAAATATCTCATATTATTACATCACAAATGTTTGTTCATACACATGTTTACAAACTACAGGACCCTATGAGATTTAGGGTATCAACCCCAACATATTTAATGTCAGTCAATAGACCTATATCATTCCCAATGAGTAGGATATCATCTACGTACAACACTAAGAAGGCTACTAAACTGTTGATGATTTTCTTGTAAACATAAGGCTCATCAACATTTTGATCAAAGCCTCAAGATTTGATCGCAGTATCAAACCTTGTATTCCAAGATCAAGAAGCTTGTTTCGATCTATAAATAGACTGATTAAGCTTGCAAATCTTTTGCTCTTGACCTTGGGTTATGAATCCTTCAAGTTGCTGCATATAATTGGTCTCCACAAGATTGCCATTCAAAAAAGTAGCGTCCATTTTCCATATCTCATAGTCATAATATGCAGCAATGGACAGGAGTATCCAAATAGACTTTAACTAGCAACAGGCGAGAAAGTCTCCTTATAGTCGACTCCCTCAACCTGGGTATAACCCTTTGCCACAAGTCTAACCTTGAATGTTTGCACCTTCCCATCAACACCCGTTTTTCTTTTGTAAATCCATTTGCAACCTATAGATTTTACTCCATCAGGTTGATCTATAAGGTCTCAAACCTAATTAAAGTACATAGACTCCATTTTGAGATCCATAACTTTTATCCATTTATCTTTATCAACATCCTCCACTTGCCTTCTTATAGAACAATTGATCCTCAACGTTGCCATCAGATATGATGTCCAGGGTATCTATTAAACCCATATAATGAAAAGGTGGGTTTGAAACCCTCCAACTACGTCGAAGCTCCCTCATGTTGAGGTGGATGTGACCTACTAGATGAACTAATATCAAACAACTCTTGTTGAAGGTTCAGTAGTTTCGTCGGAAAGTTCATTCAATAATATCTTAGCGTATGGTTTGTGCTTTCTAATGTGGTTCTCTTCTAAAAATGTAGCGTTTGTCAATACAAACACTTAATTATCTTTAGGATCTTAAAATTAACCACCTCTCGTTCATTAAGGGTAGCCTACAAATAGGCACAATTTTGAATGAGGTTCCAATTTCTTAGGATTAGCCTTAAGCACGTGTGATGGGTAACCTCATATCCTAAAATGGCATACACTACCTAGGTCATTCCATAACTCCAAAGGTATTCCAGTAACACTATTAGATGGAATGCAATTCAAAATGTAGGTTGCAGTTTGTACTGCATAACCCTGAAACAAGTCAGGTAAGGAAGCATAACTCATCATAGATCGAACCATGTCCAACAAGGTTTGATTTCTCCTTTCTGATACACCATTCAACTGAGGCGTACCAGGTGCTAAGAGTTGGGACACAATTCCATGTTCTATCAAAAGTCCTAGAATTTTAGATCTATATGCTCCATTCCTCGATTAGATCAAAGTGTTTTAATTGTTTTGCTTAATGCATTTTCAACTTCAACCTTATACTCCTTGAACTTTTCAAGGGCTTCAAACTTATGTTGTATTAAGTAAACATACTCATATCATGAATAATCATAAATGAAGATGATGAATATTCAAACCCTTCTCTTGCTTTAACATTCATGAGATCATAGAAGTCCGAATGTACAAGTTCTAAGGGTCCTTTTACTTTGTGACCTTTTCCAGTAAAAGGTCTCTTAGTCATTTTGCCTTCAAGACATGACTCACACACAAGTAAATAATTTTCTTCTAACTCACTTAGAAGTTCATCATTAACTAATCTCTCAATCCTATTGAGATTTATGTGACCTAATCTTAGGCGCCAAAGATGGGCATTTTCTTTAGGAGAAATTTTCTGTCTTTTATTTTGAGTTACTGCAATTTTAAACGGTTCGATATTAAGGAGGGCCTTTGTTGCTAACGACCTTAGCACATAAAGGCTATCTTCCAATTTAGTAGAACGAATCTCAACATCATTTCTGCAAATAAACACTTTATTTACAGAAAAATTTATAGTATAAGATTGTTCAAGCAAACATTTTACAGAAATTAAATTCCTTTTTAAATCAGGAACAACATATATATATATATATATATTTTTTAATAAAATATACGATTTCTGTAAATTAAGTCAAAGTCTTCCCACTACCTTTGCTGAGTCGACATGCCCAATTCAACCATGCATCCATTAATTGTCTATTGTCGCCAGGAACTAATTCCCTGAAATGAAGAACAGACATGGTTAGTAGCGCTTAAATCAATTATCCAGGTTGAATCATCATTCTTCACTAAACATGTTTCTAACACTAGTAAATCATATTTACCATGTTTGGTATTCTTTTTTTCTTCCAGGTATTTGGAACAGTTTCTCTTCCAATGTCCCATTGGTTGCAATGGAAACATATCTTTTTGCAGCCTTGGCCTTTTTGCCCTTTTGGGTAGCAGCTGGTGGTTTAGCCTTCCCCTAGCTTCCCTTCTTCTTCTTCTTCCACTTTTTAGTGTCGGAAGAAGAGGGTACAAACTTGGTACCAGAGGTCGAACCTCTTTAGAATTTTTTGGAAGACGAGGCAATATTTACTTCACCCTTTTGTTCCTTGAATTTCATCAAAGATTGATAAGTCTATAACTCATTGAGCTGAGTGATCAGGTTGTACTCAATCCTATTCATAACAACATTGCTATGGAACTGTAGGAAACTTTCAGTTAAAGTTTCCAAGATGAAGTTAACCTGACTGACTTAATCAATGACAGACTCATTCATCTCCGCCACATTAAAGTGGATCATCATGTTTAGAATATGTTCTCGAACAGAGGCTTCCTTTGGCATGTGGGCATTAAAGATGTACTTGAGCACATCGTGTCTGAGCTTAGTGGATGGTTGTCCATGCAGGAACCGACGAAGGTCCTTGAGCGAAAACGGATCAGACCCAAATTCCAATTTTTACAGAAAACATATATAAACATTATGCATTCAAATTATATTTTACAACATGCTAAAAGAAATTAAATAAAAGAGAAAAGGGATAAGAATTACTAACTCTTGAAGAACCTTTCTTCAAAATCCTTCTCCAAAAAATCACGATAAAAAAAATTCCAAATGGCCATGAACTCGAAACCTTAATTTTGACACCACCACTCAAAATCTCCTGTATTCTCTAGGATGGGAATCCAAGGAGTTTGTGGGCTCTTTGTTTTTTTTTTGGAAGAAGAGGGGAATTGAGAGAGGAGAAAAGAGATTGAAAAAACCCTGGGAGTTTTTATAGAACAGTAGTTATGTAATCCTCTCTCTGTCAAATGAAGAAGAAGATATCCCAAATGCAATCACCCACATAATAAGTGGGTTGAGAGAGAATAGAGGAGGGAAGTTATTTCCCTCCCTTAATTTCAAAAATTAAAAATTAAATAAATTTAATTTTAATTTATATATATAGATAATAATAATAACCAAACTTTTATATGTATACTATAGTATAGGATAAATATATATATATGTTTATATTGATATAACATATAACCTATGGTTTAATATTGTATCACATACAGTAGAACTATTAGTTTAATTCTCTTGTTAATGCACGGTATTTAATATAAATTCATTTATATTAGATTTAATTATATGAATCTCAATTTACATATTAATATTTGAAATCATATCAAATATTTTATTTCCTCTCAAATAAACTTTATATATAGTGTAATCAAATACATTATAGTAATTATATTATATATATATTAAAGTAAATTAATTATATCACATATATATTAATTTCCTCAATTAATTTGAACAATTCCAAATCAATTCATGGGACGGTAGCTTGAAGCTCCAACGTACGTGAAATAATTAATTAACTCCTTTAATTAAATTACTCAACATCCATTAACTGTCGGACACTCCATTAAAGATCGACAGTTGTACTCTTCGCACTACAAATATATTTCTGTGTCATTAGATAAACCAATCAATAGGTGATGATTCTTTCACAAATTCTCGTAAGTACAACTAGGCAAAATTACCCGTTTTCCCCTATAGAGTTACAACATCTAACTCCTTAAATACCACTGATCCTCTAATAAACATAAATCATAGTCCAACTATGACTAGAGAGTTGAGATGTCATATTGTTTCAAAGCCCCAGAATCAGCCCTTAAATGAGCAATTTATTAACTTTCCGACCTCGTGGAAGGAGTAAATTTTTTCTTGTGTAGCTGTGTTCCTAGTTAAGAGAATGTTCCAATTTTTCCATGGGGCAGGGATTCCCAAATTAGGCGGCGAAATGAGGGAGAGAGTAGAGAATAAAAAAATTTCCGGTGACCTAAACAGGGATGGGGAATGCATGTCTCCATCCCTGGCCGTTGGTGTGTGTTTTCCCACCGTTCAATTCTCTATCCTTGCCCCAATTAGCTTCTACATATTTATTTAGTATAGTTTTTTAATGTTATGTTATTATTATTATTATTATTATTATATAAATATTATATTTCAATTTCAAATTTAATTATTTATTGGGAAAGATAATGAATATGTTCAAATTGAATAATTAAATTTAGATTATATATGTGAATAATTTGATTTATATTTCTTTATTTCTATTAAAAAGATTAATTAGCTTTTTTAGGCCAAAATTTGAGTAATTTACCTTTAAATTCAATTTGTCATATAAAAATAACCATAATAAATAATTTAGTGATAAAGTTAATTATTTAATTAAAATTTGCTCACATTAGTTATTTAAATTAATTGATTTTTTACAAAAAAAAAAAGGTAATGGGGAAAAATGCCCTGCGGGGAATCCCCACGCCGATCTCCGTGGGAAATTTCACAGAGATGGAGAATGAAATGGGGAGCAGGGACGGGGATGGGGAATGGCATCCCCGACCTTGTCCCGCCCTTTGGACATCTCTATTCCTAGCTCCCCAATCAGACGAATCCCTAAAATGGTAGGCTTGTTGAGTCGGTGATCTGGCCACTCTCACCCATACAAATCAAAGGACCACCTTCATAGGCAGAAGTTCACAACTCACTCAGGATTCAGATCATGTCACCTGGTCATCCTGGTGAAATGTAAGTCTCTATTATAAACGGTGTTATATAATATGGTCCGATCTTATACGACCTTTGTATAGAATACCCCCACTCACATTTCTCTATATGAATAATCAGGATTAGATCATTTGTAGCATTTTACAACAATTGTAACATCTACAAAGCGAGTCATACTCATAGTGTCACCAGGACGAGGTATCCAGCCTCCATCTACTAGAGACCATTTGGGTTATCAATTAAACATGATCCACTTGTATGTCTCTACATACATGTTTAAGCTATAGAAGATAACCTTGGATATTAGTTTATTGGTTTGTGGTTTAATGCTACTAAATGTCAAATAAAACATCTCATATTTTATTAGATAAATAAAATGATTGTACAACACAATTACAAACTACAAGACCTTATGGGATTTAGGGCACCAACCCAAACAATCTAAACATTCCCTTTAGGGACTCTATTATCTCACGGACAGTGAGCATGGGCTCATGCTTTTTAGCCAAGACTTCAGATAAGCTAGCCAAGATGTATGCTTGGGTCTTTTTGTTTATCGAAACCCATGGATCATATGCCTCCCAAATATTTCGGGTGGCATTGGCAGGTGGGACTTGAGGACACTCCTCAACTAGGACGAATCGCAAGTCATCGATGATAAGTACTGTATTGATAGTATTTTTCCAGGTAGCATAGTTATCACCGTTAAGTTTGTCGATGGCATGTAAATTTTATGTAGCGGTTGTCATATTTGAAATTGTTGAAAACGTACAATTTATCTATATTAGTTATACAAGCATTATCCAACTTAAACAACCAAACAATTTAGCAAAATAATCTAATGCACTCAATGTGACATTTATTTTGTAATGATGCTTCAGTGAGGTAGAGTAAAAGCCACCGAGGGTGATCAGTTACCCTTCACTGAATTGAGACTATCTTAACTAATAATTACACCAGAACAACTCTTGTTCCTATAATTATTAGTCACCATTGTTTGGTCCAGAAAATTGTTAACTAGCTTAACATTTTTCTTATAAGTGTAACTCCTCATTTTAGATTCTTAAGTTCTGCCCCAATGAGCCAACCGTAGGGAAAAACCAATTGGGGCAAACATTAAAGTAATCCTATCCATATCTAGAGTTTGAGTAAAAAATCATGCAAATGCCATCCGTAAGGGGACACAAGCACAAGTGTCTCGAGGCCGAGCATAAAAGTTTACTACAAACTAACGAGAGAAACCGTGGGATGTGTTGATACATGTCCCGCTCCCACTTACTATAAACACTCTCTCCATTCACCTTATTATTAATCTATATAAACACCATCTGTAGAGGGACACAAGCAAAGGTGCCTCCAGGTCGAGTATAGGTCTTACGGTGTGAACTTATAGGGAGAAACAAGACAGGAAAATTGAAGTATCATACACCCCATTTTCCTCCCATTGAGTGTTTTACCTAAGGTTGTTTAACTTAGAAAAATACGACTAACTATTTTTACTAAGTGATTATTAACTTTGCTCAATGTAACGTTTACTTGGATAGTTAAACAACATTGATTATTGTTCATTAAACGCTTTAACAAACTTTAATCAATTATTGCATGCTTGTAACAAATCTATCTAATCCATCTTCCAGGTTAGTTCCCAGGTAGGGATGTTCCGTTTTCATCAGCTTAAATACCCCAGCCTAGACAGAACCGTCCTTAGACAAAGTTTCCTAATAGATATATTTGTTTACAATTTTATTCTTTTATTATTAACCAATTTGATCCTATTAAACTGATTAAAAGATTAAACATATTTCTAATCTTATTAGAAATAATGTGATTATAGGTCTAATATGAATCATATTTTAAACTATTGAAAAAATGATTTTAACTTATGTTAGCATGCAATTCTTTATTATAGATTTTAATTTCTAATTTCATTAACTTATTACTATTATGAAGTAAAATGAAACAAATTAAAACCTAAGATTGCATCTAATGACATACTTTAAAAAAATTATAACATTTATAATTAACCTAAAGTGGTATCGTGCATCATGTATCCCATTTTTCATTACACACTATACATAACAATTATATATTAAAGTAATGAAAAATAATAACATTCATCCATACATACTAACTATATATTATAACAATGATAATATAATTGATGCAAGGTAATGTTATTATTGCATGCATATATTATAACTTTTATATTATATAATACATGAACATGCTCTTAAAATAATTCATGCAAGTATATTATAAAATTTATCATAAACATGATACATGAATAATGCATATCTTGTGGTGAGATTTTTCTTTATATGGCATACATTATGACATATATTAAATAAAATAAACCATACATCCAATGCATAATTTAAATAGCAACATTTTGGACCGAGATTGGCCTCCTAACCATTAATTAAATTGATATAACTTTTATATTAAATTAATTAACAAAAAACTAAATATTACAAATAAAAAACAAAACCAGGTAAAAATCTATTATTGGACCAAAGAAGTAGTTGAACCGTCGGTTTAAGTCGCTCGACAGCAAACCGTGTCTTGTTCGGAGCATCACGAGCTGTGCCCAAGCATTGTGGCGCTACAAAAACTTTTTTCGTTGCATCATGTCGAAGCGCCGCGACGCTAGGTCACAATGCCACCGCTCTACTATACATACAATCCACTATGCATAGCGATTTTGATCCGATTTAATCCGTTTTGGCTTTGAATTTCTTCAAATTGGTGAAAAAAAAACATGAATGACACGAACTGAATAAATTACAGACTCAATAGCAAATTTATGCCAAAAAACAACGGGCCTTTACATACCAAATTGTAAATAGATAGTAAAATTCTATACAAGCCATTCTCGAAATCATCCAAAACATTGAAAATCTCACATTCATCATACATAAATGCAGAAACAGTAAAATCCCACCATTAGTTCTGAATTTTAATTTCGAAAATAAAAAAATGGGGCTCAAAACGACCTAGCTTTGATACCAATTAAAGGATGTGCGAACATCCACAATGAAAGCGGATTGGATCCTAATTGTTTTATTTTATAGAAACAATTAAATTCTGAATACAGAAAACAATCGATATGCATTCTAAAAAATAAAACATGTTTTTATAACTCAAAACTAGAAGAGAATTTAGGGTTTGAAATTACTTATCCATGAAGACAAGTCTCTTCGTAATTCTCTCTCGGTCTCGAACTCAACGATCTCGAAAACGCCAACACACAGTAGTCCCAAAAACACTGCCACAAGGAAATCTCTATATTCTCTATAGGGTGAGAATTGTAGAGAGAGTCTTGTGGGCTTCTTTTTTATTTTGGCAAGGATGGAATTCAAGAGAATTCTGAGAGAGAAGAAAAAACTGCAGAGAGACCGATTTGGATAATTCAATTATCTTTTATGTGAGAAATGAGGAAGAAAATCATATTCCCAAAAAAACTCCTCACTTCCACGATAGAGAGAATTAAGGGGAGGGAAATTATTTCCATAACTCCCTCCCTTTAATTAATTAAAAAATAAAATTAAAAAACATTTTAAGTTAATTTAAATATATATATTTATATAATAACTAACTTACTATATAATATATATTATACTATATGTTATATC